>NC_134486.1:236077240-236389740 GCF_040206685.1 Ascaphus truei | reverse complement strand
TCCATCATTTTTTTCTGAAAAGACAAGAAAACAAAAAAATAGTGCAGTTACTGTATGTGCATACTGTATTATGGCATTGTGGCATATAGTACTGTCAAACTAGTCTATACTGGAACTACTGTATACTGTAACATCTGTTAAATACTTCACAACCAGATGGCTGGTGCTGCTCTCTCAGGAAAAAAAAAATTGAGCATTTAGGTGCATATTATGGCATTGTGTATGTATAGCTACTCCATATTGGACTACAGTATGCAGTTAGTACTGTCAAACTAGTCTATACTGGAACTTCTGTATACTGTGACTACTGTTAAATACTTTGTAACCAGATGGCTAGTGCTGCTCTCTCAGGGAAAAAAATCTCTGCCATACTTAGCTCTATCATACTGTACTTACAATACTACAGTATAGTACTATACCATACTACCTTCCTGATGCTTGACCATTACGCGCGATCACAATGGGCAACACAGTCACAATATGGTCAATATATTTATTGCATTGTTCCACGGTGAGTACATCGTATGGTCCTTCAGCTGATGCTCGACCATTTCGATGGGATTAAAGTCTGGCGATCTGTCATTGGAGGGAGGGGGGAAAAAAGGACAATTAGCTAAAGAGATACACTACACAGTAAAAACAGTGGGAAAAAATGAGACATGGTTACCGCACTTACTCCGCAAGGGTTGTCGGTCACCAGGTTTTCACTGACGGTCAGACAGTTATTGGAAGTCGGTGCTGGCGCATTGCTTGCCTGCGACTGACGTTTCTTAGTTGGTTTTAACATGACCTTTCACCTTTTGAAATCTCCATGATCATAGATATGGGAAAAACCCGGTGATACAGACCAATATCCTCCAATAACATCGGGATTAATACGGGAAAAAAAATGGATCGATACATAACTTTTTCCTTATTGCACGCTTCCACACATGAGCATCTGGTGAAAATTTGTAAAAGTCATAGTTTTCAATAAAATACTGATAAATTTGAACAACTGTTGCCATCTTATCATCTGTTGCATTAATCGCGGCCCATATTAAATAAGTGTACATTCTGTCGGGTTTTTGGAACACGGACTGCAGTTGTGCACTCATCTCGGAACTCTCAGGACAATACTGTAGAGCACCAGACACTGCGCGTTTAGTTTTAATATGAAAAGCCTAAATTGATACATTATTCTAACTTCTTCAGTCCCAAGGCCATTTACAATGGACCGCTGTTGTATTCTTTTAAACACCTGCAAGTCAACACATTACTGAAGCGCATGCGCATTACAATTCATGAATATCTACCAACTGGCGGATACGCGAAGAATTGCAACCAATTAAATCCGAAACATTATCAATAAACACATCAAACGCATATCAACCGCGGGTGTGAATGCAACATGAATGCGGTATAAATGCGGTCAGAATGCAGCATGAACGTGGTGAAGTGCGGTGAAGTGCGTGGCATTCGGAAAAAATCCCCGAAAAAATTCGGAGATGTTGGAGAATAAAAGGGGCCGCTGCTATATGAATGGGTGAAGGGTGAGGGTAGTTGCCTGCTATATATATATAATATTTGGGCATGATTAACCAATATACAAAGAAATGGTTAAGGATTAACAAAACATGGCAAAATGAAAATCTCACATATCAAATACAAATCAAAACATCACATAGCAAATCAAAATCAAAACATCAACAGAGCCAATAAAAATCAAAACATCAACAGAGCCAATAAAAATCAAAACATCACAGAGTCAAATATCCAACACAGCACATTATCAAACAAAGCACATTTCCAAATAAAATCATGACTTAGCCAAATGTAAAACCCATCACATCTCAAAATCAAAACATCCCATAGCCAATTAAATATCTAACATATGCCAATCAAACAATTGAATTGTACAGTGTGTACATGATGCAAATAATCTGTGCATCATGTAACACTATGCCAATCAATGTTCAAACTATTTTGGAGTTCAAAAGGAGAGAACAATTTTTCTAACTTTAAATACATCTATGTGCATGTAATGACCTGTATTTACAACCTACAAACAGATACATGAACAAGGGACAGCCAATGTTAATGAGATCATAGGAATACTCATTATGTGTCTACAGTATTGGATACACTGTACATAATAACTTTAGGTGCAATCAGCTCGAGCACCAAATACTGGAATAAATCACATAAGGTACTATCTAAGGCTAAGGCTCCGCTGCATCAGTCAGAGGCAATTGACCGCTACCTGCGGTCTGTAGGGAGCGGGAGCTGGAGCGGGGGGAAGAGGAGTTGTTTGAGGGGAGGGTCCGTTCATTTGTCCTCCCCCCAGCCCCCATCCTGATGTTACCTTCGGTCATTTTTATTTTTCACAGAAATATTGTATGCAAAAAAATTCTCCCGGGGCTCTTAAATATAATGGCATCTGCACATTTTCCAAGACAAATGTTTAATAACTGTGCCCTGGCCGCTGTAAAGTAATTATGCGCCTTCATTTGGAAGAATATGCAGCTGCGTGTGGGTAAAATAACGGATCCTTTTATAGTACGTATAAAAGCATTAAAAGAAATAATGCAGAATGGCCCAAACTAGCCGTGCTTAGTATTCTGTGGGGCCTGCATCGGAAACAATGAAAGATACTAAACTATACCTTAAATACCCACCACATATCTGGTGACAGAATGTGCAGAAATACACAGCAAGTGTAAGACTCCTTGGTGAAGCCAGTTTCCTGAAGTTTGTGGTTCAATACTATATCAACACCGCTGATCGATGAGGAGTCTGTTCCTTCATCCGGAAGGAATGCCCCCATCCCCACACACACACAACACACAACACACACACTACCCCCCACCTCCCTCCCGTAGCTCCTTCCCTGCTCCCCTCCTTACCTCCTCATTGGCTCACTCGCGCACCACGTGACGCTAGGGATCTCAATTCTCTTGCATCCCCTGGCGGCTGACGCGTCACAGCACATAGTGAGCGGTGCAGCGAGGGGAGACTGGGACCGGCTCGAGAGGATACCAGGTGATGGTGGGTAACGCGCACACGGCTAGGTGTGCCGCCGGACGCAGAGGGACCCAAGCCTTAGAGTATCTCTCTGGTAAAACACTTATATGTATGTCTAGCAAGTAAATAAATCATAGGATATGTATTAACTGGTCCTTAACATCTACTTCATGTTATGTAGGTACCATTATCACTCAGCTTACACATGCGCAGTAGTACAGTGTTTACATCCGGAATCACATGAGTCACTTCACGGAGATATTTCTCCTTAACTCTATGTAAGTGCATTATACATCATCCCCTTAGCCAAGAACAGTGTTCGGTTACATACTTACCATGGGACAAGCAACCTTTTCAGTCAACCGGGACTCAGCGGAACCTAAAGGGTTAAATGTAGCAATTAGTCCACAGACGACACGAAAGTGTATAAATATGACGCCACAGGAAGATCACGCACTACGGCCAATTAGGAGCCTTGAGAAAGCACAATATTGCGCAAAACAATCATCGGCTGAGGCTGACAAACCAACAGACTGTATCACTCCGAATATAATATATATTTTGTGCCACTATAGACAAGCTTAATGGTTGCGATTTTGGAGGTTAGTTGGAGGTTCTTAACATCACACAATCAGTTAGCCTTTAGCAGCCTGCATATGACCCTGGGAAAATATAAGACTGGGACCGATGACTAGGTAATTGTACTCAGTGTATATGATACCCTCAATATCTGATACAAACATTTAACTTCTGTGACTGTCAAGACTAGTGGTTCACAATACCACATACTAAAGATAGTTCTGTACATCTGTACATAAATTCCAGCATATCAAACTGGATTTTCCTTGCTTTTAAAATTGACCATTCATTGCTAGGGTGCAACATAGTTGGAGATTCGCTAGTATATACAGTATAGTCAGAAATGTATCAGATTACTTAAGTAATTGTGGCTGAAGCTACATTTGTATCCAATCTCCAAGATATTCTAGGGACATTTTTAACAAAATCCTCCCAGTGACTTAATTGAAGCATTGGCAACAGACCGCACCATTGTAACATTGTAGTTCCCAAACTAACTACATAACAAGGTTAAATGAATATCATGGGTGCTGCGGGTCGTGCAGGAGGTGTGCTTAATTCTCTGGGCGAGGTTAGATGGGCTGTGGGGCTTCAGATTTGCACCAGTACACCTCTGGGTGCAGCGGGTGTTGGTGGAAGAGGTTTTCTTTTGTCAGTGGGTGAGGGTAGAGTGTCTGGTAGCATGCTTTTCTCCAGTTGTTTGGGTTGTCTTGGTGGCATTCAGGCCAACTCCGGTGAAGAAGAAGGTGCAGGTGGTTGATGGTGTTCCTCCAGTTCACCATCCTGCTCCTGAGTTGGACATATAGGGGGAGGGACAGAAACAAATAATAGAGTCCAGCAATGTCCTTGTCAATGTTGCCCTTGTCCCTCTCCATCACCTCCATTCTTTCCAAAAGTTGATCTAACTTTGCGGCCATTCATTCCCTGTATTACTGTGTAGTGTTGCAAATTCTTCCATAGTCACTTAAAGATTCCAGTATGCGACCTACGGAACTCGGGCTAAGAAAAGCTGAGAGGGTGGAATCGTGTTCTCTCTCTAAGAGGCTGGGTGATCTGAGGGGACGTCGGTGGGACAGGGGAAGTGTTGTTCTGCTTCAGTTGTCAGAGGGTCATCTGCTTGTGCATCAGTGTTGCAGGGGACATCTGGTTCAGCTTTTGTTGTCAGAGAGCTGTCTGGTTGTGCATTGGTGGGGCAGGGGACATCTGGATCAGCTTCTGTTGTCAGAGGTCTGCCTGGTTCTACGTCTGTTGTCAGAGGTCTGTCTGGTTGTGTATAGGTAGCAGGGGAAATCTTGTTCGGCTTCAGTTGTCAGACGGCCATCTGGTTGTGCATCAGTGTGGCAGGGGATGAATGGTTCGGCTTATGTTGTCAGGTGGACGTCTGGCTGTGCATAGGTGGTGCTGGGGACTTCTTCATCTGCACTAAGGGTCTTCTGGTTCGGCAACATTCGCTTGAACCCATCCAATGTCCTTATTTATGATGGTTCCAATTTTCTTCCTGCAAAACCCCGGTCCAGGATATTGTGCCTTAGGAACTTTTAGTGCCTTTTCTTTAGGCACCATAGGCTTTCTGGCCATCTTTGTCTTTGGCACGCAGACAGCTGCTGCATTTCTCTTTATATTCTCAGGGACAGCAGCAGTTAGCCCCGCTTGTTGCATGTGTAGAATTGGGACAGAGCCATGTCAGAAGATTAAGCACAATACAGTATCTTGACAGAAAGCAGTTGTTTCAGAAACAGATCAGCCATTGTGGAGGACATCCATTTTTGTTGACCTTTTATACACTGTATCCCCCACTCGATGGTACAGGTGATAAAAGAGGGTGTAAACATTAATGTTACAGGACAAATGCTGTGCATACTGTACTTTACTGTACATTCAATGTGCTTCGTTTCATTTCTTTTCAAAAGTAGCAATGCCCAGAATAGTTATTTCAAAGGAGATGAGCATGAGAATACAGCAGATGTACCTGAAAGGAAAACCAATAAGACATATCCAAGCATTGTTAAATAGCTTAGACATCGACGTCACTCATAGCTATGTCTGCTATCATGCCCATGCAAAGACTAAAGTTATAAAGAAGATTCGCTTGGTCAGAACAGAGTAAGTACTGTACTGTATAGACAGTCTAACTGTATATTATTGAATGAAAATATTATTGTTTCTGTTCCCTCCTTTCTCTATTATCCCCTCTCCCTCCTTTCTCACTCATTCCCTCTCCCTCCTTTATCTCTCAACCCCCTCCCTCTTCCCCTTCTCCCTCGTTTCTTGTAACAATTTTTGGGACAAATATGTACAGTAGAACTATTTTTTTTTTTATCCATTGTCATATTTAACTTCAGTCGTGTGACAAATATGTACAGTAGCGACATACTTTATTGCACTAAATGCCGGCGGCATGCCGGGATCTGCCCCAGCTGCCGCCAGTAATAAACGCGCGCCGCCGCGTTTCCCCCACTCACCCCCCCTCCTCATCGCGCGCAATTTACCCCCCCTTCCGGACCCCGAACCCGGCTTCTGCTCTGCCCCTCTGCTTCCCCGCACCCCCGCTTACCTTAATTTCATCTCCAGGGGTGTCGGGGAAGCCTGGGGAAGCCGGGGAAGACGGGGAAGCCGGGCGCGCATGTGACTGTGATGTCACAGTGCGCCGCCACGCGCCGCGGCTACCCGCTTCCCAGCCGCATACAGCCAGCGGCTTTTGCTCGAATAAGAGCTGCCGCTGCTGTATGCACACTTGTAATCGTTCACATTTTGGTACGATTGTATGGTGGCAAAGCGGCTTGTGGATGAGATCAGCATTTCAAATGATGAATGTTGTACTGACGCAGTTAAAGAAGATTTGCAGCAGGATCATAACCTGACAATGTCTGAGTCCAGCATCAGGAGAGTGAGACATGAATTGGGCTGGAAGTACAGATGTGTCAAGTAAAGTGTTTTGCTGCAATATTTTATATTGCAATAGTGTTGTTGTTCAGTATGCACATGTGCGAGTTAACAGTACCTGTACAATTCTATCTTGCCATTACAGAGTGTATCCAATGAAAAGGGAGCCCAAGAGAGTACAGCAAGCGCAAGCTTGGATCGATAGTGGGGAAACTTTTGACAATGTAATATTTTCAGATGAGACATTAGTTGCCCTAGAAAGATTTGTAACTTTAGCCTTTAGAAAAGAAAAAAAAAAACCTCTATCCCTGAAGCCACGTCCCAAGCATCCACTTAAGGACCATGTGTGGGGTGCAATCTCTAGACTAGGACCAGGGTGGGGGGGTGGGGGGGTAGGGGGTGCTACAAAAAACACCCAATTAGATGGAAAATATGATTTTATTAACAAAATAAAAAACATAATAAACAACACCAACCGGTAAACTCCAAAGTAATAATGCTGCAAAAAAATATATGTGGCCCAAAAAGTAATTAAATATATAAATACAAAATAGTAACAATCACTAAATCACCTAATGAGCACAAAGATACATAAATGAAAACCAGAATATCTAAATCGAAATACATTGATACATAAATACAAGCCTGGGGAAAAGGAATAATTCCCCTGGGATGTAATAAAGACCATCCGGTCATATAATAGACTCCTGTATAGAGTATATCATTAGTATATTTGATTGAAAAGTATAGCAATGAAACAACAAAGAGTAGGGAGTGATCACAGGACCATACTAATTGAATAAAGTGTTTATATTCATAAGTGAGGTAATCAAAAGGTGGGTGCAAACTGTGAACTGAAAGTGAATCAGAAAAGGGGAAGGGGAAACACAAAATGGATGTGCCCCCAAAAGAATTCACTTAAATGCACACCACCCAAGTGTAAAAATTAACTTTTAATAAATACTTAAAACATATATTACCAAAGTAATGTGTGATGTGAATTAAAAATGTATTAAATCATAACTATCAAGCAACCGTGTCATTAGTTATTCTTACTATCCCATTACCAATTGATATGATGGGATGTTAAAGACAGGGACTGCTATGAGTAGGGTATTAACCCCTCTGGGGCAACGATGAGACCAAGTGTAGAGTTGTATATAAATATATTCTGGTAGGTGGCCACAGGATTGAATATCCTATTATTGCTAAATATAGCTCCCCTGCACATTTACATAGAGATAATAACGCTGGTATGTGATGGTGTAGTAGCTGTATTATAGAACTTCCAAATACAGCAGTGCTGGCTTGAATACACAGCAGTGTGATATGAAGACGCCTCACATAAGGTGCAAGGATAGCAGGCACACTGATCATAAATTGATAATAAATAGTTAACTCATATGGTCTTCACAGTTACACCCAGGATACTGCAAACACTACATTAAAAACAGCTCCAAGTAGGAGACTGACAACATTGCGCGTCCAACGCGCGTTTCCCTCCAGCAAAGGAGCTTCTTCAGGGACAAGTATTACTGGGGGAATGAGGTCTAGACCCTTTTATACCCTTACAACACCCTAATTACAAAATCAATGAATAACAGCTGTTGCACATGCGCACTGAGGTCCCCTCCAAACTGACTCAATAAACTACTCACAAGTTGATAAATACAGTTTTATTTGTAAACCGCAGTGTTGTGCCTTCATTTTATCATGTTCACATTGTTTTCTGTTCATTTTTAGAGCTTGTAGAGACTTAGAACGTCCGCGCCGAATAAAGTATCTAATGCGCATGCGCGGGGACTTTAAACCAGTTCTGGGAGTCCATACATACATACTGCGCATGCGCGGGACCTTAGAAACAATTCAGGTCGATTGCGTTCACTGCGCATGCGTGGGGACTTAGGAAATATTCCAGTTGTTTCCCATGCTTATAACGCATGTGCGGAAACTTGGGGATAGCTTCAAATGGTATAGATGTAGACTGCGCATGCGCGGGGACTTAGGAGTAATTCCATTGTTGCCTGTATTCATTGCGCATGCGCGAGAACTTAAAGATTGACTTATCCAGTCCCATGCACATTGCGCAAGCGCTGGGACTTGGGATTCTGCCCATTATTGTCGCGCATGCGTCGGGACTTATAAAAGATACAATTTTAAGTCCGTTTCTATCGCGCGTGCGTGGCAACATAGAAATCGCCACACTTACCATCCGATGGTACAGCGCATGCGTAGGGACTTAGAAATATTTCCATTGCGATCTATATGGATAGCGCATGCGTGGGAACTTAGTAAATTTTAGCGAATTCTGCCTGATGGTATGGCGCATGCGCGGGGACTCTAAATTTATTACAGAAACTCCCTAGGTTCAATGATCATGCAAGGGATCTTAGAGATTGTCTAATCTATACCCCAATGGACCTAGGGACAATGTAATATACTGCTTGACCAAATGAAAGTATACAGTAAGCAGGGATGGACTGATGCTGACAAACAGTCTCAGACCTGCTGATGGCACAGAGATGGTGTTATATAACAAATATACCGAGTGCTGACAAAAAGGGGGGGGGGGAGAGGGGGGGGGAGAGGAGGGGGAAAGGGTATATAAGACCTGTATTACACATTTATATTCTCCGGTGATTATACCAATAAAATTGATTCTATACAATCCACCATAAATGTAATTTATTAAGCAATGTGTCGGCTTGAAATGCAGTGATTGATAAATAGATTTAACAATATATGAAACGTAAATGTATATATGTACAGAATTAATTATCTATAATTATCATATATGGCACATATACGCACATTACACGAACACTAAGCCCACTATTGGGCGTAGGACTTTAATAATATTGTCACTAGTCTAAATAATAATAGTAATATTGAAATATTATAATCTATTAAATCAATACCGAAAGCTGGAAATTGTCATAGTGGACAATGGAAAAGACATAGCTGGTTGTCGGAAAGACCAGTGAACTATATATTCACAGTGTGTGGTGAATGGATGCTTATGTCCAGACAAACGATCCCCAAATCAAATGAAGGGCGTAAAAGTAAACCCCTCATTAAGACCATTTGGACTCCTGGTTTTTAACTTATAAATCCATTCTGCTTCGATACGAAGCAAGGATTGGTCAATATTACCGCCTATCAAGGGACATTTCAATTGATAAATACCCATGAATTTAATTACACTCGTATCGCTGTTATGACATTGTGAAACGTGTCTAGCAACCGATGTCTCTGCAGAGTGTTTGATGGAATTAATGTGTTCAAGAACACGTCTGCGTAATTGTCTAGTTGTTTTTCCAACGTATCTCTTACCACATTGACATGTGATAATATAGATAACGTTGGTAGATCGACAATTGATGAAGCTGTCCACGCAAAATTGTGAGGTGTTGTCATGATTAGCGAATGTTTTACCAACGTTGATATGTTGGCACGCTTTACAACCCTGGCAGCGGTACATGCCTTTAACGGGACTCAACCAAGTTGTACTTCTAGCCCGCTGGAAATGGCTGTTTACTAGAGAGTCCCGTAGGTTCTTAGACCGTCTGCTGGTAATAGTGGGTCTAGGTCCTATGACTTTCACCAGATCGTCATCAGCCTGAAGAAGATGCCAATGTTTAGCAAAGATCTTTTTAATGGCCCACCATCTTTTGTTAAAGGTGCCAATTACTCTGATTGTTGTGTCTTTTGTTTTTGTCTTATTATTAGACAAAAGTGAGACCCTGTCGCTATGTAATGCCCGATGATAAGCTTTATTCAGTATTTTGATGTTGTACCCACGGTTGAGGAACCTGGAGCGAAGTTCTTTCGATTGAATAAGGAATTCTTCGATCGTAGAGCAATTTCTCCGGAGACGGAGATATTGCCCTATTGGGATACCTGCTATGAGGCTATTGGGATGCTGTCTCTGTGCCAATAGCAGACTGTTGGTTGCTCTGCTTTTCCTGAACACCTTGGTTTGGATGTTTCGTTCACAATCAATGTAGATATCAAGATCTAGGAATGTTATTGATGTGGTACTCAGCACAGTCGTAAGCCTCAGATTAAGCGTGCTTGTATTTAGCTTGTCCACAAACTCGTGCAGAAGTTGACTAGATCCTTCCCATAGAAGCAGGATATCATCTATGTATCTGATCCACATGGAAATGTGGTCAGTATACATAGATAGGTCCTCATTGAAAACGTGGGTACGCTCCCACCAGCCCAGGTACAAATTGGCATATGTGGGTGCACAGGCCGTACCCATGGCCGTACCTTGGGTCTGGTGGTAATAGAGCCCGTCAAAAACAAAATAATTATGTGTTAGAACATAATTCAGTAGCTCCAACACAAATGAGTTATGTCTATTGAATCTACAGTCCCTAGTTGTTAAAAAGTATTTGACAGCAGCGAGGCCATTCTTGTGGATGATGGAAGTATATAATGATTCAACATCTAGACTTACAAGAATGGTCTGAGGTGTCACATGGATGCCGTCAAGTCTCTTCAGTGTGTCTTTCATATCCTGAACATACGAAGGGAGACTGATGACGAAGTCCCTCAGGACTCTGTCCATATAGACGCTGCTGCCTTCGGACAAGCAACCATTGCCCGAAACGATTGGGCGACCAGGTGGAGACTGTAAACGTTTATGTACCTTCGGTAAGGTGTAGAATGTCGCCACAGTTGGTGACCTGGGGTACATAAAGTCAAACTCATTCCGGCTTATCATGTCGGTATCAAGGGCATCCTGTAAGATGTTCAACAGTACTGATTTATATTCTGAAGTGGGACTGCGTTCAAGAGTCTCATAACAATCTTTATCATTGAGAAGCCTCATGTTTTCACTAACATAAGCTTCAGTGTCTAAAATAACAATGTTGCCACCTTTATCAGATGGTTTAATAGTGTAGGCTTTATTGGACATCAGATCTCTTAGGCCAGTTCTTTCCTCAAATGTGAGATTATTTTCAGATTTGTAGTGTTTAGGTTCTGCTTCTAGATCCCTAGTAACGCAACCAACAAATAATTCAACAGCTGGACAGGTAGTGATGGGCGGGGTAAAGTGACTCTTGGTCTTAAGGTGAGTAAAAGGACCGGTTATATCATTGTTTGGCAAAGTATTCTGGTCAAACAGCTGACATAAATCCGCAACATCCTGTCTTTCCTGTACACTCATACCATCAGTGAGTTCGTTAGGGTTATTGGCAGACCGTTTAGAATAGAATTTATGCAACAATAGCCGTCTGCCAAAGAGATTTAAATCCTTCACCCACTCGAATAGATTAAAATCCGAGGTTGGTGAAAAAGATATTCCCTTCCTTAGCAGATGGAGTTGACTGTCACTGAATGAGTGGCTGGACAGGTTGAAAATTTGCAGGGCATCAGTGTCTACGCTGTTATTAGTCATTAGGTGGGTGCATTTACGTTTTTCTTGGTTCTTTGTGGTCTTTTTTCCTCTCCTGGTTTTGCGTTTAGGAGGGCCTGTGCTAAAAAAACGGCTTGAGTGTCTTTAGTTGCCTTGCTACCTCTGCCTTTGTTGGTACCCTTTGGTCTGGAGCCCTTCTGTTCGCTATCAGAAGCATCTGTCTCTGATGAGGAGTAATCAGAATATGTACCCCTCCTCCTAAACCTAATTGGGTATCTGTAAACTGTGCCCTGCTCATAGTCATTGGTATCACGTAGATATTTGGTATGTTTCCTATCCTTCAGCTCTTGTCTGAACTTAATCATGTTTGTTTCCAACTTTTTCTCCATCTCCTCAAATTCCTGTAGTTGATTGTATTTACTAAGGTCTTTGAGGCTGACATCAAGATCTTTATTAGTCACATCTAACCTTGATTTCTCATGGTCAATGAGGAGTTTCATGAGCTCATTAGAGCATCTGGACAGAGTATCTTGCCATTGTTTGATGAAATCCTGGGAAGTAATGTGATACGCAGGACTTAGTTTCAATCTCAGTCCTCTGGGGATCATATTGGAGTCAAGATAGCTTTGCAAACTTGTGATCTCCCACCAAACTTGGGATTGAGTGCGCAGGAGCTGGGAGATATTGCGAAAGTAATTTATAATATCGTGACCTGTGTCAGGAGTACCCTGTGATGTTTTAGTGAAAACGTTTCTGGCTTCTTCTTGCCAGCCAGTCATGTCCATGCCACTGGTGAGATAACCAGCCATGGTATGTATGAGAGATGGATCCACTCCCTAGAAGGGGTTAACTAGAGTACCCCAAAAGATCACTAGACGAAACAACAAAGAGTAGGGAGTGATCACAGGACCATACTAATTGAATAAAGTGTCTATATTCATAAGTGAGGTAATCAAAAGGTGGGTGCAAACTGTGAACTGAAAGTGAATCAGAAAAGGGGAAGGGGAAACACAAAATGGATGTGCCCCCAAAAGAATTCACTTAAATGCACACCACCCAAGTGTAAAAATTAACTTTTAATAAATACTTAAAACATATATTACCAAAGTAACGTGTGATGTCAATTAAAAATTTATTAAATCATAACTATCAAGCAACCGTGTCATTAGTTATTCTTACTATCCCATTACCAATTGATATGATGGGATGTTAAAGACAGGGACTGCTATGAGTAGGGTATTAACCCCTCTGGGGCAACGATGAGACCAAGTGTAGAGTTGTATATAAATATATTCTGGTAGGTGGCCACAGGATTGAATATCCTATTATTGCTAAATATAGCTCCCCTGCACATTTACATAGAGATAATAACTATGGTATGTGATGGTGTAGTAGCTGTATTATAGAACTTCCAAATACAGCAGTGCTGGCTTGAATACACAGCAGTGTGATATGAAGACGCCTCACATAAGGTGCAAGGATAGCAGGCACACTGATCATAAATTGATAATAAATAGTTAACTCATATGGTCTTCACAGTTACACCCAGGATACTGCAAACACTACATTAAAAACAGTTCCAAGTAGGAGACTGACAACATCTTAAAGGCAATTGAAGCAAAGCCATTCTGATTGGCTGTGCTTTCATTGCCTTTAAGTGACGTCATCAATTTTTTTTTTATCGGCCAAAGGGAACCATGACGAAAATGTGACGTCATTGGCCTTTAAAAGCCTATGTCGTCTCATTTTGAAGGCAGACGCCGAGGAGGAAGGACCTCCTACAGAAGAAGAAGAAGACAAGGGCATGGCAGCAGACGGTAAGAAGACCCCGGAAGAGAGCCGCAGCTGAAAGAAAGAAGAATACAGATGAAGATGGATTACAACTACAAGACCCATGAATTGTTTTGTTTTATTATTTTAATGCTTATTATTTTCTGGTTTATTATTTTATAAGTTCCTGTTCGTGGATTGGTTCGAGAGTAAGCTGTTCAACGGGAGTCGGTGAGTGGGTCAAGTAATGGTAAGTGAACAAAAGAAATGTATTTTATGTAACTTGTTTTTTTTTTGCTTTTTACATGTTTGTTTGTTTTTTGTACATCATTTCTTGCCACTGTATGTATGTGTGAATGTATGTGTAAATCGATATATACATACAGGGTAAGAAGTGATTGTGTTTGAAAAGCTTGCTTTGCTATTTTTAATGATTTTGCCTATGCTGCTATGCATAGATGTGTGTGGAATGTAATTTAGAATTAGATAGATGTAATTTTTGGCCTTGTATGCTGTACTTTAGGTCATGGTGAGGCTTGCTTTTGTATATTTTATTTCTTGGTTTCCTATTTTGTATGATGGTAACTTGTTCTCTGTAACGGTTGCTATAGTTAATTGTGTAATTGGTTTGGATGCTATTTTAATTGTTTTGGGATGTAATTAATGTATGCAAATTGATTTATGGTGACTTTATTGGATTACATAGTATATTTCTTTTGATGTAATGGTATTTTCTTTGGAATATTGTATTGTTAACATTCATTTGCAGCGTCTACATGGTGCTTAGATTGTATGCATCATGTATACAATGTAAATGCAATGTTTTGAGTTGCATTTGAGGCTTTTGATTGGCATTTGATGCTTTTGATTGGATGATTACATTTGATTTGTCTAGGAAATAGGATTATATTTCAGTGTTGATGTTATGAAGAAGTGGTATTTGTATTTGAACATGTTTTTGTTAACCCTGAGACATTTATTTGTATATTGGTTCATCGTGTGTGTGTGTGTGTGTGTGTGTGTGTGTGTGTGTGTGTGTGTGTGTGTGTGTGTGTGTGTGTGTGTGTGTGTGTGTGTGTGTGTGTGTGTGTGTGTGTGTGTGTGTGTGTATATATATATAATATATATATATTTATTTTTTTAATTATATTTTTTTTGCATGATGAAGCCACTGTGTAAAGGAATGTGTAAAGGGTGGGTATCTGGCCAGGGTGGCTTAACCCCTTAATTACCTTTGCGGTTAGTATCCGATAAGGTGATTAAGGGGTTCATTGATATCTGAATGTCATTGCAATGTATTGGCTATGTATTATTTTGGCAACGGACGACAAGGATTATGCTGGCGACAGGGCCTTCTTATTGATGAGGTCAGTAGAAGTTTCTTTATTTTACTATGCTAGTTAATGTGTTTAATAATGGCCAAATAATCTATTATCCCTATCTGGATAATAGTTACAGTATTTGGCACATTATTGTACTGTATGTATTGGGGTGGGGGGAGGGGGTATGTGCCCCAAGGGTATGTGGGTAGGCCTCCCTTGTGGGTGAGGGTTGTTAGGCCTGACGGGGTGGGGGGCTAGTGTGGGAGGGTATGTAGGCCTCCCGAGTGGTGGGTGAGGGTGGGTTAACCCCTTAATGACTGTAGCGGTTAATAACCGCTATGGTGATTAAGGGGTTAGGGGACATTACATTGGATGTTTTTATTCTTGTTTCTGTTTTGCAGAAGCGGATGGGGCATTAGCAGGATGAAGATGAGGATGGCCTTCATCGTGGCAGCCGGACAAGGGTGAGTGCTATATGTATTTAATGTATTTATTGTTCTTTATGTATTTTAAATGGACAACTGCACTATTATCCATTTGTGGATAATAGTAATTTTGCCCATTACTGTATTGTATGTGGTGTATTGCAATGTTTATTGGGGGCAATTGTCCCCAATAAACATGCTATTATGCGTTAACCCCTTCATTGCCTTAGCGGCTATCCGCTATGGTAATGAAGCAGCATTAATGTATTTTAATAATATTGTGCGGGAGCAGGGGGTCCCCTGAGCTGAACCGCATTGATTTGTGGCTCAGGTACCACCTGCTTCCCGAGTTACAGGCCGTGGTTTGGGGCATTGGTTACAGTGTCGCCGCCATCTTTATAGCGGGCACGTCGCGTATGGGATGCTATAAAGATGGCGGCGACACTGCCCACCCGATGACACATATCGGGGCCTGTAACTCGGGAAGCAGGGGGTCCCTGGTCCACAAAGCAATGCGGTTCAGCTCAGGGGACCCCCTGCTCACTGTACACTATTATTAAAAATATATTCATGCTGATTCGTTACCATAGCAGATAGCCACAAAGGTCAGGAATGATTTGTTTATTGATATGTGTGTTTTATTCATACTGTAGATGTGCAGAGGATCTCCGGAGCTGAACCGCTTTGGTTTAGGTCCGGGGCCCCCTGCTTCCCGGGATACAGGCCCCTTTAGGGAGTGCCGGTATCCCTCTGCTTTGTTTACATTCCGCGGTCACGTGATCGGGACATTTAAATGCAGAGGGATACCGGCACCTCATAAAAGGGCCTGTATCTCGGGAAGCAGGGGGTCCCCGGACCTGAAACCAATGCGGTTCAGCTCCGCAGACCCCCTGCACATGTACACTATGAATAAAAATGGTTTATAAAATAATTTTTAATGTGCCGATGTTTGCGCAGAGAGAGGCGGATCTCTCTCTGCTGCAGACACATCTCGGCAGCTTCTCGCCAGGCAGCCTGTCTCGCCACATGTTACTCGCCATTTTATCAAATGGTGGTGGTGCATTCATTCGGCAGGGATTCGGCCCTTCTAGCATACAGCGAGGTTAACACGTCAAAAACATGGCGAATTCAAAACCTGGCTAATGCATTTTTTCGCTGCTTACTGCATAGACCCCTAATTCTCTGTTGTATAAGCAGTACTCAAACCAGTATTATTGAAGTTGTTAGTTAAGGTGAGTATAACACTTCCAAGCACTTTTGTAGACCTACTTTTTCTTTTTGTGTGTGTATCATATTGTTGGGTCTTTAGACCCACCAGAGGGTAAATTATATATTTTTAACCCTGATTTCTGGTTCTTGGTATACTGTATATGACTTTTCGGAACAGATTGGATTGCGGCACTAGTTGTGTGTTTGGTATATACAGTATGTATGTATGTGTGTATGAATGTGTATATATGTATATGTGTATATATGTGTATATATGTATATATGTGTATGTGTGTGTGTGTGTGTGTGTGTATATATCTGTGTGTGTGTATATGTGTGTGTGTGGCCATGCTGTAAAATTGTCTGCAGTTGTCTCTCCTGCTGGCAGTAAACCTGGTAAGTTACAGGGGTGCCAGCAGTAATCATGGAGGTTTGCCCTCACACCCTGGTGAGGTGTCCTATGTATGGATGGGAGTGGCTACATACTCTGAGTCCACAGTTAGTGACATCATAGATGTGCCTGTTTCCTGAGGTATATAAGGCACAGCACTGCCCAAAGTTAGTGTGTTGAAGGAAGGAATAAGTCTGTGTCTAGACTTGTGAATGGAGGGCCCACTAGTGCAGTAACTAGTGGCCCGTTTCTACATCAAGTAGCATCAAGCCTGACAAGGCCACACTGTGTCCAGGGACCTGGCACAGGGGTGATCTCCCTATGGGGAGGGGGGATCCCACTCCATTGGGAGGGCATACCTTTTCAAGGGACAGTACGGCAAGATGTGCAGCGGAACTAACCGCTGCAAGAGGCAGTCTGCCCATACTATCGTCAATAAAGATGCCCTGTTCAAAGACAACCCCACTGTGTGAGTGTGAAGTTACTCTCCAGTGGAAGTCACCACCAAGAAGGAGTTCCTCATCAGAACCATCACCCTGCGGATGCAGAGATCCTGATGAGGTGGAGGCGCTGCACGTGATATAGGTAGGACTCGCACACACTACCTCAGCTGCCTGTCTGGATTGACAGTCCCCGAACACCATCATGCGGGAGACTCAGGAGTCCTGTTGCCAACAGGTGCACCACCAGACACGACCATGTAATTGGGGCTGGATAGACCACAGGGGCCAATATGAGATTGGGTGGGTCAGACTAGAGGGAATACCCGTTATATATATATATATATATATATATATATATTTATATGTATGTACAAGCGTATGGTACCCCCTGCTACAATACTGTAATATCACAATTAAATAAAAACCCTGCGATCGCCTGTTAGAGGCGCGCATGTACAGTAGAATGACTGATTCAGCCTATCTCTTGCTGCTTGTCTCTTACAGACAGGTAGAGCCTAGTAGGATTAACAAAGCAGGGACCCCCGCTGTGTAAATACGATTGGCCACTAGTCTGCCGCAGACTACCACGCATGGGATTTGGCGAATTTGACAAAATCTAGAACGAGATGTAGTCGAAAACAGACTGCTGCATCTGTATTTAGACAAAAGAGTAACAAGTCATAATAAACAGTCCTAAACCTATATCCTTTTGCGAACTTAATCTACTCTATTTTATGGGAGCTCAGGCAACTCAGAACCAAATTAACTCTTTCAACCCTGAGGCCCCACTCTGAGCTACTTGGGGCCTTTAGAGCACTGGAGCTCTTAGAGACGACATATATCATGAAGCATAAAACCGTTAGCAGTTATGTATCATTGACAGTGCAACATAACTCCCGCGAGGCATATGTCCGAGGTCTTCGCTCCAGAAGACCAAACTTCGGCACCGGTTTTGGGCTCGGCTCCCGTTCCCCCGCTCCCCCCCCCCCCCAACCCGAGCCGGCATCGTGCATAGGAACGTCCATAAGCCATCGGTGCGGATCAAATTGGGTCCAAATGTCGTGCTCAGCCCACAGGCAAGGGGGAATAGGGAGAGGAAACACATGGGGCAAATGAGAATGAAAGAATGGCAAGTTCAATTCACCCCCTGACCGGGCTGGTAAATATTGTAAGCCATATGGATAATCTTCCCACCCTCTCTCAGCCCCACCAGACCACCCAGATGTACCCATGAGGGCCATGGGTAGGCATCCAAACCTTTATCAAGGAGATTGTGACTTAGGGATCTAAGGCTCAGCTTCAGAACTCCTTCAATCTTTTAGCATTGTGTGTTGTTGGCCTGCCAATCTTTCAGAGGCCCGTGCCCGGGGAGTTGGGTGTCGAGATTCTTTTAGCATTGTGTGTTGTTGGCCTGCCAATCTTTCAGAGGCCCGTGCCCGGGGAGTTGGGTGTCGAGATCTCTGCGAACCTGACTAGGGCTTGCTGTTTTCCAAAGGGGTGTTCCCTAGGCCGTGTAGGAAGCCGTCAGACTCATCTGTTTTCCTGAGAGAGTACTGCTTTCTGTTCTTTGAGACTGTCAGCTTGAAGTGGAAGCCCCATATGTCATGGATCCCTTTTTCCCTCAGCATGGTTGTTAACGGTTTCAGCTCCCGTCTTTTGAGCACAGTTGTACGTGACAGGTCGCTAAAAACCTGGAGTGAAGAATTCTCATAGCTGATCTCACCCCTCTCTCTCCAACAGTTTATTAACCGCTCCTTAGTAGAGTAATAATGAAGTTTTACGATGACGTCTCTCCTTCTGATTGGGTCACCTACTCTTGGGACTGGAGCCCTATGCGCCCTGTCCATCAGAAGATCTCTCTCCTCCAGGGCCGGGTCAATTTCAGTGACTAGCTTGTTTAGGTATGAGTAGAGATTTTTGGCCATGATAGACTCAGGAATATTACGGATTCTTATGTTTTTCCTCCTCTCTATTTTCCTGCGTTTCTTGCATAACTTTCAGCTGTTTTAGTTCTTGAGTTAGCTTTAGATTGTCATCCTCTGCTGCTGTGTGCAATGGGAAAGATTCCTCCATTTTATTTTCTAGATAGGTTGTTCTTTGGTTTAAAGATGCAATTTCGGTTTTGAATTCTTAAACCGCACAGCGAAGATCAGATTTGAATGAGGTCTGCATTTTTTTATTAAGAGTTCTTCTAGGTAGTCTCTTGTAACTCCACTGCTTTCTTCTTCGTTTGGGCCTTGTTCAGGCTGAGGCACACATGGCGCGATCTCTGTGCAGTCCCCCTTTGACGAGAAACCGGACTTCTTCCTGGTTTGAAGAGCATTCAAAAATGAAGTTTAGAGGTGTGGCTAAAGACAGTGAACAAGCACATAGCATGAAACATGTAGGTCATTTTTACCTCTGCCTGACCTGTTCCAATAAACCAGCATCATTTTTTTAAAACTTTGAGTCAGCCTCTTTTGTCTATCTGGACCGGATGGTGGCGCATCTGCATTTCATCAAGGATCTCCAACGGGGCACTCTCATTCAGCCAAGCGGTGGAATTAAACTTTCAGGGGGGGGCAACAACCACTCTCTAGTGTCGCTCTCGCTGCCTTACAAGTAGGAAATGGCCGCCACTGCTCTCTACAGGCCTTCTTCATGGTCAGGCTCCCGCAGGCTCTCTTTGGAAGGACCAGAAAGACAAATAGGAAAAGTAGGTCAAATAGGAAAATTTGGAAATACACCCCCTGCTGTGGATAAAGTCTGGATAATCTGGATCATGCATTCCATTAAGAGTGAGTTATTATATTTCACTTGAAAAATCTCCATTTCGATACATTATGTTGGGTCACTTAATTGTGAGGTCCCTTACTACAGTGCTTGTGGGGACCCTAGTCCACTAGTCGGTTTATCATGGAGTTTTGATTGTTCTGAATATCTGGGATACAATTCATGTTTATCCATTGGGGAGTACACATTTGCAGGATTCTTCAATCAAGTGTATTTTCAAATTAATAGGCTGTGTTTTGGAGCACCACATACCTTCTACATTTTCTCTTTGGAAGGAGGCTTATGTCATCCGCCAAGTGCAGGGGAATCTGCGGCTCACTCAGTGTCTCCAGTTCTCTGGGCTCTCTCCTCAGCTCTCTGGTCGCACCACAACTCACCAGAGTAGCAGACCTCCATGCCCCAATGGTTCAGCAGATGGTTTCTCTCTTGGCCCGGCACCCTCCGCTCCGACAGGACTTATCTCTCGACTTATCTCACCGCCGACACTCACATTCCCCATCAGGACCAGCCCAGTATGTAAGTTCATCGTTTAGGCCCGCTGCACCACCCCGGTGGCCTTTTTGGATGATCAGAATGGAACCCGGGGATCAGATCCTAATCTCATCCAAATTTGCCTGTGGGCAGTGGCAGCAATCGGTTAGAGAGGAGTCTCATCCAGCCTCCCAAGCCCAGCAGAGGATCCGAGCATGCAGGGGGATCAAAATCACCACTCCAATGACACCTCGGCTGTCATAATTTAATGTTCTTTTAAAGATCTGTGAGCCTCTCCTGCTCGGCAGCCATTTTATATTTTCTGCAGTATCTGCAGGGGTGTTGAGTTTTCGTTCGGTGGCTCCGGTCTGTCTCCTTATCCGCCCAAACAAAGTCCTCTGCATCTAGGTGAGGCTTTCCCCCATCCAAATGTATGCTTGTAGGGATAAAATGACATTTTTTAATCCCTATTTCCCTCTTCTCAAAGCTTTCTTGCTGCACGTCCATCCGTTTGGTGTCTTGGCCACACACACACACCCCTCCCCAATAGCATTTATTAAAACCAGGTAGTAATTAGACTCTGACTCATGGCAATGTTTCTTTTGCAGTGTGACATGTGAGTCACAATGATGGGTACACTATTGTGTATTTCAGATCATATTTGACGTATTATAGATGTTGTTTCATATCACACACAAAATGGTCAATTCTGTGTGTTGCTTACCTTAATGAACATGTCAGGACAATGATTTATATTCATTCATGTTTTCTTTTTCAAGGAATATCACTTCAATGACTGCTCATGGTATGTATTTCAATTCACATCTGTCATAAGATGTGCAAACCTCGATAAAGGTATAGTTACAGGATGTATAAACAGAACGTAATGAAAAAGATGTGACAATTGAAACATGTCGTTTCTGTATTGTGTACGTGCGTTTAGCTACACTTGGTGGTTATTGTGCAGTGTCTTTTAAAATCATTAGGGACATTGCATAACATGTAATTTAGCAAACGAAACAACATCCATTCATGGAATATAGGGGTGGGGGGAGAGAAGGGGATTAACCCTGCTCAGCTATTGATTATGGGAGGAGAACATCCATTGATGCACATGAGCGATGTTAACACTCAAGGCATGTTTGTATGAAAAGACCCCAATTTTTTAAACATCATTAACATTGCAATGTATGTGATTAGTTGTTGTATCACTTCGTCTTCATGTTGATTACTACATTGTCACATGTGTATGTATAAGTGAAAGATGTGTGTTGATTTGACGTACATGTAACATGTGTCAAAATGTTAACACCATTCCAAAGTATAGTTCTTTGGCTTCTCAACTTTCCCTAATTCATTCAACACAATGACAATGTTGTTAATATAATTTTTATTTCATTCACGTTAGTTATTCACAATGATCATGATCCTTTATAACTAATGTCAACATATGAACATAAATGAAGTGGACATTCGCATATGCACACATTTCAGCAACAGTGTGTGTGTGTGTTGTAGTTTTTGTGTGATGCATGTATTTCTACGTGAAATAATATAAACAAACATAATAATGTTGCTTTAATCATCGGCCTCACTTAGCTATGTATGTGTTGAACGTTTACTAATAACACTAAACTATAGTTAGTCGTGTGAATAAAATTTACACACAAATGTTCATGGTTTCATGATCTTTAACTAACATTCATTAGCTCATGCATGTTAGGTTAGCACTACAACTTAGGTGAAAATATAAAATGCACATGAGTAAACAGTTTCTATTACCTCCCTATTGTTATTTTGTACGTTCAGATACAATGTCTACGAGTTGTTATGTAGCATTTACATTCTTTGACAAGTCACACGTGAGATTATAATATATAGTAGATTAATGTGTTTGCTGAGTGATAAAGTTGGTTGCATATATCACGTGGCAATACATATAATGTTAGTAGAAAAGAACCAAAAAACAATATTAGTTCTAACTTCAGTGCTTAGCAACATCATTATGTTAATTAAGTGCATAGTAAATATTTGCATAATAGGATAACATTATGTAGTGATTGTTAATCTGCGCACCAATCATTGAAAGCATTGTTACATATTTATTATAATAGTTGTTCTCTCGTCATCACAATCATCTAATATAACGATTGGCTCATCTGAAATCATACATTGTTCCCATGTATTCATCCGTGACATCTGTGAAATACAGCAAACACATGATGTTCAAAGATGGCACATTTATATATGTCTCAGCATGACAACGCTTAACACATCTCTATATGATTGTGGATATTGGGGGTGGGGCTTGCATCGGTAAACCTTTTGAAGGACGCCTTGGGACATGACCAGGTTCCCACGTCATATGTGGGCGACACTTTGTTTTTATATGTTGAATGCTAAACAATGAGGTGTGTGTGTGTGTGTTACAGTTAGTGTAACATGTTGAAATGATACTTTAAAAGCGATAATAATCTAGGATGTAGGACTCCGTCACCAATGTGTACTAATGGTACGTCATGTAGTATATTGTTATAGGAAATAATGTTTTTTTGCACGCTACATGTAAGCCTGTCTGCAATGTTAAGCTGTATACACTCATTTGGCTAACAAATATTGTATATTATTAATGTAGACATATATAATTTGACTAAAGGCATAACGAAATTTGTATTTACCATTCTTGTAGAAGTCAAAACTGATTTGGCTGCAACTGCTCGCTGCAGGAAGGCACAACAGTATCATCCCTGGTTGAAGCAACTGTTGAATCCTGAATCACACACATCTCCATGAGGGCGTCATATGGATCTGCAATGGCTTCTTCAAACAAGACGTCCGGAGGTACGTACAGTTGTTGGTTGTTTTCTCATCCACATTGGTATTGCCCATATAAGTTTGGATACATATCATAGTAGTTATGTCCATCTTGCATCTGGTCTGGCTGAATGGAGGGTGCAGGTAGATCAGCAGATGCGACAGTCGATGCGGCTTCAGTGTCACTGGTATTAGGCAAAAATACAATAATTGGCTGAAATTCTTTGGGTAAGATACTCTTTTCACAGGAATCGAAACTTTACTTTCAGCTTAGGCAATCAACATGTGCAAAACAAGTAGACTCTTTGAATTAGAATAACAATGTGTGTGAAATCATCTACAGTGCTATGATGAACAGATT
Source organism: Ascaphus truei (assembly GCF_040206685.1). Lineage (NCBI taxonomy): Eukaryota > Metazoa > Chordata > Amphibia > Anura > Ascaphidae > Ascaphus > Ascaphus truei. Next base: position 236,365,929 of record NC_134486.1, on the reverse strand, counting down.
TCTGGTTACACTTAGCTAGATGTAACCATATACACACATCTGTTTGTTTGTCTCTTTTTCTGTTTTTCTCTCTGTCTGTTTATCTCTCTTTCTCTCTCTTTCTCTCTGTTTCTCTCTCTCTTTGACTCTCTCTGTTAGTCTCTGTTGATATATATATATATATATATATATATATATATATATATATATATATAAATATATATAGAATTAGATATATATCCATATCTCAACATATATATTTATGTATATATAATTAACTATATATTGTGTGTAGATATATATATATATATATATGTATATAGATATGTAGATATATATATAGAGGTATACAGTATATAGATAATTATAGAGATAGATGTATATCTATATCTATATATATATATATATATATATATATATATATATATATATATATATCTGTACATTTGAAGGCCTTGTGTGCTAACAGGCCTTGTTGTAATTCTCTTAACACTTAATTACAGTTTATTACATTACTGTGTGAGTATGTTTGAGGGCCTATTTGAGTCAGCTGTGTAGAAGTTGTATTTACCAGCAAACAAGGCATCTTTTGAGCCATGAAGGCCTGTACTGTTCATTCTGTACTGTTCATATATATATATTTATTATTATTATTATTATTATTATTATTATTATTATTATTATATATAGAGTGCTAAACTAAAGCCATTGATGTGTGTAAGTAGGCCTTGTTGTAATCATATTCAAAGTTAAATACAGGTGAGTGAATTATGGCCTCAATCATACTGATCCCATAATGTTAGCAAGTGTCCTAACATTTATATCTCATTAACACAAGGCCTGTTTGCTGACAACAGTGGCAGAGATAGAGATTATATATATATATATATATATTTTTTTTTATCAGTTAATATATATACACACACACACACACACAGACACACACACACACACAGACACACACACAGACACACACACACACAGACACACACACAGACACACACACAGACACACACACACACACACACACACACACACACACACACACACACACACACACACACACACACACACACACACACACACACACACACACACACACACACACACACACACACACACACACACACTGTGTGTGTATACATATATCCATAGAGATACAGAGAGACTACAGATATATTCATACACACTAACAGATCTGTTATTGTAACCAAAAATCATACATGATCACATGCCAACATTATGAACTATGAAAGAAGATTAAGGTAAGTAATGTGTTACAGGGTTAAGACACCAGAAAACACAACATCAAAATGTATGCTGTTATATGGGTAGTTACTTAAAGTTGTATGTCAATAATATTAGCATGAAATGACTATCTACATTACCAAACAAACCCACATACATCTAATCTTGAACAAGAGCTAAGTGAATGTCAGCTTCTATAAACATGGCAAGAGTGTAATAATGTTGTACCATTAATCAACTGATGATTAATACATATTCATATGTTATTAAATATACCTTAATTCAGTCAGTGAGCATTTCAAAACATTCATGTGTACAAGGACATACTTGAATGTTAGCAAGCATCTGTACATGATCATACATACACTATGCATGAAATATTCTGCAGTAAACACCACCAGGACTCCAACACATTTAGTGAATGTGATTATTTATTTTTGTTTATCCTTTTGAGAGCGAGTCACAGGCCTGCTTGTTGGCTGTTGTGTTTGCCTTTTCCCTTTGCCAAGTACTTTGGGCTTAACTGTACGACTTGTACTGGCCTATGGCAGTTCTGTGGCACTGGGTATGGGCTATGGCACTTCAGGGGCACTGGGTGTGGGCTGTGGCACTTCAGGGGAACTGGGTGTGGGCTGTTGCACTTCAGGGGCACTGGGTGTGGCCTCTGGCAGTTGTGAACCAGTTGCTAAACATTGCACGACTGAGGTTGGAGCAGTTTCTTGTTCTGGTGTATTAATCTTCTTCCAAAAGCTGGTTAGTAGTAATTGTTGCCCTAACTTTCTTTTTCGTGTCTCATTTGTAGGTGTCCGTTCCTGATTTTGAACAGATGTAAGCGGTTGGATGTTGACAGGGACCTGCACAGAACTTGCACCTACTGTACCGGTTTCATCCAGAACTGGGGAATGAAGAACTGATGACTCTGGAGAAAAGTAGCTGCATGTAAAGATCCATCCTCATATTGGGTAAAGTGGAATTGTTGCTCTCTTGCAGTAAATTCTCAACTGATTAGCTTGGCTTAGATTGACAACTATTGCTTGTAATGTCCTGTTTACATTTTGGATTTCTTTAGGAACTTGGATGATGACTCTTTCAATTTGTGACATTTGTGATATTGACCTTTCATGCATCCTTTCATTCAGTGATATCATCCTTTCCTGCTGTGATATCATCCTTTCAAGCACTAACATCATTTCTGAATGGCGACGATTTTCTTCACCCAAGATTCTTTCTTCAGAAGCTGCAATAGCTGAGTAGGTGTCACGAGCAGGAGGACTTGAATGCTGAGTTAATTCAGGAGTGGGAACATCTTCATGGTCACTTGAGTGAATTTGTCCTTGAGTGGCAACATCTGCTTCTACAAATAAAGAAAGACATTATGAACTGCCATGGAACTTTCACTTGTTTATCAATACAATGAGAGTTGTTCTCACAGTGTAACACATAACATGTTTCCATAATTTTTAATTTGTGTCAAATTAAAAGTTTATGCTTGAAGTAACAATGATGTTTCGACTAAGTGTGAAAGAAGAATGAATGAAAGGTTGTTGTAACCTCACAACTCCTAACTGATAGTTCACAACACACACAATACATGTTGTCATTAAAAACTACATCTTCTGTGATAATAACTGATGTGAAGTTAATTCCATGTGAAAGGCATTTATTTAGCATGGCAAATTAACATCTAGAAATGTACACATTAAATGTGCTGCACCTCATACACTCATCTTCCATGCTTGATGATGAGCTGGATGAGCAAGGTGATGAGACATGTTCAATGTCAGGTGACACATGAGCTTCAGGAGCAACTATATAGAAGAATAACATAAGAATTTTATTGACATGTGTACATAATTAACATAAAGTTTGTGTAGTGGGAGTATTTATGGCTAAATATCAGCAGCAGCATGACAATATGTTTCTGGCAAGCTGTACATTATCCATCTTAACATCAATGTACATGTGAACCTAATTGGCACATTTATTGTAAAAACCATACAACATACAATGTTCATGCAGGAATGCGTTGTAAAATTAAGTGTTCTGTTGGACATACACTACATATGTTGTGTAGTAATCTAACAATAATAATGTACATCACTACCATGACAGTAAAGTTGACTCTGCTTATAATTCAGTACCTAATTGTGGAAATGTGAAGGAATGTTTTTAGTGATCTGTGTGAATATTTAAGAGAAGCAGGTGTAGCGCTCAATGTGGCTGACACTCATCAACACATGCAGTGTGTCGCTCACAGATGCTACTGGTGTGATAATGTGGCGTATCTACTGCTGCGGCAGAGTTTATTCGAGCATTTGCCCGTTCTCTGCCGCAGCAGTAGCCTGGCGCGCGCCCGAGAGTGACGGGCGCGCGCCGAAGCAGCGGAAGAGCGCCCTCCGATCGGGGCGCTCTCCCTACCGCTGCCGGGTCCGCCGGGTCCCCCGGAACCCCCTGCCGCTGTCCCGCGATCGCGGGACACCAGGGCTCCCTCGGGGAGCCCCTGGACGTGCGTGCAGGGGGCGCACGCTCCCGAAGACGTGTGACCGCGCGTCTATGACGCGCGGCATGCCGAGGGGCGGCCACTAGCAAGCCGGGAGATTTCCCGGCTTGCGGTACCGACCACACTCGAATAAAGTGTGTCGGTACAGTATAAGGTTAAAAGAAGATATGAGTGAACGAATGACAAACGTACGTTTTCATATATAGTGGCCTGGTGGGTGAAAGTCTTCATAGAATTACCATTTCAAATGAATGTGATGAACTTCTGTTCACCTTGTCAACTTGTAACAACTGTAGTCCCTCCCCCAAGATGTGACACCACCCTGACCTTTTATTTGTTTCTACCAACTGTTAGGCATCCCACAAGACTTTACCGTAACATGACCCTGTGATCTGGCTCGGCGCCCAACCCCACCCCCAGTGTTCTCCTCTATGCTGTGATTACATATTAATTGCAGCCTGTTTCACACACCGGTACATGAGCGAAAGACAAATCTGAGGTGAGCTACATATGAACACAATTAAATACCATTTGGTACATGTTCCTGTTTATGCTCTCAGTATACTCCATGAAGCAAAAAATGAGCTTTAATTAAACATAACGAAATGTGTTTGTGCAAATTATGAATGTTCGCCTTTGAATGCACTATCTTCCATGCAAGACTTGATGAGGCAGTAATGGCCTGTTTATAGGTGTAACATAGATTATCACGAATTTATGTATACTGCTGCGGCCGAGTTTATTTGAGCATTTGCCCGTTCTCGGCCGCAGCAGTAACCTGGCGCGCGCCAGAGAGTGCCGGGCGCGCGCCGAAGACACGGAGGAGCGCCCTCCGATCGGGGCTTTCTCCCTCCCGCTGCCGGGTCCGCCGGGTCCCCCGGAACCCACTGCCGCCATCCCCCACATCGCGGGACACCAGGGCTTCCTCGGGGAGCCCTGGACGCGCGTGCAGGGGGCGCAGGCACCCAATGATGTGTGACCGCGCGTCGATAACGCGCGGCACGCCGAGGGAGTGCGGCTAGCATGCCGGGGCATCCCCAGGCTTGCGGAGCTAGCCGCACTCAAATAAAATGTGCCGCCTGTGTATATATATATATATATATATATAGCAACTGTAAATATTACTGTATGCTCATTTGCATGTCTTAGACAGGTCTGCAACCCTGTCTTTCCCCATTATCGGCCAGCATACAGCGCTTCCACTGCAGCATGGAATTCTGGGAAATGACATGCAAATGAGCACTCAGTGCCACCTTTTGCCACCATATATATTACTTTTTACTTTTTGTAGGACAACTAGATATAAATATATATAGATAGATAGATATATAGATATATATATAGAGAGAGAGAGAGACATATACAGTATGTAGGTATGCTTATATTGGGAAGAAAATATAAGTTGCAGCGGAAATATAAATAAGAACTGTAACCTACGACACGCCTAGTACAGTAACATTTGTCACCTGGTAGAAATGGACCAGAATAAATTCCGATATCTCTGTCCCCGGGAAAACCCTCCACGACGACAGCAATAAATTTTTCCCGCATCTACTCCTCCAATGGTGTTAAGATTAGAGATTGTGCTGGCGGCAGACCTCCAGTGCCAGAAGCATGCATCCGTTGTGCTTGTATTTTTTTCTTTAAGTTTGCCCTGATATCATCGAATCTCTTCCGACAATTCACCCGGTCCCTGACATGATTCCCACACGTAGACAAAGCCAAGGTTATTTGATCCCACATTTCTTTTTTTGATGCTGAACTTGTCCGCCCTTGAAATACATACAAAATATATGACATTAATTATTATTATAAAAACGATCGGTTTCCTAAACTGCTAGCTGTTCCAAGAGATACCAAACATGCTGATTTAGGTGTAATATGTGTACCACATGAGCATTTACATGTAAACAAACAAATGTAAGGAAGCTTGCATGAATATTGTATGAACTTTGGCAACATTTTTAGACTGATTGTTATGGTCGTTCTAAAGCATGAAGGAATATGTGTGTAACAATTAAGTTTAATTGATAGATATTATAGAATAATATTTTTATATTAAGACATCTCACATGACCTAGGATAACATGTTTTTGAAGAATCAATGCAAAGATAGACTTACCTAGTAAATGCCCATACAGAGAGTCATAGTGCTCCAGAATCCCTGTGACAAGAACTCTGTTTTCCTCTTCATTGAACCGAGGATTACGTGGCCGCTCCACACGTTTCTTCCGAATACGTGCTGGCCCAGAGCTTGGCTGCTGCTGACTGGACTCTCCTTCTTCCAATGGAAGAGACTCCAAAAGCGGGCCACCAGCAACCACCCCACAACCAGACACCCCAGCAGCACCAGCAATAGAGCCACCAGCAGCACTCGCACTCACAGCAACACCACTCGCACTCCCAGCAACACCACTTGCACTCGCAGACACAGCACTCCCCGGAATCCTATGTTCACTCAGACGCGTACTCACACGACTACCAGTACCACTCACACCAGCATCACACTTCCCACGCCTTGCGGCCATACCTCTAGCACTCACAAAGAACAGAAAATAAATTTAAAGACAATCGCACTGAACACTTACAAAGTGAAAACAAGACAAAGATGTAAACAAAACAACACAGGACAAACCTCTCACAATACACCACAACTGTCTCAGTCAATATGAAATATGTAAATCGGCCAGCTCTGTGTGTCTCTTATTAATGCACATGCGTCTATAACTTCCCATTAAATTAGAAGTTCAAGTCTGAAAAAAAAGTGTTTTTTTTCTGTTATTTTTTTTCCGTTTCTCGACGTGCTGTGCCTGCATAACAATTCTGGATATTATGAGAATCAATCACAACTGTTGCTTTTTAATTCTACACTAGTCATGTATGTTCTTTATGAGGTGGGTGGCATAGTACTGTGATTTTTATTTGGGGGTGTGGGGATCAAAACATTTAATGACCTGTTGAAAATATTTCTTTGAACTACAGGTAATCCATCATACAACTTCCCCCCTCCCCCCGCACACACAAGGCTCAAGGATTTCAACTTCTTATCGACACCTCTCACAAACCATGAGAATGACTCATCCATCCACCCCCCAAACCCCGAAGCCATTCTTTAAAATCTCTGAGGCTTTGTTTACGGTAACGCATGCGCACGTGTGATAATCCCTTCTCGAATTTAACATATTAATCTTACAACGTGAATAGAAATGTTTATCCACACCCGAATTTAATATGTAAATCTGATAGGGGGGGGGGGTGTTTCAATGATTATGATTATCGTGAATGTAAAGAAATATTTATTTTATTTTATCAGGAATAAAAAAAACAAATAATCATGAATAATACAAATTACAGTCTTTATCTTCTTTGTACACGTACTGTAGTTTTTCGGTCAGTTGAAAATTAAGGGCTGGTGGATAATCATGGAAGAATGAAAAATACAAATAATCATGAATAATGCAAATTTATAATAATAAAAACAATAATACAAATTTTCAGTCTTTCTCTTCTTCGTCATGGCCACATTGCATTCTGTAGTTCATTGAGAGAGGGTTTTTTTTGTGTAAATCATGACTGTAGATACACTATACACACAGTTCACCAAATTTACACATGATACCCCCCTCCCACTGCCCGCCCTTTTTTAGTGCATATCTCTCTGAAAAGGAAAGAAAAAATAAGTGCAGTTAAGTGCATATAATGGCATTGTGTATAGTATAACTACTCCATATTGGACTATGCAGTTACTACTGTCAAACTACTGTATACGGGAACTCATTATACATTATAACTACTGTATAACTACTGTAAAATACTTTGTAACAATAACAGGTTAAGTGCATACTGTATACTGTAAAACAATCTGCGCTATACTTACCTGTATCATACTGTACTTGGTGTGCCTGTACTTACCATACTACAGTACAGTACTGTTCATACTACTTTCCTGATGCATTCCAATTACGCTTTAAAACAATGGGCAACACAGTCGCAATATGGTCGATATATTTATTACATCGTTCGACGGTGAGTACATTGTTCCAAAAACTCAGTATGCCATTCGCCAACTCATCCTTTTTTGAGGGTTTCACCACTTTTCGGATATGATCCTTCAGCTGACCATTTCGATAGGATTGAAGTCTGGCGATCTGTCATTGGAGGGGGAAAAAAGGAGAATTAGTTAAAAAGATACACGTAAATAGTGGGGGAAAATGAGACACGGTTACCGTACTTACTCCGCTGGCGTCTTCACCCAGTTGATACCGCAGGCAAGAATATGTGCAAATTGACGCGGTGTGTTTGGGATCGTTGTCCTGGTAGAAACGGTGACCATCTGGGAATTTACGTGTGATGTATTCCACAATCTCAGGCACTATTTTCTCTTGAAAAAAAACTTTATTCATGATTCCTGTAACAAGAAAAGAAAAGTGCTCAAAATAATGCACACTACAGTAGTACAGTACAGTGCATAAGGCTACAGATGGGACTTTGTGCATTATTTTACCATCAAAGATGACGATGCATCCTGGTCCACGCATAGAGATGGCACCCCACACATGCATCTTCACTGGGTGTTTTGGACACAGCTTCATAGATTTGTGTCCTTTTTTGTGGAATGCAAAGGTGGCAAATCTGTCCAGCGATTCAGTAGACTCGTCAGTAAAGATGCAATCCTGAAAAGTTTCGCCACTGTCGATCCATGCCTGTGCCTGGACCACTCTCTTTTTCATGTTGACGTCCCTTATCATAGGGTACGCTCTGTAATGACAAGGAATAATTTTATAGGTACAGTACAGTTTCTTAAACCACACTTTTACCTCCTGTACTGTCCAGTACTAACCACACACGTCCATATTTCCATCCAATTCTGCATCTCATCTTCTTGATGCTTGTCTCTGATACGGATATTGTGAGTTTTCTTCAGAGTGTCTTTGACCCTTTGGCACTCTTTTCATCATTCTCTTTACTTTATTGGTCAACCAGAAGAGTTGTCTCCCTATTATATATAAATATACAGGAATATAAATAATAATAGATATATATATATAGTAATATAGTTATATAAATATACAGCGATAACAATAATAATAGATATATAATATAGTTATATAAATATACAGTGATAACAATTATAATATAATATTACTGGTACTTTATGTGTGTGTGTCATACCTTTTACAGTAAACAGTAAACTGTGTACTGAAATGGGGGGTTGTGAGTCCGTGAGTCATAATGAGTAATAATGAAGTGAGTGATAATTAAGGAAAGAGGGTCAACTCACTTTGAAATAATGTAGAAATAGAATTGATTATATGAATGTAAGAATGTAATTATGATAATTGAGGATGCAGGTGCAACACAAAAACAAATTGTACAGTACAGTATATGTAATAATTGCTAGGAAAATGGTTCTGTTAAAAACAATAAGCCATCTAACCAATAAAAGTGCTATTGCAGTACTGCACGGTAAAGAAAACATATTCAAAATACTTTACTTACGCGGTAGTTACCGTTGGTGTCTTCTTGACTTTTTTGGTCTTTCCGTGTGCATGATAACTCACGGTGGCTGCTGGTACAACGTGGCCAGAAGTACTTAACCAGAGTTGAATATCTGAAATTCATTGTCCTCTTGTGTACATATCCTTTATTCTCATGCTGAGATCCTTAGAAATCTTTTTAACAGGCATCGCAGCGTGTTGAAAGAAATACAAGCACAAGAATGTATATTCGATGTTTAGTCGATGTGTATTCAATGTGCAGTGAATCAACAAAATGGATGGTGTATTTATACTTTAATGGGTCTCATTACAGTACGCCCACTTTTAACACCTGCACCTCAATCACAATAGGGACACAGTGTATAAAAGGTGACTGAAATTGCATAGCCCACCACACTCTGATTTGTAGCTGAACTTGCTCTTTTCCAGTTTCTAAATTGTGCTTTATTCCATCTGCATCCATGGATGAACTACGATTCTACGGACGCAGGAACCCACTCTCTTCTGCCGTGCCTGCCAAGCCAAAAAAGCGAAAGGCGGGAGCCTTTTCCAAGCCACAGCCAAAGCAAAAGGCCAAGGCTAATAAAGAAAACCTTCTGACGGCTCCAAAGGGTAAGGCTTTTAAGAAGCCTTATTATGTCAAGAAGAAATTGGCTGATATATCATTAAAGCAAAACATATTGGAGCCACCCATCGACGCATGCTGCTGCTCTCCCGGGAACCCACATTTCACCTTCTGCACTCCTCGACGATGCTGCCGCTTCTCTCCATGGAACCCCCAGGACACCTTCTCCTGCACTCCACGCTGCCACTGCTCTCCCGGGAACCCACATTTCACCTTCTCCTGCACCCCTCGACAACGCTGTCGCTTCTCTCCATGGAACCCCCAGGACACCTTCTCATGCACTCCATGCTGCCGTTTCTCTCAGGTAGCCCCTATCTCATCCGCTCCAGCTCCCATCCACTGCACCCCATGCACCTAGATCTCCTCAGCACCCCATGCACAAGATCCAGCTCGTTAGACCGCATGCTGAATGGGTTAAGTGTCGATATACCTGGGAACTCTATGCTGGTAAAGATAGATCTTCTTTTAGAGACCATGCTAAATATGGATCAACGGATGGAGAAGATGGATAAGTGCATGGAGAAGATAGAGACTGACATACCGGGGATACATAATTTGCTTGGAGTTCCTGCCCCTGTATGTCGGATGCAGGAGCAGTAGGGTGGCATGGATGGGATGGGACCTTCAACCTTCCATCACCAAGTGCACCCCCTCCATCAGAAGAATATGTTTTCATGTATGCCGTTGCCGAGGATGACATGACAACACCGTCAAGACCACGCCAGGAGACAACACAGACAAGGCGATCAAGACAGGAGGAAAGCATCCTCCCAGACCACCTACCCTCGCCCGCTGCCACAAGCACACCCGCTCCCAGAAGCACACCTGCTCCCAGAATCCCACACATACACGCTTTCATTGAGACGGTGCTCAAAATCATTTTGCGCGACCTGTCCAAGCAACTCAGGGAGAAGTGTAGGTTTGCAAGTGTTGGTATAGCCCAGAAACATGCCATGTACATTTTCAAGCACCACATGAGCTACGAGTTGTACTGCGGGTGGGCCCACAATGTCAATTACGAAGGGAGTCATGTCAAAAAGGCTCTTCCTGAAAATTTAAGAAAGACTATTGTGGAGGAATTGCGGCGCTATCATTTTATTACAGATCATGTAATGAAAATCGTGAGAGACTCCATAAATGGCATTTTGCGGCATACAAGGCATCGTCCCCGGAAGGACAGACTGGTGGGGATCGAATTTGCTGCGTGAATGGTCGTCTGTTCAAATGTTGATTCATTTTTGACTTACTGTACAGTACTCCACCAATAAAAATAATGTTGATTGTTTTAAATTGCATTCATAAATAAATGTTTTTACTTACACCATATACCTGTAAATGTTTTGACTTACTGTACTCCACCAATAAAAAAAATGTTGATTGTTTTAAATTGTATTCATAAATAAATGTTTTTACTTACACCATATACCTGTAAATGTTTTGACTTACTGTACTCCACCAATAAAAAAAATGTTGATTGTTTTAAATTGTATTAATAAATAAATGTTTTTACTTACTCCATAAATGTTTTTTTTTACTCCAATAAAAAAATTGTTGATTCTTTTAAATTGTTTCATTGTGTCTCCTTTTATAACAAAATACAGAGTCTCTAGAACATACTGTACAGTCAGTAATGGTTGGTTAAAATCAGTCAAGAATTTGCATGAAAAGCTCGGTGGGGAGGGGGGGCACCTGGTAATGTTGAAGTGTGTGCAGGATTAGTTACTGTAGTAAACACAAGAATTTTGCGTTCCATGAGGCATATTGTACAGTACAGTACTGTATATTGTAGGCATGCGCATTGCATCAAAACAGTATTAAAACAATACATACTGTACGGGTATAGAATACACATACGGTAATACATGTAGAATAAATGCATACTTTTTATTTTTGGGGTTTATTATACAGAACAGTATGTAAAAAAGTATTGTATACTGTATGAAAAAAACAGCATACTGTTTCAGGTTTTCTATTAAGCTCACAGTTATTCTATCCTAATCCATAAAAATGGTACTGCCACTAGATTGGTACGTGGATTTTTAAATCAGATTCAGCAATGTGCAACCATCGTTACAAAAAGCGACATTATTCATCGAAATCCTCCATTTGCCGTTCTCCGCCTGATGACAAAGTTTCTTTTCTAAGGAAAAATAAAAGTATTACTGTAATAGTTGGTTCAAATTAGTCAGTCCCCTAAAGATGTTCCCACAGTCAGTCCCCACAGTCCCCTCGATCAGTCCCAACAATATTTTTCTCGGGGGGCGTCTCTTGTTCACATACACGCATGCGCCTAGATGTGATGACACGCATATGCGTTTCAACAAGGTCCCAATAAGACATACAGTAGGCGCATGCGCCTAGCTGTCCACGAATTGTTCAGTATCTACTGTACAAGCTGCTCATCCCATGATATTACTGGACTACATTTTCGCGAATTGTGACTAAAATAATAGAACTAAATAACCATAAGCAAAGCGATTAATTACAAGAGAATCGCTTGACTGCATTGATATTTCAAAAAAATTATAAAATACGGCAGCCGTACTCACCATAGAATTTGCCAATCGGTTGGCGCCGAGCCACTGCTACCAGTCCCGTATTCTTGATTATACATGTAGTTGACAGGTGACAGCGGGCCTACTACACCTGTAGTTGACAGCTGATGAAGCTGGAAATCTTTTTGGTACATGCAAGCTTGCTGGTATCTGTACTTGAAATCCTGCTCAGGCTGCAGGTATCCAGGCGGGGACAGATAGCAAGGGTTGCCGGTCACAAGGTTTTCACTGACGGTCGGACCGTTATTGGAAGCCGGTGCTGGCGCTGGTGCTATTGCATTGCTTGCCTGGGACTGACGATTCTTAGTTGGTTTTACCATGACCTTTTGAAGTCTCCATGATCAAAGATACTGGAAAAATGTGGTGCAACACACCAATACCCTCCTCTAACTCCGTGTGCGGGATCAATATGAAAAAAACACGGATCGATACTTAACTTTTTCCATATTGCACGCTTCCACACACGAGCATCTGGTGAAAATTTGTAAAAGTCATAATTTTTCGATAAAATATTGATAAATTTGACCAACTGTGGCCATCTTATCATCTGCTGCATTAATTGCAGAGCATATTAAATAAGCGTACGTTAAGTCAGGCTTTTTGAACACATAACTCCTATTTGACTTTTTTGACTTTTTTGAGCTCTCTGTTTTGAGCTGTCAGTAGCCTTACAACTTATCAGTTTTTGAACACGTACTGCGGCGGTGTACTCATCTCGGAACTCTGAACAATACTGTAGAACAACAGACACTGTGCATTTAGTTTTTAATATGAAACGCCTAAATTGATACAGTATTGTAACTTCTTCAGTATCAAGGTCAATTCACAATGGACCACTGTGGTATTTTTTAAACACCCGCAAGTCGACACATTACTTAAGCACATGTACATTACTGTAGTGTACACATTAGAATTCTGTCACGCTGTGCAGCCCGCAGACAAGACCGTACTGAGGTGGGATGTAGAGTATACGCACCGACTGCAGATGGGGCGTGTCCGGGATGTGGCGTAGTAGCATAGCCAGGCCTGGATGTAGATAAAGAATGGTCAAGTACTTGCCGAGTTCGAGGTTATAGAAAGTTCCGTAGTCAAAATCCGTAGCAGAGTCCGAGGGTCTTAGAGGTTAGAGTGGTTTGTATTAAAGCCGAGTTCAGGAGCCAGAGGGGGTATTCAGACAAGCCGGGTCAGAAGCTGTAAGGAGTAAACACAAGAGAGCACGACACAGGTTCCAGACAACACAGGTAGCAAGGAGCTATGCAGAGCAAGGAAGTGAAGGCAAAGCAGGATATTTGAAGCGACAGTGACCAATCCGGATGAGGGGCTAGGCGGAGGCATGTCGAGGAGCTGCTCGTGAGTGGCTGAGAGAACAGAAAATAGTAGAGCACAGCTGAGAGTCTGTAACACCAGTGCCAGAATCCAAGATGGCGGCGGCAGAGTTCAAGGTATGCACTGGGCGGCGGCATGGGTAGCGACGGGGGGTAGGGGCAGCAGCCGCTGCAGTACTGTAGTGGGTAAGGAGGGGTCACTCCACAAGGGACGTGGCCCCCGATTACTTACAGTACCCCCCCTTCAGGATTGACCTCAGGACGATCTATCCAAGGCTTCTGTGGAAATTTCTTGTGGAAGCGATTGAGTAGAGCTGGAGCCTGAATGTCTTCCCTTGATATCCAGGAACGCTCTTCTGGACCATAGCCCTTCCAATGTACAAGGAACTGTACTTTTCCCCTGGATATAAGGGAATCCACAATGGACTGTACCTCGAATTCAGAGTGTCCTTCGACCGTAACAGGGTTGGGTTTACTGGCTTTTGCAGGGAAGCGATTGCTCTGAACGAAAGGCTTGAGCAGGGATACATGGAATGCATTGGGAATGTTCATGGATGAAGGCAACTGTAAGCGGAACGTGACAGGATTGATTTGTTCCTGAATCAAGAAAGGCCCCAAAAACCTAGGCGCCAATTTCAGGGTAGGAGTCTTCAGTCTTATATTCTTTGCTGAAAGCCAGACTAGGTCCCCTGGCTTGTAATTGGGAGCCTGTTGACGACGACGATCTGCTTGAGATTTGAACCTCTGAGCTGCCCTAAGGAGTGCGGATTGGATCTTGATCCATGAGTTCTGTAGCATGGTTACCCATTCATCAGCTGCTGGCACTCCTGAGGGAGTGTTGGAGATTGGAAGCTGACTTGCATGAAAGCCGTAATTCACGAAAAACGGAAATTCTTGCGTAGATTCATTACGGAGAGAATTGGAAGCAAATTCCGCCAATGGTAACAGATCAACCCAATTATCTTGGGTATCAGAAATAAAGCATCGTAGATACTTTTCAAGGCTTTGATTAAGTCTCTCAGTTTGCCCATTAGTTTGGGGATGATAGCCTGAAGAGAAGGATAAGGCCATACCAAGCCTCTTGGAGAAAGCACGCCAAAACCTTGATATGAATTGCGATCCTCGGTCAGAAACTATGGACGTAGGGATCCCGTGGATATGAATCACTTCTTTGGTAAAAATATCTGACAGGGTGGGAGAGGAGGGAAGACCCTTGAGGGGAACAAAATGGGCCTGTTTTGAAAATCGGTCTACTATGACCAAAATGGTAGTCATACCTCTGGTGGGCGGAAGATCTACAATAAAATCCATTGAAATATGTGACCATGGACACTCAGGTACTGGAAGAGGCATGAATAACCCGGAAGGCTTTTGATGTAGAGTCTTGTTCTGTGCACAAACAAGCGCGTGTAAATTCGTGAATGAGTTTTGCCATATTAGGCCACCAAAAGGTGTGCTTAATGAGATCCAAAGTTCTCTTGAAACCGGGATGGCCGGCTGACCGGACGGAGTGACCCCATTCCAAGATCTTCTGACGAAACTTGGGGGCGGCATAAAGGGTTCCTTCCGGTACCTCTAGACCACTCGGAATCTGTGACTGGGCTTCTACGATCTTTTCAAGAATATCAAAAGTGTTGGCGGAGACTATGCTTTTCGAAGGTACAATTGTTTCTGGGATTTCTTTGGATTTTTCCTCAGGGGAAAATTGTCTGGACAAGGCATCAGCTTTTATGTTCTTTGTTCCGGGGATGTACAATAGAGTGACACTTTCGATATAGAGAAGATCTTATGATCTGTCAAAATAGCAATTGGTTCGCAGGAGCCTTCCAGGAGGTGTCGCCACTCCTGTAAAGCCATCTTGATAGCCAGGAGTTCTCTATTGCGACATCATAGTTCTTTTCAGCAGGGGAGAATTTTTTTCGAAAAAAATCCACATGGGTGCAATTTATCTTGAGGGGAGGGTCTCTGGGAGAGAATGGCACCCGCACAACAATCAGAGGCATCCACTTGTAACGTAAATGGAAGACTACTGTAGTATCAGGATGACGAAGGATGGGTGCCTAAACAAAAGCTTGCTTCAAGGTTTCAAAGGCGGAGACGGCCTCCGGAGGCCACACAGATAGGTCGACTCCCTTCTTAGTAAGCGCAGAGATGGGAGCCCCAGTGGTAGAAAAATTCCGGATGAATTTCCTATAGTAATTGGAAAAGCCCAAAAAATGCTGAATGGCCTTAAGAGAATTGGGCAAGGGCCAATCCAAAACAACCTTAAGTTTTTCTGGGTCCATCGAAAATCCCTTATCCGAAATGATATAGCCTAAGAAGGCGGTAGAAGATTGATGAAAAAGACATTTCTTGAGCTTTGCGTAGAGATTATTGACATGGAGATGAGAGAGGACGAGTCTAGTATGCTGGACATGATCTTGAAGATTCCCAGAAAAAATTAGAATGTCGTCAAGGTAAATAATTACGAAAGAATTGAGGACATCGCGGAAGACATCATTCATAAAATCCTGAAAGACAGCAGGAGCATTGCATAAACCAAATGGCATTACGAGATACTCGTAGTGTCCGCTTCTTGTATTGAAGGCGGTTTTCCATTCATCGCCTTCTCGAATACATATGAGGTTGTAGGCTCCTCGGAGGTCAAGCTTGGAATTATTTTTGGCCCCTTGAAGCCTATCAAACAGTTCTGAAATCAGAGGCAGGGGATACCGGTTTTTGACAGTAATGAGATTGAGGCCCCGGTAGTCAATGCATGGTCTCAGGGATCCATGCGTTTTCTTCACAAAAAGAAACCGGCACCGGCAGGAGACGAAGAGTTGCGAATGAATCCCTTCTCAAGATTCTCTGTCAGACGAAGCGCCGCACAGGCGTGAAACGCGTAAGAGTTACCCTCCATTCCTGTCTGCACCATGGTGTCCAAATAAAGAAGTTTTTTTTACTCCACTGCTGTGATCCTGATCATTACATGGCTGTGCTCTGTTACACTTCTTTGTGCGTAATCTCCACTGATCTACAGTCATCACAGATGCACGCCCCAAGACAAGAAGAACACAGGCTTTTTCTCATGTGAGTTTTACCATTTATTATTGGGAGGTATCAACAAGGTGATTGCAAGCGTGTGTGACATTGTCCTTATTGGGTGTGGTGTGGTGGAGCCAATCATTCTCCATTCACAGCACCCCCAGGACCTCATGTGATATGTCCAATACATTACGCTCACCTATATACCCTACACTCACCTTATTGTGACTTGCCTGTCTGATTTCCTTCTTCAATCAAGAAACCCTTTATATATGTTATTTAGACTGTTTGTCTATAGTCATTTGAGCACTATTGTTGAACTTTGTTCTTCTATTCTAGTCAGGTAACAAGCAGAGGTCAGCAACGAGGAGACTGGAACAGGACAGGGGAGCAGGAACAGGTCTGGGAGCAGGGACTGAGACCGGGGAGCAGGGACTGAGACCGGGGAGCAGGTACTGAGACCGGGGAGCAGGTACTGAGACCGGGGAGCAGGGACTGAGACCGGGGAAATAAACAGGGACAAGCCAGATTACCAGCAAGGGCCTTTACTATGAACAGAATCAAATACAGGACTGGTACAGAAACAGATCAGGATCAGAGACAGAAGCATGTGCATAGGAGTCTGACTCAAAACAAAGGCAATTAACCAAACAGGAAGCAGAGGCTATAAAGGACAGAGACAGGAGCAACAAGAAGACAGACAGACATAGGAACCCCAGAGCACACAGAAGGCAGCAGCACACCTGGTGGACAAAGAAGAACTATGGCTAGGCAGGAGGTTTAGGAGACCCTGACATTACTCCCCCCTCTCAAGAGAGTTCTCCGGATGATCTTCCAGGCTCTTTCCGGAGGCCTAGATGAAAAGTGGACTCAAGGTGACCCACCTTTGGTGGTTTGTCAGCGGGCAGAGGGTACTCCACAGGTACAGACTGAAAAAGTCCATCAGAAAGCCGACAGAGGAATTTAATTCTCTCTTGGAACAGTTCAATGTCAGGATGCATCAACCCAAACACCAGAGAATCTGTGAGCAGTAAGCTTGACTTTGCAGAGTAGGTCACAGGCTCAGCAGAGGACGCATCAGATATTCGTAGATAAACGAAAGAACGTGCGCTTGTCTTCACAACGGGAGCAGAGGAGGCAGTAGATCCTCCTGACAACCCTCCAGTTTTAGCAGGGTGTCCCTGATGGAAAGCCGACTCACGATGGCCTTCAGACAACACTCCATGTTTCGCAGGAACATAGGAATCAGCAACGACTCCGTACAACCCTCCAGGCTCTTCAGGGAAACCTTGATGGAAGGCCAACTTAGTGTGTACGTCAAGTTCTAATGGGAAATCTGTGAGAGATGCATTTATCCTAATCACAGGAGCAACAGGTACATTGGGTGCTGCAAGGAACCTCCGAATGGGTGCGTTCAACCCAAATGCAGGGGCAGAGACATCAGGAACGTGGGCTTCAAGAACGGGTGCAGCCTTTCCACATGAGTCAGTGGGGACACAGAGTTCGCTCTCCATGGTATCCTCTTGCGACTGCCATTTCGTGGCATCACCCAGCTATTTGAGTTTTCAGCTCTTAAAGCAGTCCTTCTTCACTTCTTTTCCCACTCAAAGCAGTTGACATTTCAGCTTCTTTGGAGTTGAGTCGCGACTCCATATCTCCCAGCTGACTTAGAACAAGGCTTAAATGTGTTTCTTTTTCTTTATTTCTGACCTGTAGCTGCCGGTACTCCTCCCAGACCTTGTCCAGCTCCAGCTGCAGCCGGGCCTTCTGATGGGCTGTGTGATTCAACACTTTGCAGGCATCAGCCATCTTGACCTCATAGCGCAGTGTCAGGCCAGCCACTTGACGGACGGACGCCTCCTCCCTCTCTCTTTTGGCAAGCTGTGTCTTTAGCTCAGCGATCTGCGCCTGCAGCGCTGGGAGATGCTGTGATGTGTGTTCAGCTGTCAGGTGTTGTTGCAATTTCCACTCCTCAGTGAGAGATCCCAGGTTAAGTGCATCCTGCAATTCTCTTCTCGGGGCTTTCATCTCTTCACTGTGATCATTTTGAGCTCGCTTCCATGCATCCCTCATCATGTCTTGGAGCTCTGCAAATTCCTTTACTATGGTCTCAGCAGCTTGTCTTTTCCAGGTCTCTTTCTCTTGGGTGTACTGGCTGTTAGGGATGGAGCAGTGTCTCTGCTCCTTTAAGTCTTGCTTCAGTTTCTGGACCGCCTTGTGCTCCCTCTCATACAGGGTTACCTGGGCTCTAAGCTCCTCCTCCAGAGAGGCTCTGGTTATGCTTAGTATGGCCTTCAGCTCCTCATGCTGCTCTTTGAGGACACACTGGTTACTCAAATACACTTGCAGCATCTTTACTTTGTAGGCAGTCTGGAAACTTTCTTCCCTCAGAACTCGCTGCTTTTCCTCAGCATTCACCCATTTCTCCCTCATGTCCTGCAGATGTGTACGCAGTTCTTGCAGCTG
This sequence comes from Ascaphus truei, assembly GCF_040206685.1. Taxonomy (NCBI): domain Eukaryota; kingdom Metazoa; phylum Chordata; class Amphibia; order Anura; family Ascaphidae; genus Ascaphus; species Ascaphus truei. The sequence continues at coordinate 236,346,709 of NC_134486.1, read as the reverse complement.
ACTCTGCAGCATATTATCTGCTTGTGTGCGCTGCTCCAGCGAGACACGTTCTTCTTGCAGCACTCTCTCTGCATTCTGCAGTGCTGTCTGCACGTCTAACTTTTCCTGGGCTAACTGTTTCTTCTCCTCTCCTAATTCATGGAGTTTCTCATCTCCTTCAGTGACTTGGACATAGAGATTCTTGCACTCTTGGGTTACAGTTTCAAAACTGCTATTTAAGCTCTCTCTCACAGAACATATCTCCTCCTGGGAGACTTTAAGCTCTGTATTAAGCCTGTCAATTTCCTTCATAGAGATTTCCAGGAATTCATTACTTTTAGAAGCGAGGCGCTGATCCTCGTCAGCATCAGCATATGCCCTCTCCAGATCACCTGACATGAAATCCAGGTCACTCTCCAACTGGTGCTTTTCTGTTTCCTGGAGAACACACTTAGCAATTGCTGAGGATAGATGGCTTTGTAGTTCAGCCTTGGCTTCTTGCGCTTTATCTAAACGTCCATGAAGACAATCAATCTCTTTTCGTGCAGATTGAAGTGTCTGAGTTAGGGCATCTTTTCCTTGATTAAATACTTCTTTCTTTTCTTTCTTCCTTGCTTTGTGAAGTTCTGAAGAATCAGTGGTACTGTGTTCACATTTACTGCTCAAGACTGTTTTCAGAGTAGGAGCCATAACTTCGGACATACTGTAGGGAAACTTCCCAAGAAACCAGTAAAGCGGGAATGTGTCTTTAAAGCTGAAGCATAAGGCCACGTCCATACTTTATACTTGCTTGCTGAGGCGCGCTGATGCTTAGCAGCGACAGCCGTCAGCGCTGCTTTTTCGTGGCCTTGCCTCAGAGACAGTGAGTGTACTCGCGAGGCTGGTGGGAGGCGGTGCTGGAGGCGGGATTCCTGTGGTGGCTATGTCGCGTCATCGCGCATGCGTGATGAGCACGGCAACGTTACTGCATGTGACGTCATCCAATATGGTGAAACCGGAAGTGCTAGTGAAGTGCTAGTGAAGTAGTGGAATACCAGAGTAGCAAACGGCGTTGGGGGACGACACAGAACATGCCAGTCAAGCTCTGTACATACTACAGTTGGTACCATAGTAGCAAACGGCGTTGGGGGACGACACAAAACATGCCAGGTAAGCTCTGTACATACTACAGTTGGTACAATAGTAGCAAACGGCGTTGGGGGACGACACAAAACATGCCAGGTAAGCTCTGTACATACTACAGTTGGTACCATAGTAGCAAACGGCGTTGGGGGACGACACAGAATGTGCCTGGAAAGCTCTGTATATACTACAGTTGGTACCATAGTAGCAAACAGCATTGGGGGACGACACAGAACGTGCCAGGCAAGCTCTGTACATACTACAGTTGGTACCATAGTAGAAAACAGCATTGGGGGACGACACAAAACATGCTAGGCACTGTACTACTGGAAAGCAACAAACCGTGTAACAGCTCTAAGAGCACGTGTATTAAATGCCAGGCAGGGCAAAATCAATAATAAGTAATGAATGGAGTTGACACCGGGATGAGGGAAAAAGGACTGATTAACGGGTCAAGCAAGAGAGGGCTGTGTACTAAGTGGAACAAGAGGTACTTACTCAGTCCCAAGACCTGGCCAAGTTTTGCCCGGTGTGGAGTCCACGCGACTCACCAGATCACTGCTCTGCTCGACTTGCTTGCTGCTCCGGTCCTGACGCTGTGAATGCGGAAGCGTCTCCCTCAGTGTCTGCGGCTGCATCCGCATCCGGTGGTGAATGCCGATCCCGTCACGTGACAGCAGAGAGGGGGAAGGATCGATGGTCCAGCCGCTACAAAAATGAAGTTGAACTCACCAGCATAGAGGTTAAAAACACTAATTTATTGGGCTACATAAAATCAAAAATAACAAACAGCACAAAATTATATATATATTTATCTGGGTGAGCCTGAATGTATGTGTGTTTGGATAGTTACATACAAAGAACTGTGTGTATGTTTGTTTGTCTGTATGTATATAATATATATTATTTATTTATTTATTTATTTATAAAATATTTTACCAGGAAGTAATACATTGAGAGTTACCTCTCGTTTTCAAGTATCTCCTGGGCACAGAGTAAAACAAATAATACATGGTTACAAGTACAGTTACATAAATGAACAGGGTATACATTATATACAAGACATTGCGTGCACAGTTAAAGAAAATATATATTATGAGCGTATGAAACAGTTACAGACCAGTTTAAAATGTGAGACAGCCTTAGATTTTAAAGAACTTAAACTGGTGGTGGATGTGAGAGTCTCTGGTAGGTTGTTCCAGTTTTGGGGTGCACGGAAGGAGAAGGAGGAACGTCCGGATACTTTGTTGAGCCTTGGGACCATGAATAGTCTTTTGGAGTCTGATCTCAGGTGAAAAGTGCTGCAGGTGGTAGGGGTGAGGAGCTTGTTCAGGTAGCTGGATAGCTTGCCCATGAAGAATTTAAAGGCAAGACAGGAAAGTTGAACTTTGCGCCTAGACTCTAGTGTTGACCAGTTTAGTTCTTTGAGCATTTCGCAGTGATGTGTGTTGTAGTTGCATTGGAGAACAAAACGACAAATTGAATTGTAGAGGGTGTCAAGTTTGCTAAGGTGGGTTTGAGGAGCCGAGCCATATACTATGTCTCCATAGTCAATAATTGGCATTAGCATCTGCTGTGCGATACGCTTTCTGACCAGGAGACTTAGGGAGGATTTGTTCCTGTAAAGTACCCCTAGTTTGGCATAGGTCTTGGTTGTCAGGGTATCAATGTGCATCCCAAATGTTAAGTGGGAGTCAAACCATAAGCCCAGGTATTTAAAACTAGTGACAGGTGTTAGGGTGGTGTTAGCGTTGGTTCTAATCAGGAGCTCAGTCACTGGAAGCTTTACAAATTTAGTCTTGGTCCCAAATACCATTGTTACAGTCTTGTCAGTGTTTAAAAACAGTTTGTTTTGGGAAATCCAGTTTTCGAGTCTCAAAAAGTCAGACTGAAGTATGTGTTGAAGGTCAGAGAGGCTATGACTGTGTGCATATAGGATTGTGTCATCTGCATACATGTGTATTGAGGCTTCCTTACAAGCTGTGGGAAGATCATTAATGAACACTGAGAAGAGTAGGGTCCCCAGAACAGAGCCTTGCGGGACACCACAGGTGATATCCAGGTGGTTGGAGTTAGAGCCTGAGATGGACACATGTTGGGATCTTCCTGATAGGTAGGACTGAAACCAGTTTAAAGCATGTTTCCCTATTCCAGAGCTCTGGAGTTTGTTAAGCAGGATAGCATGATCGACTGTGTCAAAAGCCTTTGCAAAATCTAGGAATACTGCACCAGTGAGTTGTCCCCGTTCAATTCCACACTGGATTTCATACATATATACATATACATATATATATACAGATATACCTTGCATTGCCCGTGATGTACAGTAATTGTGCCGCAGTGACTGGGTATGTGTGAAGGTGCCGTTGTGACTGGCTGGGTGTGAGGGGGACAGTGACTCAGATGTGTTGCTGTTAACATAATTTAATTAACCAACATTTTCTTTTTGTGTCTTGTTCTCTTATAGATTTCTTTCTACTGGAACATCGTTTCGTGCGTTGGCCTTCTCATTCAAGATGGGAAAAAGCACAGTAGCAAAGATAGTTCATGGCACATGCGCTGCTATTTACAGTTCCTTGCAAGTAGTGCATATGCCATCCCAACAGTTGACACATTGGAAACTGTGGCAAGTGAATTTCAGTTTAAATGGAATTTTCCTAATTGTGTCGGATGTCTAGATGGCAAGCATATTAGAATTAAACTCCCCTCAAAATCAGGCACTATGTTCTATAACTACAAACATTTCCATTCAATAGTTTTACAAGCTTTTGCTGATGCAAAATGTCGCTTCATAGCTATTGATGTTGGAGCATATGGAAAGCAAAGTGATGGTGGGGTGTTTAGAGCATCTTCACTATACAAGTTAATTGAAGCTAAAAAACTTGTCTTCCCAGCAGCCAAAACTTTGCCATCAAGTAGCAGTGCAAGGTTGCCTCATGTACTGTTAGGGGATGAGGCCTATCCGTTGCTAGACAACCTGATGAAGCCGTACGCAAGGAAAAACTTAACAAGACAAGAAGAAATTTACAATTACAGATTATCCAGGGCCCGACGGTGTGTCGAGTGTGCATTTGGTATTATGTCTGCAAAATGGAGAATACTTTTGAAAGCTATTGAAACGTCTGTTCCTAACGCAAAACGTATTGTCAAATGTGTTACTGTCCTACATAATGTGATTATTGATTTGGAAGGCTCAATAGAGAATGATATTTCTTTAGTGGATCACTTCCTACTCCTCTCTCTAGAAATAGAGCAAATAATGTGCCTGGAAGAATGGTCAAATGCTTACGTGATTGCTTTAAAGATTACTTCAATGCCGAGGGAGCAGTGCCATGGCAAAATGACATGTAAAAGTTCATGTAAATGTGCAATAAAAAGAGGTCTTTCCAATAGATGATAAAATTACGGAGTTGAACTGTAAAAATTGTTTGATATATCTGATAAAAAATGTTTGTTAATAATTTTTTATTTCTGAATTAAAAAAGTTATGTTTGAGGAATACTTGCCTTGTTACTGAAACATGTTTACTTTTTTCCCTAACATGGATTTAAAAAAGTCAGTGTGTGCTGTTCACGCGCATAGTTAGTGCCATTTCTCCGCCGCCCCACCCCCTCTGCGCAGGTCCGGTCACCCCCCCCCCCCGCGCAACACACAGTGGCACACACACACACAGTGTCAGACAAAAACACACACACAGTGTCAGACACACACACACACACAAATGTCCTCGGGCACCAACAACAACTGCAGTGAGGACCCGCCACCTCCGTCCAGTCTCCGAGCTCCCACCAGTCCAGAAGGCGCCTCTCTCCTGTCCGGCCGCTCTGACCGGTCGGTCCCGGGTGGGGGGGCGGAGCATGCAGTGGAGGCCGCCGACCGCATGACAACCCGGAGCGGGCGCGAGCCGGAGTCGGGAGGAGGCTGAAGTGCCCGATGAGCGGGAGCAGTCACAGGCTGGAGCCACAGCGTGCGCGCACCGCCAGGCCGCTGGAGCACACGTGCAACGCGCATGTGACAGTGCGGCACCGGGGAATGGGGTGGGGGCATGGTCCTGGGTGGCCAGACACGGGGCAGTGAGTGGGGGGGGGTGACACCCGTGTGGCATGGGGAACTCAGCGGGAGACAGGGAGGACCCCTCCCGGCCGTCCGTTCCGCCGCTAGGCTCCGGCCAGTTGAGGCGGGAGGCGCCGGGGTGAGGGAGGGGGAGGCTGAAGGCGTGAGGCAGCGGTTTACTTACCGGGGGTGGGGGGTTTGGGGGTGTGTGTGTTTGTGTGTGTGTGTTATTAATTAACGACATACCAGTATGTCACCCGCCACTTACTAATGACCTTCCAATTTGTATATTTCACTCCTCAATAACTGAAATAAAAAAATATGACATGTTAATTACCGATACAAACTTTAATTCAAAACTGCAAATAAAACATCATAACAACAATCTTTAATAACTTTTAAATACAACATTACAACCATCAAAATAAAACATTATTATTAGCACAAAAAAACAATATAATTTTATTGTGAAGCCTGAAGTTCTTCAAGTGTCTCGTTTACCAGTTGCTGGAATTTGAGGCGGAATTTCATTTTAGAATTTGTGTCTAAAGGCGTTATGTAAGGAATAAAGCTTTTAAAAAAATCCATATCATCACTACGATTGTTCATCAAAGGGTGCATAAAGCTACATTTCTGTTGTTCAAGTTCAACCATTTGACGTCTTAAGTCATTGTTCATTCTTGCTTTCTTGGCAACGGGTTCTGGCTCCACCGCATTATCAGGTGTAGTTTCAACAGCATCTTCCACAAAAGACAACTCGAATATTTTGTCCTCTTGACTCTCTGCTTCTTCAAGATTGGACTGTGTTTTCGCAGGCAGCATCTGGTCCTTCAAAAACAGCATGTTCTTGAAGTAGGCCCACGTTGAGGTGACTTCAAAGGTGCTTGGCCCGGGGTCCCCCGAGCGTGGTACCTTCTCCTTTTTCAGTTCCCTACGGATCGCATCACGCAGGTTCTTCCATTTATTCTTTAATATGTCTGCTAAAAAAAAAAAATTCAGTACGTTAATGTACATTTTTATTATTGACTTATTCATCAATACACACGTGGGTGATTGAAAGTACACTAGGTCTGGTAAATGTGGACAGTGAATAACGGGCGTGTTGCGCAAACATACACACATGCCCATGCGGACAGAAACAGGGCGTGATCCACACACATACACACATGCAGACACAAAAGGACGTGTTGCACACACATACACACATGCCCATGCGGACACAAACAGGGCGTGATTCACACACATACACACATGCGGACACAAAAAGGGCGTGTTGCACACACATACACACATGCGGACACAAAAAAGGGCGTGTTTCGCAAACATACACACATGCCCATGCGGACACAAACAGGGCGTGTTGCACACACATACACACATGCGGACACAAAAAGGACGTGTTGCACACACATACACACATGCTCATGCGGACACAAACAGGGCGTGACCCACACACATACACACATGCGGACAAAAAAAGGGCGTGTTGCACACACATACACACATGCGGACACAAAAAAGGGCGTGTTTCGCAAACATACACACATGCCCATGCGGACACAAACAGGGCGTGATCCACACACATACACACATGCGGACACAAAAAGGGCGTGTTGCACACACATACACACATGCCCATGCAGACACATATTATGACAATATATTAAAATACAATATTAGAACTTAAAAGATATATAAATAGAAAATACTAACGTGTCACGCTAAAAATCAGCCCTATCTCCTTCCAGAGCTTATCATTGACATTTCTGTCATGATAACTTTTTGACCGCTGATTCCATAGTGAGTCCCTCAATTGGACTTCGGAAATCAATTGTTCAACTTGGGAAGGATCCATGGTAGCTTCAGTTATCACTGGTTCCTTTTCTTTGCTGATCCTTCAGTATACTCACGTTTCACGACACTGACAATTCAAGACCCCCTGTGCTCTTTTCAAGTTTGGCTAAACACTCCCCTAAGCAAGCCCCACCTATGCTCCACCTTTGGCAATCTCCACCCCACCCCCCAACATGAGGTGGACACTTTATTAACCCCCCTCCCCCCCCAGCAACATGAGGTGGACACTTTATTAACCCCCTCCCAACATGAGGTGGACACTTTATTAACCCCCCCCCCCCCAACATGAGGTGGACACTTTATGAACCCCCACCCCACAGCAACATGAGGTGGACACTTTATTAACCCCCCCCCCAACATGAGGTGGACACTTTATGACCCTCACCCCACAGCAACATGAGGTGGACACTTTATTAACCCCCACCCCACAGCAACATGAGGTGGACACTTTATTAAACCCCCCCACAGCAACTTGAGGTGGACACTTTATTAACCCCCCCCCCAACATGAGGTGGACACTTTATGAACCCCCACCCCACAGCAACATGAGGTGGACACTTTATTAACCCCCCCCAACATGAGGTGGACACTTTATGAACCCACACCCCACAGCAACATGAGGTGGACACTTTATTAACCCCCACCCCACAGCAACATGAGGTGGACACTTTATTAACCCCCCCACCAACATGAGGTGGACACTTTATGAACCCCCACCCCACAGCAACATGAGGTGGACACTTTATTAACCCCCGCCCCACAACAACATGAGGTGGACACTTTATTAACCCCTCCCCCCCAAATGAGGTGGACACTTTATTAACCCCCCCCCCACAGCAACATGAGGTGGACACTTTATTAACCCCCCCCCAACATGAGGTGGACACTTTATGAACCCCCACCCCACAGCAACATGAGGTGGACACTTTATTAACCCCCCCCAACATGAGGTGGACACTTTATGAACCCCCACCCCACAGCAACATGAGGTGGACACTTTATTAACCCCCCCACCAACATGAGGTGGACACTTTATGAACCCCCACCCCACAGCAACATGAGGTGGACACTTTATTTACCCCCGCCCCACAACAACATGAGGTGGACACTTTATTAACCCCTCCCCCCCCAAAATGAGGTGCACACTTTATGAACCCCCACTCCACAGCAACATGAGGTGAACATTTTATTAATCCCCCCACAGCAACATGAGGTGGACACTTTATGAACCCCCGCCCAACGTCAGGTGGACACTTTATTAACCCCCACCCCACAGCAACATGAGGTGAACATTTTATTAACCCCCCCACAGCAACATGAGGTGGACACTTTATTAACCCCCCCTCCCCTGGCACACACACGTAATTACCCTGCGCCAGCCTCCTGGGGCTGCTACCCTCTTTCTTGCAGCGCACAGGGTGGCAGACACCTCCATGCAGCGCACAGGGTGGCAGACACCTCCATGCAGCGCACAGGGTGGCAGACACCTCCATGCAGCGCACAGGGTGGCAGACACCTCCATGCTGCAGGACTACAGCACTTACCCTCCATGAATAATGTATATCATGAGGGAGGGCGTGACGCAGTTATGAAGATGATATCACGGAGTATCACACTTAAAGTAACAGCGCCAACAAAAGGCGCGTATTGCCCAAGAAAGATAGCGGCACAACCTTAACCCTTTGGCTGCCAGTTGTGCGTTGTGTGGCAGGGCCCCTGGCAGTGGAAGGGTTAAGCCAAGCCACCTACTAACCCCCAGCTTTCATGAGTAAGCAGCAGAGTACGGATCCTGCCCCAGCTTGAAGGAAACACACACAAACACACACACACGCACGCCTTTGTGAGGTGTGTGATACATTTCCCTGCTCTCCTTCCATTGGTTGCTGAGGCGTCACGTGAGCGGAGTCAGCGTGTGAATTTAAAATTTCACTGTCGGCTCTGTTCAAGCGCGCCTCAGAAAGCAAGGGAAAGCATGCGCGAGCCCCTACTAAAGCCGCTTTAATTGTGGCTGTAGGGGCTCAGTCGCAAGCATCAGCAAGCGAGAGCACGCTTAAGCAAGCAAGCAGTAACCATGCCCTGGGCCTTAGAAAGAACAACAGGAATATTAGACACAGAGAGACAAAAGATAGGAGAGCTGACCTTTTGAGACCTTAGCTTCAGTCACAGAGGTATCATAAATGCAAGGAAAAAACATAGACAGAGAAACCTGTAGTTATATCTGAAACTTTAGACATCAGGCATAGGGATATCATATAGACAGAAAACCTGCAGTTAAATATGAATCTTTTGACATCAGGCGTAGGGATATCATATAGACAGAAAACCTTCAGTTAAATATGAATCTTTAGACATCAGGCGTAGGGATGTCATATAGACAGAAAACCTGCAGTTACATATGAATCTTTAGACATCAGGCGTAGGGATGTCATATAGACAGGAAAACTGCAGTTAAATATGAATCTTTAGACATCAGGCATAGGGATGTCATATAGACAGAAAACCTGCAGTTAAATATGAATCTTTAGACATCGGGCGTAGGGATATCATATAGACAGAGAAAACCTGCAGTTAAATCTGAAACTTTAGAATTAAGCATGGAAATAACAGACAGAGAAACAAACTACAGGGAATGAAGCGGGCCTAGCCTGAATGGGCGGCACAGCAGCTGACCGGGGGGCTCGGCCTCCCCGAACCGGATTGGCCGCAAGAGCGGCCGGGGGAGGGGCTGCAGGGATATAGCCAGCAAGAGGCCGGACCTCTCTCCTGGCTGGCTAAGGATTTGGACGTCCCTCTCCTCCCCTGCAAGCTACAGTAAGGTAAGACCCCCGAAAGGGGGGTCAATCCTGGGCACTCCCCCCTCCTGTATAGCCGCGATTTTTGAATCGGCGGTGAGGGGGGATGCAGGGAGGAGAGGGAACCCGTGGTGCATCTGCCCGTCCCCATCCTCCAGCTGTGGCGCGCGGCATGGGGCTGGGGAGGGCAGTGCTAAGCTGCGCCGGCCGGGTCTCCACGGAGCAGGTGGGCAGGGGGCCTCAGCGCAAGGGAAGGAGGTTGCGTGCGGGGTTTGCCAGGGAGGGCGCCGGGTCTAAGGGGTCTCGCTACTCACCCGGAGCGTGCTGGATGGGCGGCCACGCACCGCGTCCCCGTCCCCCCCTCGCGGCGCAGGTCAGGGTCGGCACAGGCCACTTCAGGGATCACTCGATCCCCAGGGACTCCCCCCCCCCCCCCCACGATTGCCGCGCTGCGCTAACGGGCGGCGAGGGGGGGGGGGAGGCGGAATTGCAGAGGGACTCCGCGGCGTGATCAAGAGGGGAGGGACAGCGGTTGGAGCATCCTTCCTCTCCCGGCGCTCCCGCGAGGGTTCGGGCAGCTGTTCCTGCAGGAGGGAGGCCGGGACTCCTGCTCCCACGTGGCGGCTGATCGCAGGGGAGGAAGAGGCAAGCGCGGGGGGCAGGTCCCTCGCAGGACTCCGGTATAGCCGCGATTTTCGAATCGGCGGCGAGGGGGGAGGCAGGACGCAGGGAGGAGAGGGCCTCAGCATCAGGGGAATGGGTGCAAGGAATTGACCGGGCAGGAGGAGGCCGCGCGGGATATGCGCAGGGGGCAGGTCACGGCGCGGGAGAAGAGGGATTGTACGAGGGGGGCGGGGAGGAGGCAGCCTCTTCCTCTGGGCTCACGCGGTGACGCGGGGTGAGCGCGGTCAGGGGGGTGCGGGTGTACGAGGAGAGGCGCCGGGTTTCTGCTCCCGCGGGTTTCGGCTCCCACGTGGCGCCGCGTCCCACTAGGGGTAGTGGGTATGCGGGGGGAGCGGGACAAAGGGGGCCGGGCGAGGGAGGGAGTCCTTGGGGTCATGTGGTGCTCCCGTGAGTTCGGGCAGCTGTCCCGGGGCGGCCTGGGCAGCAATCACCCTTTAGTCGCGCGGTTCTCCCCCCCCCCCCAGCAACAGGGGGGGGGCGGGGGAAACATGGGGGGGGTCCAACGGGCCCAGCAAGGGGCGCAAGGAACGTACAGCGCGGCGCTGGAGTAAAGGTGGATACCTTGGGGGGAGGAGGGGGGGGGGGCGAGCACGTGGCAGCTCCCCCCCCCTCTCCTTTAACGACCAGCAATAAAGATTGGCGGTGTTTGGTGTCAGATGCTTTATTTCGCCCCCCCACCCCCTCTCCATTAATGAATTGTGCAGTGCTGGGTTGCCAATAAAGATTGTTTGGGTTTGGGGACAGAAGTATGCATGCCTTTGGTTGGGGGGGGGGGGCACATACAGGCTTAAGAATAGTACCACACGCACTGGGATTGGGGGGCGGCCAATTGCTTAGGGCATAAGTATTCGCCAGACGCGCGGGGACCAGAGAGCATGTCATTAAATAAATAAATTTTAAAAAAAAAAAGGCTATTTCAGGGGATGCAGGAAAGCCACCATAGTAGATGAACCAGTGGGGGGGCATATGGTTATATACGGTATGTAAATCAATCGATCATGTTGCCAATATTAAATAGTTCACCGTTATGTCGTCAATGTTAAACAGTTCACATACGATATTTCATGGTTCTTTAACACCGGAAGTCACGTAGGATATAGAGGTATATACATATAGACATATATACATAGGAAAAATAAAAATAAAAAATAAAAATAAATATGGTTAGGCAAGGGGTAACGTGTAATTTTGTTATTACAGCATTTGCGCAGGAAGGCAAAGCACCGGCACGCAGGGCTTTTGGGAATGTCTTTACAGGCCAGTATGATGCGGATCTTGGCGGAGGCACAGGACCACGACGAGGGGTGGCTGCACCAGCAAGTGCGGGCATTGATGCAGGGGCCTGGAAGCAACCAAGGAGGGTCGAGCAGCCGGGAGGACGCTCAAGCGGACTGGGAGGCCACGTGCGCCGGGGCTTGGCCGTCATCAAGCGACGAAGGCGGTCCTAGCGGCGGAGAACGACATCCGGTCAGGTTGCTTACAGGGAAGCAAAAGGGTAAGTCAGTGGTGACTGGGGAAAAAGCCACAGCCTGTCACGGGAGAGGCCATGGGGAAGGGGACACAGCCTGGAGGGCAAGCGAACGGAAGGTGGCAGTTGGTCTCAAAAAAATAAATAAATAATAATTATGCGCATAATTATGTATATGTATATATATATATACGTAGGTATGAGCATAGGGTTGAGGCCAACATGGAGGGAAGACCCCACCGCCGGGCGCAGGGAGAGCGGTGCGGGTCGGGCCGCGAGCTGATCGACAGACGGGCCATGGTAGGGGCGAACGGCGCCCAAGTGGAGGAAAGGAGCACGTGGGGCCCACAAGGGGCGCGTGCGGGGGTGGGCTGGAGCCCTGGATGGCGGCTTCCGGTTAGGTCGAATGAAGCCTGCGGGGGGGTTTCAACATTGTTTCTCTTACAGGAAAGGCGGGACCGGTCGGGACACGTTCGACCTTGCTTCGCGGCGCTGGTACGTCGTCCACGACTCGGAAACGGACGGAGCGCCCTGGCGGGCCTGCGAACAGAACTCGGAGGGGCAAGGGCCTCGAAGTTGGTCCCGACAGGCAGTTCACATCGCCGCCGGGGACAGGGATACCAAAGGGTAAACGTATGAGAGCCATGCATATAAGGGGGGCTACCTTGCCGGGCATCCGCGGTTCCCCAATACCGGAGAGTTCGTAGCGGGGGCGGCGGGCAATGCCGAGGCGAGAATCATCAGCATAGTGGAGAAGGCCATTCAGGCGGCGTTACTAGCGGCAGGCGTAGGCAAGGCTAGCGAGGCGCAAGGAGGAGCAGCAGCAGGCGCGAACCCCGGAGCAGCAAGCGCGACTCAGGAGCAGGCTGCGGCAGGGGAGGAAGGCGCTAGCGGGGGCGGGGGGTCAGCAGCTAGCCAGGTAGCGGCAGGGCAGGGGGCGGGAGTAACAGCAGCGGCTAGCGCAGTAGGAGGAGCAGCGGAGGGGGCGGGGACCGGGGTGCCAGTAGCAACGGCAAAATCAAAGAGGGTAGGAGATGCGGCATATGGTGATTCATATACAGCGGTCACCCGGTCCCTGGGCGCGCACCTGGCAGACGAGGTGAAGGAAAGAATTTGGGCAGGGGACTTTGTTGAGTTATTGACGTTGCTTCCTGGTTACAACGATGCAGTAGCGAGATCCGAAAAGAAAGGGGAAGCTAAGAAGGACGATGTAGAGAGACGGTTGTACCCACGCACTTTTGGTAACTGGGTGCAAGCGTTTGGGATATTGGCAGGCGTAGTGGGGGAGAAGCAGCCACATTTATGCACCGCGCTGTTTAAATATCAGGACATCATCAGGAAGGCTTTTCAAAAACATGGGGGGATGGGATGGTGGACATACGACGTGGAATTCAGGCAAAGTATGCAGGAGAATAAAGGGGTGGTTACGTGGGACCGTAAGGACGTCGACCTATACTTAGATCACATTTCGGGGGGAGGAGGTTCAACCTCTCGCGGGGCAGGCGCGCAAGGTGACACTGGCGGTAACAATTCACAGGAGGGTTCGGATTGGTTCGCGCGGCCAGCAGGAAGGGGACGCGCAGTCGGTAAACAGTCGGGCATATGCTGGGGTTTTAACGAGTCAAAATGCAGATTCCCTAATTGTCATTTCCAGCATAGCTGCGCCGGGTGCGGGGGCCAGCACCCCAAGTCCAAATGTTATAAGAAGGACAGTAAAGGGGTGAAGGGGGAGGGAGTGAACGCCAATTTCGGTAAAGAATATGGCGCCTCGGCAGGAAAGGCACCCCAATAAAGCGGCAGCCGAGTTTGGGCAGAAGGGGTCGGGAGGCAGCGAGCGAGGGTATGGCGGTACGGGCCTGATTTAAGGGGTGGTTAAACAGGCCCGTCGGTGGCGGCAGTTGGGGGGGGTAGGTGCTTGTCCTGCCAGAGGGGGCTCGGGGCTGGTAAAGCAGGTTGAAGCGAGGGGGAAGGTCACCGGGACGTACTTCCGGGTGCCCCCTCTTGCATTGCCCAGCACCGAGCACTTTCTGGCACGGACGGGCAGCACGCTACCTCAGTTATGATTATGTTTATTATTAATAAACAAAGCCGCGGCCATTTTACCTCCAGACTGTGTCCTCTCTTTATTTGGTACGTTACATAGAAATAATTCTAGGTGAGGGGGGGAGCTCGCGCCTCCCTGGTCATGAAGCGGGCCTAGCCTGAATGGGCGGCACAGCAGGTGACCGGGGGGCTCGGCCTCCCCGAACCGGATTGGCCGCAAGAGCGGCCGGGGGAGGGGCTGCAGGGATATAGCCAGCAGCCAGGAGAGAGGTCCGGCCTCTTGCTCCTGGCTGGCTAAGGATTTCCACCCACCCACCCATCCTTAGTTTAACACGTTCTGTAGTTGCTTGGCAGGTTAACAATTCTTTATGTTGCAGGAAGCGAAAATAAATCGGCATACACAAGGAAAGATCCGGACGGAGCGGTTATTGCGGAGCCAATTTGCTTTTGTCGCGGCGGCAGTTGGGGGGGGGGGGGTAGGTGCTTGTCCTGCCAGAGGGGGCTCGGGGATGGTAAAGCAGGTTGAAGCGAGGGGGCAGGTCACCGGGACGTACTTCCGTGTGCCCCCTCTTGCATTGCCCACCACCGAGCACTTTCTGGCGCGGACGGGCAGCACGCTACCTCAGTTATGATTATGTTTATTATTAATAAACAAAGCCGCGGCCATTTTACCTCCAGACTGTGTCCTCTCTTTATTTGGTACGTTACATAGAAATAATTCTAGGTGAGGGGGGGAGCTCGCGCCTCCCTGGTCAACCTGAAACCAATCATAGGAAGAACTACAGATTGCAGGAAAATCACAGCATGCAGCAACAAAATAATGGGAGCACTTTTGTCTTTTGTAATGGGGACCCTGTGAACAGCAGTGGTCCACCCAGGGAAAGAAGTAGATCAAGGTAACCGTCTTAAATGGAAATGTGAGTCTGAAAATCTGCTGTGGCCCACCCACAATGCAGAGACAATCCTTGTCCAGGTAATGAAAGTCTGAAAATGGCAAAAGCAGGTACTGCAGGGAAGGCCTTATTTTTTAGGTAAAAGGAATTCTTCTCAGGGAGAAAATGGCACAAAAAACCCTGAAGAAACCTTTGCAGCAACAAAACCTTCAGGATCCCAACTGGGATTTCAAAAAACAAAAAAAAGTACTTATCTTCCTCCAAGTGAATGGGGTCTGCTGAAGCAGGAAGGCAGAGAATCTGTTCCGGCGAGATCCAGAAGTGGCCTTTTGTTTTCTGTTATGGGAGACTCCTGTAGCAGGTAGGATCTCAGTGGCCGGAACAGCAGGAGCGTAGTAGGGGTCACAATCAGAGGTTAGAGGCAGGCGGCATATAGCGTAGTCGGGTAACAAGCAGGGGTCCGAGGCAAGCGGCAAATAGCGTAGTCAGGTAACAAGCAGAGGTCGGCAACGAGGAGACTGGAACAGGACAGGGGAGCAGGAACAGGTCTGGGAGCAGGGACTGAGACCGGGGAGCAGGGACTGAGACCGGGGAGCAGGGACTGAGACCGGGTAGCAGGGACTAAGACCGGGGAAACAAACAGGGACAAGCCAGATTACCAGCAAGGGCCTTTACTATGAACAGAATCAAATACAGGACTGGTACAGAAACAGATCAGGATCAGAGACAGAAGCATGTGCATAGGAGTCTGACTCAAAACAAAGGCAATGAACCAAACAGGAAGCAGAGGCTATAAAGGACAGAGATAGGAGCAACAAGAAGACAGACAGACAGAGGAACCCCAAAGCACACAGAAGGCAGCAGCAGACCCGGTGGATAAAGAAGAACTATGGCTAGGCAGGAGGTCTAGGAGACCCTGACATTCTCTTTGATGTAGGTTGCCATGGCTTCAGTCTCTGGAAGAGACAAGGGTAAGACTTAGACTTTGGCAGGACGGCACCAGGGACCAGATCAATGGGACAATCATAGGGTCTATGAGGAGGCAGGACGTCTGACTGAGACTTACTGAAAACATCGATGAAATCACCATATACTTCGGGAAGAGTGGAGTTGCTATCAGAAGGCGTTTCCATTCCCGCGATAACTGTGGCAGGAGCTATGACCGGCGAGGATGAGGCGTCTGACTCTGCTCCCATTGAATCGGTTTGTAGTCCCTCCAATCTATGCGTGGCTTGTGATGCTGTAACCATGGTAACCCTAGGATAACTGAAACATCAAGAGCGTGTATTACGTCAAAGGAGATAATCTCAGTGTGAGAACCAGCAGATAAAGTGAGAGGAAGAGTCTCTAACATGATAAAAGCAGGTTGCAAAGGACGTCCATCAATAGCCTCAAGTCCAATTGGTGCTTTCTTGGAGATAAGAGAAATCTTGTTACGGGTGGTGAACTCTTGGTCCACAAAATTACCACCGGAGCCTGAATCAAGAAAAGCAGCAGTAGTTACACGAAAATTCGAGCCTTCGAGTGAAACTAGGAGCATAATCCTCTTAGGGAGTTCCTCTTTAGAGAGGGAGCAAGAAGAAATTGATTCGAGGGTAAGTCCCTCTTGCATGGCTGGTCCCGTTTTTTCCTTGGGCCTCAAAGGACAAAAACGTACCACATGATCTGGTGATCAACAATAATAGCATAGGCCCTCATTCTGGCGGCGAACCCTCTCGGCCGCCCTGTCGGTAGTACGGATCGCTGACTGCCGATCTGCATGTGTTCCACAGCGTCAGGAACAGGCCGAAAAGACAGAAGAGGCCTAGGATAAGAAGAGTCAGTAGGCACGAACCTGGGACGTTGGCGTTCGTGACGTCGCTTCTGGAGGCGCAGATCCACGCGTATGCACTGTGCGATCAAATTTTCCAATGCTTGGGGTCGGAGCTGGACTGCAAGTTCATCCTTCACAGATTACGGACAAACCTTACCAAAATATAGCAGAAAGTGATTCTTCGTTCCAACGAGTCTCTGCTGCGACGGTCCGGAATTCCAGTGCATATTTGGCTACGGACCTACGACCAGTGGTGGGATTCAAAATTTTTAGCAACAGGTTCTCTCTCACCGGGGGGGCGGGTGAGAAACAAGGGGGGGAAAGAGAAACAAGGGGGGAAAGATAGAGAGGGGGAAGAGGGAGAGAGATGGGGGGAAAAGGGAGAGAGACAGGGGGAAGAGGAAGAGAGACGTGGGGGAAGAGGAAGAGAGACGGGGGAAGAGGGAGAGAGACGGGGGGAAGAGGGAGAGAGACGGGTGGGGGGGAAGAGGGAGAGATATGGGGTGGGAAAGGGAGAGAGACGGGGGGAAGAGGAAGAGAGATGGGGGGAAGAGGAAGAGAGACGGGGGAAGAGGGAGAGAGACGGGGGGAAGAGGGAGAGAGACGGGGGAAGAGGGAGAGAGACGGGGGGAAGAGGGAGAGAGACGGGGGGAAGAGCGAGAGAGACGGGGGGAAGAGGGAGAGAGATGGGTGGGGGGAAAGAGGGAGAGAGACAAAGAGGGAGAGAGACAGAGGGGAAGAGGGAGAGACGGAGGGGGGGAGAGAGACGGGGGGAAGAGAGAGGGAGACCATACTACCCTTTTATAATGAAAACCAACAATATTTGATTGAAATAAATTATTTATTTGCCTTTGTTAAAATATTTCCATATCGCTACGATTGTCATTATACTGTTTCTTTTGTCCAGAGCAGAGAGAGACCAGAGAGGCAGAGAGAGACCTGGAGGGGCAGAGAGACAAGGAGGGGCAGAGAGGGGGGGCAGAGAGAGACCAGGGGGGCAGAGAGAGAGACCAGGAGAGGCAGAGAGAGACCAGTGGGGGGGCAGAGAGAGACATGGGGGCGGCAGAGAGAGACATGGGGGGGGGGCAGAGAGAGACCGGGGGGGCAGGGAGAGACATGGGGGGGCAGAGAGAGATATGGGGGGCAGAGGGAGACCGGGGGGGCAGAGAGAGACCAGGGTGTGGGGGGGGCAGAGAGAGACCAGGGTGGGGGGGGGGGCAGAGAGAGACCAGGGTGGGTGTGCAGAGAGAGACCAGGGTGGGGGGGGGGAAGAGAGACCAGGTGGGGGGGGGCAGAGAGAGACCAGGGTGGGGGGGCAGAGAGAGACCAGGGGGGGCAGAGAGAGGCAGGGTGGGGGGGGGCAGAGAGAGACCAGGGTGGGGGGCAGAGAGAAACCAGGGTGGGGGCAGAGAGAAACCAGGTGGGGGGGGCAGAGAGAGACCAGGGTGGGGGGGCAGAGAGAGACCAGGGTGGGGGGCAGATAGAAACCAGGTGGGGGGGGCAGAGAGAGACCAGGGTGGGGGGCAGAGAGAAATCAGGGGGAGGGCAGAGAGAAATCATGGAGGGCAGAGAGAGACCAGGGAGGGCAGAGAGAGACAAGGGGGGCTGAGAGAGACCAGGGGGGGCAGAGAGACCAGGGGGAGCAGAGAGACATGGGGGGGCAGAGAGAGATCAGGGAGGGCAGAGAGAGACCAGGGGGGGCCAGTTCCAGCAGTCCCAGTGTAATAAAATGCTTGTGCATGCTCTGGGCTTCCATACCCACCCCCTTGACCTCCCTCCCCCCCTCTCCTCCCCTGACCTGGCGCCGTGAAAATGCAGGACGTGTTAGGCAGAGCTCGGCTGATTGCTTCTCCACATGGGGTCCTGCACAGCTTAGCAGCAGCAAGACACACTGCGGAGTTCTGTGGGGTAGGGAGGGCTGGGCAACCGATTCTTGGAACTAAGAAAATTTTAGGTTCCGGTTCTCCTGTACCGGTGCGAACCGCCAGAATCCCACCACTGTCTACGACCCTGAGACAAATGAACTAAAGAAGAGGCAGCAGTATCTTTGCGATCAGGAATATCAAATACCTTCTGGAATTCTTGGCAGAAAAGCTGGTAATCCGACGTGGTTCCCAGATGGGAGAAGCCCAGGCCAAGGCATCCCCTGTTAAGAGAGAGTAAACATAGGCTACCTTGGTGCGTCCGTTTGGAAAGAGGCTTGGAGATATTTCAAACTGAATTTCACACTGGTTCAAAAACCCTCGCCAGGCCAGAGGGCCACCCGCATATGCTTTAGGCATAGGGATTCTTAAAGGTGCGGCTGCTGCTGGTGGCGGAGTGGGCTGTAGGGAGAGAGTGGATAGTTGTTGAATCAAACAGGTAATCTGCTCTCCAAAAGTTTGGATGCATTGTGCAAAGGACGTAATTAGGTCCCCCACCTCAGCCAGGTCTTCATTCTGGCTCTGCATAATGTTATGCTGTGCAGCCCGCAGACCAGACCAGTCCCCTGTACTGAGGTGTGGTGAAGTAAGGTGCTCAAAGTGTACTATGTGTATAGGAAGGAGGGGAGCACACTCTGGATATTAATGCATTGATTGGTGTATATACTGGGCAAAAAGCAATGGGGCACTAGATACCCTGAAGGCTGGGGTAGGTTGTCCAAAAACAGCCTCTCTTACCTCATTGGGTTGGCCCTAAGTACTCACAGTATTCACTCAGCAACCAGAGTCTCCCCTCCACCGCGTGCTGCTGATGAGAGATGAAGTCCAGCAAATAGAGGAGAATGCAGCGCACCACGATCCAAAAAGAAGAGCAGGTCTGGCCAAAATCAGTCTTTATTGAAGAGTCATAAAAGCAAGGGATGCAACCCTTCAACGCGTTTCGTGCCTAGCACTTTATCAAGATAAAGTGCTAGGCACGAAACGCGTAGAAGGGTTGCATCCCTTGCTTTTATGACTCTTCAATAAAGACTGTTTTTTGGCCAGACCTGCTCTTCTTTTTGGATCGTGGTGCGCTGCATTCTCCTCTATTCCCTTTACTGAGGTGGGCTGTTGAATATATGCACCGACAGCAGAGGGGGCGTGTCCGGGATGTGGCGTAGTAGCGTGGCCAGGCCTGGATGTAGATAAAGAATGGTCAAGTACTTGCCGAGTTCGAGGATATAGAAAGTTCCGTAGTCAAAATCCGTAGCAGAGTCCGAGGGTCTTAGAGGTTAGAGTGGTCTGTAGGAAAGCCGAGATCAGGAGCCAGAGCGGGTATTCAGATGAGCTGGGTCAGTAGCTGTAAGGAATAAACACAAGAGAGCACGACACAGGTTACAGGCAACACAGGTAGCAAGGAGCTATGCAGAGCAAGGAAGTGAAGGCAAAGCAGGATATTTAAAGTGGCAATGACCAATCCGGACGAGGGGCAAGGCGGAGGCGTATCGAGGAGCTGCTCGTGAGTGGCTGAGAGAACAGGAAATAGCAGAGCACAGCTGAGAGTCTGTAACACCAGTGCCAGAATCCAAGATGGCGGCGGCAGAGTTCAAGGTATGCACTGGGCAGCGGCATGGGTAGCGACAGGGTGTAGGGGCAGCAGCCGCTGCAGTACTGGTAGTGGGTAAGGAGGGGTCACGCCACAAGGGACGTGGCACCCGATTCCTTACAAATTCATTACAATTCATGAATATCTGCCACCTGGCTGGCGGATACGCGAAGAATTGCACCCAATTAAATCCTAACCATTATAATGAAAAAATCAAGTGCGGGTGACGACCGGCATGAATGCAACATGAATACGGCATGAATGTGGCATGAACGCGGTCAAGCGCATGGCATTCTGAAAAAGTCACTGGAAAATAACCAAGAAGTGTTAAAATAAAAGCGGCCGCGGCTGCAAGTATGAATAGTTTTGATTTTAAAAAAAATAGACCCATACATTTTCATTAGACAGGCACATAAACATAATTAATAGATACGGACTGTACAATCATTAGTTGAGTTATTGAATCTTTCAAAGAAAAGCAAATACCACAGTAAATTGTTTAAAATCGTGTATTTGATGAGCTTTTGTAAAAAGAAGTACCATTAGAGAGCTTTTTGCAGTAGTTTTCTGTTTTGATTATATACTGTACTGACTCGTGGGGCTCTTTAAAATGTCCATCTTCTGCATATGAACTATCTATGAACTATGTTATAGCTTAGCCCTATCTTTGCACATTATAAATTGTAGCAATATTATTCATATCCATGTACTTAAAACAGAGTATGCATTGTATATTCTGTGTTATTTTGTTATTGTGTTTTTTGCATTTCGGGGTTTTGAATCTAAAGTTAACAAGCAAAAATCTTTCAATGAAAATGCAGATGTAACAAGACCGAGTACCCAGGGTTGCGGCTACTTGCTGATGTCATCTCACCGCAGAATACGAGAGATGTCTCTGGTGGAGATATCTCTTCTGCAGCTTTTCCCTTTTGATGTAAAGATTTAGGAACACAGTCCCTGTTGATAAAGGCAAATGTTCCGTAACTGCTGATAATTGCTATGTTTCCATGGTTAAATAATTAAACAGATGTTACAAAGTATACAGAAGTTTTTGCTTGTATCTCCAACTCAATGTAAAGTGGAACTTCACCTGTAATCCCTTTTCTGCTAGAGGGCGCATGGACTAGTTGTTATGCTACAGTATATATTCTGGCAGTGAAAGGTTTGCACACATCAGGACTTTATTTACTATTGAATTGGATTAAACTCACAAAATGTACAGCAATCTAAAGGAGAGATTAGAAAGGTTGTGCATACCTATCAAATGCTATCCTGTTGATCCTTTAAATGGTATCGCAACCTGTTGGGATATGTACACTTCAGTACTGCTGCTTGAACTCAGCACTGCACTATTCTAAATATTCTGAATAGTTTTCAATTATTTGCAGTATAACTCAAATTAAATGTAAAGATATAAAAAAGGATTTATTGACTTCAGTTAGATACTTCTTGCTTGTGTTGCAATTTTAAACCAGGGGTGTTTTTTTTGTAGGGGATGGCTTCAATTTAAAATTGTGAGCTCAATCATTTTAGAGCTTAATTTCCATCTTCTTTGAAAGGTCAACCAGATATTTTATGCACTCTTAAGTGGAAACAGCCATTCTTGATGCCATGGGCTGTGCTAAAATAATTTGAAATATCTGTCTCTATTCCTTTTGCTAAGAAATCCAAATATTCTATTTACTTCAGTAATTTACCAATTTACCACTGAAATGCTTATTTTTGCAAAGCCAATAAAGGCCCCATTCCTCAACTACAAGTTCTAATATATTTTCCAGACTAGAGATATGCAAAGATTTAGCAGGAGGTTATGAACTATGTGAAATCTTCCCTGTGTCAGTTGCAAAAAAAAATATATGGATGAATTAGAGCTCATAAGCGATTTGCCAGACATTAAATATATAGACTTAGAAAACGTGCATTGACATTACACCAAATGTTGTTATTTTTCTTAATTATTTGAAATCATGATTCTCTTAATGCTAAAACTATAAGTAGTGCGTACACTCTATGGGCGGGATACATCAAATTTCGCTAAACTAAAAATGCGCAATTATCTCCAAACAACGTGCGTTATTTTTATTGTGCAATTCATCAACGTTCCACAGGGGGCGTGAAACGCATGGGAGGAGAATTCGCTCACTGATCATGCTTGTTACATAGTAACTGCTGCGGCAGCTTTTATTCTAACAAATCGACAGTTTTTCCCTGGCTTTTTCCTGGAATGTGATGCTCTTTACCTGGCGCATGCCGCGTTCATTTTGCGTTCCCAGCCACGGGTCATGCGCGGCTGACGCGCGGTTGATGCGTTTATTGAGAATGGTTCGGATTTAATAGGTTGCAATTCTTCGCGTGTCCGCCAGATGGCAGATATTCATGAATTATAATGCGCATGCGCTTCAGTAATGTGTCGACTTGCAGGTGTTTCGTTTAAAAAAGATACCACAGTGTGCTATTGTAACTTGGCCTTGAGACTGAAGGAAGAGGTTGCAAAAATGTATCAATTTAGGCTTTTCATATTAAAGAAAGACAAAGACCAGTTTCGGTTACAGTATTCTCCAGAGACCCGCCCGCCATGAGTGTTCAAGTGCAGCTCGCTTTCGAAAAACCCGACAGAAGTTACGCGTATTTGATATGGGCCGCGATTAATGCAACAGAGGATAAGATGGCAACAGTTGTTCAAATTTATCAGTATTTTGTCGAAAACTATGACTTTTACAAATTTTCGCCAACTCCTCATACGTGGAAGCGTGCAATAAGGAAAAGGTTATGTAGTGATCCCTGTTTTTATCGTATTGAGCCACAATTTGTTGGAGGGTATTGGTGTGTATCACCGGCTTTTTCCTGTATCTATGATCATGATGATGGCAAAAGGCGAAGGGTCGTGTTAAAACCAACTAAGAAACGACAGTCGCTGCCAAGCAATGCACCAGCACCGGCTTCCAATGACGGTCCCACCGTTAGTGGCAACCCTGAGCCTGAGCCGGATTTCGCGTACAGTTTCGATCAAGCTTGTATGTATCTAAGCAATTTCCAGCCTCATCAGCTGACTACAGGTGGACTAGTCCCGTTGCAAACTATCGACGTGGATGATCAAGAACGCTGGACTGGCAGTGGACCGGCGCCGCTGCCAGCTGAATGGGAAATTCTATGGTGAGTATTGTTGCCGTATTATTTTCTGTGTTTTTTTTATTTTGACAATACAGTATCAATATCGGTGCGATTCAAAAGTCAAGCGATTCTCCTGTAAGCAATATTATTGGCTGAGCGGCTTCTATAGTACTGTACTGCAGATACTGAACTATTGGTGGAACGCTAGGTGCATGCGCATTGGAACCTTCTTGAAACGCATACAGTATGCGTGTCATTACATCGACGGTAGGCGCATGCGCATGTGAACAGGAGACGCCCCCCGAGAAAATTATTGGTGGGACTGGCTGGGAACTTCTT
Source organism: Ascaphus truei (assembly GCF_040206685.1). Lineage (NCBI taxonomy): Eukaryota > Metazoa > Chordata > Amphibia > Anura > Ascaphidae > Ascaphus > Ascaphus truei. The sequence goes on along the minus strand of NC_134486.1, from coordinate 236,323,051 downwards.
TAGGGGGCTGACCATTACAGTAAAACTTTTCTTTTTGTTTTTCCTCAGAAAAGAAAACGGCTAATGGAGGGATTTCGATGGATAATATCGCTTTGTGTAACAATGCCTGCTGAATCGGATTTAAAAACCCACGTACCGGAGTCTACAGTTTAGTGGCCGTTGTTATTGATTAGAATAGAATACTGTACCTGAAACAGTATGCTGATGTTTTCCGGCCGTACAGTATACTGTACAATACTTTTTTATATACAGTACAGTATACTGTGTAATAAACCAAAAAATAAAAACTATGCATTTATTCTACATGTACTGTATCACATACATTATGTGTCTTCTACAGTATACAGTGCCAGTACATACAGTACAGTTTGTGTCTTCTATTTTTTTTAATACTCTTATACTGAGCATGCCTACAGTATACAGTGCAGTATGCCTCGACATTCTAGAAACACTGTATTTTGTTGCAGTAGCAAAGGAGCAAATGGAACAATGTAAAACAAATCGACATGTTCTTTTATTGGTGGAGTAAGTACAAAAACATTTATTTACAAATACTGTACAATGTAGAAACATTTTAAGTGCACAGCAATTCAAAACATCAACAGGTGTATGATTTACTGCTACAGTAGGGAAAACATTTATGTCAGTCAGTATGGTTTACAGAAGGGGTGGGGAACCTTTTTTCTGCCAAGGGCCATTTTGATATTTATAAAATCATTCGAGGGCCATCCAAAATTATCAACTTAAAAATTAGCCTGCTATATTTGGTCAAACATTTAATTAACTCACCCCTAATGTGATGGCTGGAACTGCTTCTCTTTGGGTGACTATGACTGACTGCGGGTTGGTGTCTGTGCGCACGCACACACGCACACGCACACAGAAATCGTGCAGGGGGGAGGGTAATCAGACTCTCAGACCCACTCTCTCTCTCAGACCCACTCTCTCTCTCAGACCCACTCTCTCTCACTCAGACTCTCGGAACCACTCTCTCTCTCAGACTCTCAGACCCACTCTCTCTCTCAGACTCTCAGACCCACTCTCTCTCTCAGACTCTCAGACCCACTCTCTCTCTCAGACTCTCAGACCCACTCTCTCTCTCAGATTCTCAGACCCACTCTCTCTCTCAGACTCTCAGACCCACTCTCTCTCTCAGACTCTCAGACCCACTCTCTCTCTCAGACTCTCAGACCCACTCTCTCTCTCAGACTCTCAGACCCACTCTCTCTCTCAGACTCTCAGACCCACACTCTCTCTCAGACTCTCAGACCCACTCTCTCTCTTTCAGACTCTCAGACCCACTCTCTCTCTCAGACTCTCAGACCCATTCTCTCTCTCAGACTCTCAGACCCACTCTCTCTCTCAGACCCACTCTCTCTCTCAGACCCACTCTCTCTCTCAGACTCTCAGACCCACTCTCTCTCTCAGACTCTCAGACCCACTCTCTCTCTCAGACTCTCAGACCCACTCTCTCTCTCAGACTCTCAGACCCACTCTCTCTCTCAGACTCTCAGACCCACTCTCTCTCTCAGACTCACTCTCTCTCTCAGACTCTCAGACTCACTCTCTCTCTCAGACTCTCAGACCCACACTCTCTCTCAGACCCACACTCTCTCTCAGACCCACACTCTCTCTCAGACCCACACTCTCTCTCAGACCCACACTCTCTCAGACCCACACTCTCTCTCAGACCCACACTCTCTCTCAGACCCACACTCTCTCTGACTCTCAAACACACTCTCTCTCTCAGACTTTCAGACACACACTCTCTATCTCAGACCCACTCTCTCTCTCAGACCCACTCTCTCGCTCAGACCCACTCTCTCTCTCAGACCCACTTTCTCTCTCAGACCCACTCTCTCTCTTTCAGACCCACTCTCTCTCTCTCAGACCCACTCTCTCTCTCAGACCCACTCTCTCTCTCTCTGACCCACTCTCTCTCTCTCTGACCCACTCTCTCTCTCTCTGACCCACTCTCTCTCTCTCACAGACCCACTCTCCCAGACCCACTCTCTCAGACCCACTCTCTCAGACCCACTCTCTCAGACCCACTCTCTCAGACACACTCTCTCATACACACTCTCTCTCTCTCAGACACACTCTTTCTCTCTCAGACACACTCTCTCTCTCAGACACACTCTCTCTCTCAGACACACTCACTCTCAGACACACTCACTCTCTCTCAGACACACTCACTCTCTCTCAGACACACTCACTCTCTCTCAGACACACTCACTCTCTCTCAGACACACTCACTCTCTCTCAGGCACACTCACTCTCTCTCAGACACACTCACTCTCTCTCAGGCACACTCACTCTCTCTCAGACACACTCACTCTCTCTCTGAAACACACACACACACACTCTAAGACACACACACACACACACACACACACACACACTCTCAGACACACACTCTCACTCAGACACACACACACACACACACACACACACACACACACACACACACACACACACACACACACACACACACACACACACACACACACACACACACACACTCTCTCAGACACACACACACACTGAGTGCAGGCCGTGGAGGTAGCACAGGCCTAAGGGGACAGACACTGGACCTAGAGATCCCTAGCCCCATAAAGAGCCTGCAGTAGAAAAAGCCTCATCACTTTGGCAGCGGAAATACAGATAAGAGTCAGAGCGCTGGGTCTGATAATACAAACTATCTCACTTGCTTCTAAGAACATGTGGAAGGGGGGCACATGTGTGATGCGAGGCTATGCAGGCATGGTCTGAAAGTGCTTCGCTCCCAGGGGTCCCACCTAAGCATCTAAATGTGTTGAAAATAACTCATAACTCGAAATACAAAGCTACGTTAGTGCAATAACCAAAGCTCTCAATCATGCCGGCAAAATCTAGAAAACCAGAATTCCCAGACTTCTTTAAGAGTAAACGCACGACCGCACGAACACAACAAGATGACGACTCCATTCCCGCACAGCAGGAGAAGGACCAGGATGAAGATCTAGACACGCGTATTTGTACAAAAAAAGACATACAACAACTATATATAAACCTGACAAATACCTGGGAGGAGGTATAAGGGGGAATGTGGGTTACCTGGGGCCTGTGGATGGGCTGCTGGAGCATCATGGTCAGTGCAGCTGAGAGACTGGCAGGCCCGCGGAGCCTAAAGGGAGGGATAGAGGGGCGGAGCCTAAGGAGCCCGGCAATACTGGAGGAGAGAAGGGAGGGGAGCAGTGCTGTAGGAAGAGGCGGGCAAAAAAAAAAATTGGCAGAGTGACAGCACGAGCAGCCAATCAGGAAAGGGGGAGTTTTTTTTTTTATTTATAACTTGTATTTTTATTTTTGTGAAAATACAGCATGTACTGTATACATCTTATTTCCAGTACTGTGACCTGCATTATTCATATCTCTTATGTATGATAGCTGAACACAAACATTATCATCAGAAACAAGGTTATAAGTAACAACATAGACTTAAATAATAAATAATCCTAAAGTAAAATTAGGTGGGGGGGGAAGAGGAAGAGGGTGGGGAGGATGAGAGGAAAGTTAGGAGGCCGCGGTTCTGATCAACCCCTCAGGAACCGATGTCTGGTTTAATTTATTGCTACTGGGTAAGTTACACTATTACCGGAGAACGCATCTAGTTACTATTAAAGCAAAACGGTGGCACCTTTCACCCCAGGGATGTCTGTCTGTGCCAGCCAAGGCTTCCAGACTTTTAGAAAATTTTCGCCAGTGTCATTGACTAGACTTGTCAATTTTTCCATCTGGCATACGAACCAAATTCTATTCCGAATTTTGGGGATAATAGGAATTTCATTTTGTTTCCATAATGCTGCAATCTCGCACCGCACGGCTGTAGCAAAATGTGCTATTAATTTAAGAGTGGCTTTTGAGAAGCCTTGTCTTGCCCTTCCCAAAAGGAAGAGACCGGGATCAAATGGGATGTCGAGGCCTAAAAGCCTCTGAAGCCAATTAATGATTTTTTTCCACATTGGAATCAGCCGGGGGCATATGTAACAGATCAGCGGATTCTCCACATTGTCTAGGACAGAGCAAATTTTGACCGTTTACAAATTTGGATAGTCTAAGTGGGGTGAGGTACCACCTCATTAGGACTTTATATGCGTTCTCCTTTAATGTTGTGCAAATCGAGCTTTTAGCAGCTGCTGTTGCTATTTGGGTCCACTCGTCAACATCTAGGGTCTCCCCTAAATCCATTTCCCATTTTAGCATGTAACCTAGTTTGTGGGTGACTTTAGTTCCAGAACCGATCACTTCTCTATACATCTGCGATGTGAGTCCCCTTGTGTTGGTCTCTTTCAAAGGAAAGGGGGAGTTTTAAAAAAAAATATATATATATATTTTTTTAAACCTTTCTCTCAGCCTTGCTTCCCGGGGGCCGGAACAAATGACTTCGCGGGCCTTATACAGCCCGCGGGCCGGACGTTCCCCACCCCTGGTTTACAGTCACATGTTTTAAAAACAAATTCTTTATTCATAAAATAAGCAAAACGCAACATCTCCTTTATTAAAGTACGACAAGTCAAAACATATACTGTACAGTGGGATGGTGTGCAAAACAGTCTGCACCAGTACAGTCCTTGAGGGCAGCAAACAGGGTGGGTTTTCAGGGTAACCTTTGAAAACCGTGCCTGTTTGCGGCCCCCAGGGACTGGAATTGTGCATGTCCTGTGTGTGTGGAGAGCAAGTTAAAACATTTCTGTATAAATACAAGTAAAAAAAATACACATCTCCTTTATTTAAGAACAGCAGGTCAAAACATGTAGCATACAATACAGTTCAGCACAACAGTATGGTCTTACAGAAAGTCCTCCGCATTGTCCGTCCATGGCCTTACCTGTGATTACAAAAAAAACTTTATTCATAAAATACAGTATACAAACTAAACATCTCCTTTATTAAAGAAACATATAAAGTACAGTGGGATGGTGTGCAAAACTGTCAGTCAGACCTGCACCACTACAGTCCTCGAGGGCAGCAAACAGGGCAGGTTTTCAGGACAACCTTGAACACCGTGTCTGTTTGCGGCCCCCAGGGACTGGAATTGTGCAGGTCCTGTGTGTGTGGACAGCAAGTTAAAACATTTCTGTATAAATACAAGTAAAAAAAATACACAACAACATCTCCTTTATTTAAGTACAACAGGTCAAATCATGTAGAGTACAATACAGTTCAGCACAACAGTATGGTCTTACAGAAAGTCCTCCGCATTGTCAGTCCATGGCCGATTCCTTGCATGGCGCAAAACGCCATTAATGCAGTCTCGAACGCCTTTCATTACAGGATCTGTAATTGGATAAAAGCGCCGCATTTCATCCGAATGTTCCGTCTTAAATTGGCAGGAAGCGCCTTTTTTACGTGATTTCCGTCGTAGTTCACTTTGAAGGCCCAGTTGCAGTACAACGAGTAGGGAACATGGTGCTTAAAAAGTAACAAGGCATACTTGTGGGGTGGACCAGCATTCATCACCCTATTCTTCTCCCTGAGCGCCGGTGGCAGATCGCACATGGTGATGTCGGGCACCGTATCGATGCGAGCGAATGTAGGTCTTCTGGGAGTGGGTGTGCTTGAGGCGACGGGCGACGGTAGGTTGTCTGGGAGGAAGCTTTCCTCCGGTCTTGGTCGCTGTGTTGTCTCCTGGCGTGGTTGTCATGTCCTCCTCAACGGCATACATGTTCACTACATCTTCTGGTGGAGGGGGTGCGCTTGGTGATGGAAGAGGGTCGAAGGTCCCATTCATCACATCCATGTCACCCCCCTGCTCCAGCATCAGGGAAACACGGGCATTAACACCGAGCAAATAATGTATGCCCGCTATGTCAGCCTCTATCTTCTCCATCCGCCGATCCATCCGTTGATCCATATGTTGCATCCGTTGATCCATATCAAGCATCCGTTGATCCATATGTATCATCCGTTATCCATTTGTAGCATCCGTTGCTCCACATTTAGCATTGTCTCCAGAAGCAGATCTATCTTTGCTAGCACAATAGAGTTCCCGGGGAGTTTCACACTTATCCCATTCAGCATCCGGTCTAACGAGCTGCTTCTTGTGCATGGCGTGTGAACATCTGGGTGGATGGGTGCAACGGAGGATGAAAGGTGGGTTCCATGGAGAGAAGCGGCAGCGACGTCGAAGAAGAGTGGAGGAGGTGACCTGTGGATATCCGGTAGAGGAGAAGCGGCAGCGTTGTCGAAGAGGGATGGAGAAAGTGACCTTTGGATTTCCGGGCGAGAAGCAGAGTCGTCTAAGAGCAAAGGAGAAAGTGACCCGTGGATTTAAGAGGCAGCGTCGTTGGAGAGAACTGGAGAAGATGGCCTGTGGGTTTCCGGGAGGGCGGCGGCAGCGTCAAGGACGAGGGGTGGAGAAGACAGGCTGAAGATTTCCGGGACAGCGGCTACAGAGACGTCAAAGTGTATGTGAAGAAGTGGTCTGCAGATTCGATGGGTTGGCTGCCAATCATTTTGCGTTGAGAGTACATCACCGTATATCTTCATGACATAATAAGGCTGAAGTCTAAAAGCCTTAGCCTTTGGTGTCAGCAGAAGGTTTCTTTATTGGCCTTAGCTTGTCGCTTTTGCCTTGGCGTGGAAACGGCAACCACCTTTCGCTTTTTCTGCTTGACAGGCACGGCAGAGGCGAGTGGGTTCCTGCGTCCGTAGAATCGGGGTTGCTCCATGGAAGCAGGTGGCACAATGCAGTATCTGGACAAGGGCAAGCTCAGATAAAGATCATCGAGTGGTGGGCTATGCAAAGTGTGTAACCTTTTATGCATGGCGACCAGGTATAGGTCTTGAAAGTGGGCGTACTCTAATGTGAGTAATTACCGTATAAATACACCATCCATTTTGTGGATTCACTGCACATTGAATACACATCGACTAAACATCGAATATACATTCTTGTGTTTGTATTTCTTTCTACTCGCAGCAATGCCTGTTAAAAAAATTTCCACGGAGCTCAGCATGCGAATTAAGGAGATGTACACGAGCGGACACCGAATTGCTGCTATCCAACGCTGGTTAGCTATTTCTGGCATCGTTGTGCCAGCAACCACCATGAGCTATCATGCACACGGAAAAAACAGAGACCGCAAAAGAGCACCAAGGGTAACTAACGCGTAAGTATATTTATACAACTTAAAAATAAAATTAATTTTTATTTAAATCTAATATTTTTGTTATTTCTGTTGATTTATATTACAACAGTATATATATTTTGTATATTTATATTTATATCAGTACAGTATATATATTTTGTATATTTATATTTATATCAGTACAGTATATATATTTTGTATATTTATATGTATATCAGTACAGTATATAGTATATATTTTGTATATTTATATTACAACAGTATATATATATTGTATATTTATATTTATATCAGTACAGTATATATATTTTGTATATTTATATTTATATAAGTACAATATACACTATATTTTGTATATTTATATTTATATTACAACAGTATAAATATTTTGTATATTTATATTTATATCAGTACAGTATATATATTTTGTATATTTATATTTATATTACAACAGTATATATATTTTGTATTTTTATATTTATATTACAACAGTATATATATTTTGTATATTTATATATAAATTTTATATTGCTGCATATTAATAAAACAATATATTTTCTTTACATTGTAGGGAGACAACTCTTCTGGTGGACAAAATAAGTGAGGAGAATGATGAGAAGAGTGCATTAAGGGTCAAAAACACTCTGCAGGAAAAGCACAATCTGACTGTATCCGAGAGCAGCATAAAGCAGATGAGACGCAGCATTGGATGGAAATATGGACGTGTGAGGTTAGTACTGGACAGTACAGGAGGTAAAAGTGTTGTTTAGGAAACTGTACTGTACTGCTAAAATTATTTATTCCTTGTCATTACAGAGCGTACCCCATGATACGGGACGCAAACAAAATCAAAAGAGTGGTCCAGGCCAGGGCATGGATCGACAGTGGGGAGACTTTCCAGGATTGCATCTTCACTGATGAGTCTACTGTGTCGCTGGAGAGATTTGCAAGCTTTGCATTCCACAAAAAAGGCCGCATATCTTTGAAGCCGCGGCCAAAACACCCAGTGAAGATGCATGTGTGGGGTGCCATCTCTAGGCGTGGATCAGGATGCATTGTCATCTTTGAAGGTAAAATATATCAAATATAATGTAGCCTTATGCACTGTACTTTACTAGTGTAACCTTACTGTATGCACTGTACTGTACTATTGTGCAGTTTTTTGAGCACTTTTCTTTTCTTGCTATAGGAATAATGAATAAAGCTTTCTTCCAAGGCAACATTGTACTGAGATAGTGCAATATATGACACGCGAGTTCCCGAATGGTCACCGCTTCTACCAGGACAACTATCCGAAGCACACCGCGTCAACAGCGCATATCCTTGAGCGCGGTATCAACTGGGTGAAGACGCCTGCGGAGTAAGTGCAGTAGACCGTGTCTCATTTTTTCCCCACTGTTTTTACTGTGTACTGTATCTCTTAAACTAATTGTCCTTTTTTTCCAATGACAGATCGCCAGACTTCAATCCGATCGAAATGGTCTGGCATCAGCTGAAGGACCATATCCGGAAAGTGGTGATACCCTCCAAAAAGGACGAGTTGTTGAAAGGCATAATGAGTTTTTGGAACGATGTACTCAGCGTGGAACGCTGCAATAAATATATAGACCATATTGCGACTGTGGTGCCCATTGTGATCGCATGTAATGGGCAAGCATCAGGAAAGTAGTACTGTGCAGTAGTATTGTAAGTACAGTATGATACAGGTAAGTATAGCACAGATTTTTTCTTTCCCAATAGTCAGAGTATACAGTACAGTAGTTACAGTTTTTTCTTTACAGAGAGAGCAGCACCAGCCATCAGGTTACATACAGTTGTATTTAACAGTAGTCAGAGTACACAGTACAGTAGTTGCAGTATACAGTAAACTAGTTTGACAGTAGTACAGTAACTGCCTACTAACTGGTCATTTTTTTTCTTTTCAGAGAAAGCAGCACCAGCCATTTAAAGTAGTACTACATATCACACAATGCCATAATACAGTACGCACATACTGCACCGACACACTTTATTTGAGCAAATACCCGGTATGTACCTGGCAGATACCTGGAATGCGCCACTCCTAACCTCTGACAAGCCCCGTTGCATTTGCCTTCCCAGCCTGGGTTCATGCCTGGCTGATGGGCGGCTGATCTGTTAAATGATAATGATTAGGATTTAATAGGCTGCAATGCTTCGCGTGTCTACCAGATGGCATAAATTCATGAATTGTAATGCAGTTTATATATATATACTGTGCAGTATTGCAGCCAGCGGGAATAAAATGCTTCAATCCCTGCTTGGAAAATAACTCAATGCACTCGGGCAGAAAACAGTCACAAACCTCAATACACCCGGGTATACCCGAATTCGTGGAACTAGCCAAGCTCGAATAAAGTGTGTCGCCAGTGTACAGTAACTGCACTAATTTTTTGTTTTCTTGTCGTTTCAGGAAAAAAGGGTGGCCTGGGGGGAGGTGGGATTTTGTGTCCAGTCTAATCTATTTGTACAGTCAAATGTACAGTATATAAGCAGCAGTATTGATGTACACAAAACCTCTCCTCTCTCAATGAACTACTGTACTGTACACGGAATCAGGAACAAGATAACAACGGAAAAAATAATATTATTATGTACAGTATACTGTATATATATATATATATATATATATATATATATATATATATATATATATATATATATATACAGTATACATATATTATACATTACAGTGTATATATATTATTACATAATATTCTTATAAATGGGCATAAGTCATGTTTCTCCATGTTTTACAATTGTTTTCTAAATGTTTATCCAATTTCAATATGTCAGAAGAACTTAATAAAGACTGCATTATGTATTATTCATGATTATTTTTATATTTGTATTTTTTTGTTCCTGATGAAATAAAATAAATATTTATTCACATTCCTGGTAATCATAATCATTGACAACCACACACCCCCACCCCCACAGTATAAGAATGAATGTCAAAACAACATGAATCAGTTAATGTTTTTTTTACTCTCAATTCTCACAATGCTGTGCAAATCAGATTTACATTTCAAATTCTAGAATGGATTTTCCAAAGCGTTACCATAAACAAAGCCTCAAAGGGTTGGGGGGGGAGCGGTTTGGTGAGTCATGTGCAGTAATCAGCTAGCTCCCATCTCAAAGAGGCTTAGAGTACACGCAGGCGCAGTGAGGTGATTGACGCTCGGCTAGGGACGGGTTAAAAACACAATGACTAACTTCAGAAAATGAATGACTCTGTGGAGGTGTCTGTCGAAAAGAGTTTGTGTGTGCGTGGGGGAGGGACGAAGGAATAGTTGTGCTGCAGTTCAAAGAAATTACATACTGTAGAGTAGAGTACAGTAATTTCAAAAGTCAGTTCATCATAATAATTTGATCAATAAACCCCCAAATACAACCGCCAAATACAGTACATAAAAAGCAAGTCACTTTATCTCCCTGTGCCTCAGGCACCAAAAACATACAGTAGATTGTGAGCTCCACGGGACAGGGAGGGACCTGTGCCTGCAAAATATCTCTGGAAAGCGCTACGTATACTGTAACTAACAGCGCTATACAAAAACATGCTATTATTATTATTATAATATCAAGGCGATGCTCTCTGCAAATCAAATTCGAGAAGGGATTTTCCAAAATGTTGCCGTAAACAAAGCCTCAAAGCTCCCGTCTCAAAGAGAATTACATGCAGGCGCAGCGAGGCTTTGTTCTCTACTGTAGCTCGGCTATGGACGGATTAAGAACACAATGGCAAGATTCAGAAAATTAACGACTCTGTGGAGAGGGGGGGGGGGTTGGGTGACTCATGCGCAGTAAGCAGCTAATTAGCTAAATAGCTCCCATCTGAAAAAGGATCACACACAGGCGCAGTGAGGCTTTGAAGCTCGGCTAAGGACGGATTAAGAACACAATGGCAAGATTCAGAAAATTAACGACTCTGTGGAGAGGGGGTGGGTTGGGTGACTCATGCGCAGTAAGCAGCTTGCTTCCATCTCAAAGAGGCTTAGAGTACACGCAGGCGCAGTGAGGTGATTGACGCTCGTCAAGGGATGGATTAAAAACACAATGACTAACTTCAAAAAATGAATGACCCTGTGCAGGTGTCTGTTGAATGACTCTGTGGAGAGGGGGGTTTGGGTGACTCATGTGCAGTAAGCAGATAAGCAGCTAAATAGCTCCCATCTGAACAAGGATTACACGCAGGCGCAGTGAGGCTTTGAAGCTCGCTATGGACGGATTCAAAACACAATGTCAAGATTCCAAAAATTAAAGACAGCCGCATGAAGTTCAAAGCTAAAGACATACTTTAATTTCAAAAGGCAGTTCATCATAATAATACACCCCCAAATACATTACATAAGAAGCACACAAATCAACCATGTGCAGTCAAACGCACAGGGTCGCAGACAAAAGCTACAGTAAGATGGAGAAAAAATTAAAATTACAATAAAAAAAAATTCTTAATTTTTATTTGGTCACTCACTCAGGCAAGCAAGCAGTGGTGGGCGAAGTTACAGGCGCATGCGCAGTAAATTCCTGCTGTCAAGCAGGAATGTGATTGAAACCAGACACATGTTCAAAGGAATGGTGTGGGAGAGATGTACTGCATTGCACAGAACATAAGAAGTTGAAATACCCTGCAGTGCAGTTAATTATCCTGAGCGAGGGGAGAGCGCTGTATACTGTATGCAGAAATGTGACACTGTTACAGTACTGTACACGCCTATGCGTTTCAACAATTTTCAAATGAGACATACTGTACAGCAGCACAGCACCGCAAATGCATGTATACTTTAAATATGCAAATTTACAATTACTGCGCGCGCACACACAGACTGTGTACTGATGTAGGTTGAACCGCGAAGGTATTAGACTTCCAAGACAAAAGCTCGCAAACACCCCCCTGAGTTTTTACATGGCATTGCAGTATTGCAGACAGTGAGAATAAAATGCTAATATCACGAGCGCGAAAATAACTCAGTTCACTCCAGGCGAAAACGACACAAACCGCAATTAACCGGGATAATCTGAAAATCGCAGATCTAGCCGATTTAGACTAAAGGCGGTCGCCACTGTACATAGTAGATGAGGTTGAAAAAAAACATAGGTCCATCAAGTTCAACCTATGCTAAATTTAGACAACAGATACTTTATCCTATATCTATACTTACTTATTGATCCAGAGGAAAGCAAACAAAAAAACCCCATTAAGGGGAAAAATTAATTCCTTCCTGACTCCAAGAATTGGCAATCGAATTAATCCCTGGATCAACATCCTTCCCATGTATACTTATTTGGTATATCCCTGTATATAACCCCTGTTTTTTGAACAATTCTATTGTATCTGCCATCACTGTCTCCATGGGTAATGAATTCCACATTTTAACTGCCCTTACTGTAAAGAACCCTTTCCTTTGTTGCTGGTGAAATTTCCTTTCCTCCAACCTGTGTTTATGTAGTCTAAATAAACTTTTTTAATTTTCTCCTTGCTGGTGAGTTCCCCATTTTTTCTTGGGAACGGCTGTCGTTTTGATCTGGTTTTGTATCATTTACCTGTGAAGATCGAATATACACTACTGGAAGCCATTTGGAGGGCACACAGCATCTGGCAACGTCATTGGAAGCAGCAGGGAAGGGAAGCAGTACGGTGATCAATCGTGAGTATAAGCTACTCCACACCGGGCTCGCCGGGGATGTGGGGACTTAGTGGCTACTCTTTATGGTTTGTGTTGTCCCCACATTTGTCCCCTCCTGCTCCCCTATACTCCCCTAAGGTTTTAGCTGCACCACTCATATTCCTTCATTATCCGGCATTAGCTCCGTCTGCTCACTTATCACTGCCATTGTGCATACGCAGTCTGGCCACCTGGAGCTCATACATGGTTTTTCTCTTGTCAGATAAGCTAAACCAACTTGAACTAGATGATAAAAGCCCAGATTTCAACATTGATAATAAATGGTAACCTGAAAATACATAGAGAGTTTGCTTTCTTGAACATAGGAGAAACATTTTAAAGAAAAATCCTATGCATGGGGTGTCTAGACATTTCATCCACTTTCATAATAGTGATCCCATATATCTTAAGACTATGGGTTTAGAACCCATTCCCTCTGGTCTCCTAGGTGGGGCTCGTTTTAATTTTTATGCAAACAAGAAACATTTTGGATCTTTAGATTGGAAATTATTTTTCATCCCGGTCTAAATGAAGGTCTTGATGTTTCCACGATAGTTTTATCAGTTTCCTTCATTTTTCTTTAAACCTGGACAATAATATTGACTTCATTTCAGTTTTTTCTTTTATATTTACGGGGTGTTTTTAAATGTTTATTCTTAACATCTCCTAATAGTTGATGTATTGCTTTATATTAATAAATGTTTTTTAAAGTACAAAGAAAAAAAATATATATATATATATAGATATATATATATCTATATATACATACATATATGAAAAAACAAAAAGAAAACAGGTGCACTCCTAGTGTGTTAAAGTATAAAAATAGTTTTATCTGACTGGAAAATATAAAATGCGCACTCACAAACAGAGATATAATAAAAGCATGTATGAGTTATACTCAATCGCCAAGCTGATGCATGGGTCCATACGGAAGCCTTTACAGATGATAAAAATACCTCCTTCACTGCATGCGGTAGTCCGCCCCTGACGAAGTCACTAGTGACGAAACGCGTAGGGCGTTTCCTGGAGCGGCGAATGTAGCAGCTATTTTTACGGCCCGTTACACAGATTTCTCATATATCCGGTTCTCTAAGACACAATGTAAGTAACGCTCCGTGTTCATCACTGTCCACAGTCAAAGGTGATTGAGAACAGATCACTCTGTAGGCTAGCATTGGCTTCCATCTCCTGTTTCAATTGTTTACAGAGCAGAGCACAGTTATGCCTGGCAGCTTGCAGTGCATCTTCAGGGCTGGTCAAGGGATCGTCACTCACTGGTTCCGGCTCCTCTTCCCTGGTATGGTTGGTTGAGGGTTCCTCACTTTTGATACCGGACAAACACTTCTTTGGGTTACACGACTTCTGCCTTGAGTCCTCTGGATATTATGTCATCCACGTGAAGAAACCTCAATTTCCTCTAGGCTGCATGGCATCACGGACCACCTTTTTCTCTGCGAGATCTGTCGACGTATCTGTTCCTTCCATGGTAAGTGAAGAACTACGTTTCTTTTTTCACCTTTTTGTTTTGGACGACCACGCCCCATCAGGGATAATGGGGTCTCCGTCTTTATTTGAAACTTCAGCAGCTTCACAGTATCTGCCAGGCTTTTCTTGCAGTTGCGTTAGCTGGCAGGAATATTCAGGGTCATAGAGACCTGTTTGTTCAGTGCATACTGAGTTTAGGCACCTCCACCATTCTTAGGGTGTTTTGAGGGTGTGACTCGGTTCGGGTTCTCCATAAGAGATGTTTTCATCCTAATCCGTATCCTCATAGGACCGGAAGGGCTACTCTGCCATGGGGTAGGGTTCATTACAGGAATGCCACATCTTGTTCTCCATTTTTGGGCTATCATTTGTATTTTTCTTCCTGACCTCAGGGGGGCGCAATTGCAGCTGTTTTCACTGTATTCGCTAGAACCCTAGCTGGTAGTCCTCCAGGTGGACACTTTGCTTGTAGAGTTCAAAGCTCTCACAGACGTCTCTGTAGACTTTTTCATTTTCTTCTTCTTTACTTTTGCAGATTCTGAGACATCAGTAGTACTGTCCACACATTCTTTCTCATCAGTGATACTGAATGTGCACTTGCTAAGAAAAACTTCTGCATTTTCCTTATTACCACAGTATATTGCTTGCTGCTGCATTTCCTTGGCACGTTGAAAAAAATATTCCTCTGGCTGCAGCCCTTTTTCTGGGGCCACATAGGGATCATTCTCATCATCCGAATAAGGCTTCAATGGACACTGCTCCATGTGGCTGGGCTCTTTACACCAGGACGACATTTTCTTCCCCATTCTTGCAGAGTCTTTATTTGACTTCAGCTGGGTGGTCATTTTAAAATCCCAGAGTTTTTTTGTCACACATGTGGTGGGGTAGACTCTGGTCCAGCATCAGTACCTTGTTTAGGTCACTGTCTGTCGCAGTCCTCCCAGTCCAACTGTGGCGTTGTTGCTTTCTCCAGTGCAGTTGTAGCTTTCCAGTCTGGATGTGTAGACCTTTAAATCTGGTCACTTCTGCACGTGATTCTTTGTTTTGTTGCTCAGGCTGTTTGCAGGAACTTATGCAGGCAAAGCACAAAAAAATCACAGACAGTCTCCTGGGCCCCTTTGAAATTTAAGGGCCACCTCTCTTCCCAACTTCTGACACCATATGTAAGAGATGTGTGCAGAGGAATGCAAATGTAAACTGTTTAGGGTGAAATTATATCTTGGCTTTATTGAGCCTGTTCCTTTATCCAGGCAAAACATACAAAAACAACAAAATAACAAACCCTTTGTTTGGGCTAACTTATTTCCCCAGACCCTATCTGCAGGACTGGAGGGATATTCCCATTACCAGTCTATCACTCCAAAGTCTCAGGAAGTACCTTAAGCGGATGGCCCTCCATGTCAGTCTCTGGCATCTTCCTGTGTCCTCTGTGTCCAGGAAATAAAGGTCTCTGGGTGTCTGGATGTCTTGATCTCAGCACACCTTTGTGCTCAAGACAGTGTCTGTGTGCAGGGTTCTCTGCTTTCCTGTGTCAGCCCAATTGTGAGCTAAGGAATCCCTCTCCTGTTTCTCACATCAGGCTTTTCTAATAACCCTAATCATCCAAGTGGAGTCTGGTTGATTGCCTGTGTACACTGCTGGATTTAGAGGCAGTTTCTCTCAAAGAGTGATAAGTCCCTGTTACATATATACACATCCTTCTCATGGCAACAGAACTTTTTTTAATTGAGAAGATTTCAACACACATCTTTACAAAATCTACAATAAAGGATGTGCTATGGTTATTAAGTATGAAAATCCCATTACAATGTCAGTTTGGACAACGTCAATCTTTGCACACCTGAAGGAATAACGTCCCTAAATTCAAGAACCGAAATTGAAAAGAAGAGGCAGGCATTTACATTCTTTTCTTTTTTTTGTAAATTCTTTATTTTTACTTTACATTTTTATAGCAGTTAACATATACAGACATACCCCGGTTTAAGGACACACACTTTAAGTACACTCGCGAGTAAGTACATTTTGCTCAATAAGCAAATGGCAGCTCACGCATGCGCCTGTCAGCACGTCTTGAACAGCAATACCGGTTCCCTACCTGTACCGAATCTGTGAGCAAGCGGGTAGACTATAGAGCCTGTTAAACATGTGTTATTTACATCAGTTATGCACGTATATGATGATTGCAGTACAGTACATGCATCGATAAGTGGGAAAAAGGGAGTGCTTCACTTTAAGTACATTTTCGCTTTACATACATGCTCCGGTCCCATTGCGTACGTTAATGCGAGGTATGCATGTATAATACATATAGTAGAACTTAGAAAGACAAAAACAAAAAACATATCACAGTTTTACACTGTACCGTCTATAGTCAGCCAGTTCACATTTTAACCTTGTGTCAGTGGTTATATATAATAGTTGTTCCATCTTCATAACCTCCCTTATTCTCAACTCCCATTGTCCCCCATTGGGTACCCCCAACTTTTTCCAATGGGCAGCGATAGCACATCTTGCTATATTTAACATGTGTATTAATAGATATTTCCTAATTCTGTGCCCTTTGACCCCTTCTCTGTTTAGCAGCATTTTTTTAGGATCTCACAACCTCTCCAGCACTTATTAGAAGTTCCTGGATAGCATTCATTCAATGTTTGTGGTGTATAATACCATCTATACATTACCTTATATGCATTTTCTAAAATATTTGTTGATCTCGTGGAAGAGCTGGCATTGCTCCCCATTTGTGTCCATTCGAGTGCAGAGTACTCCCTACCCAGTTCCTTTTCCCAATGTAGTACAAACCCTGACTAAGGTTCAATATTGATTTCCAATAATGTTCTATAGATATACGATATATTGTGCCCGCCTTCACCCAGCGAGACCAGCACTGTTTCGAAAGGATTCAACAACCATAACGTGTTGTTTTTTTTTTTTTTGTGTTCATATAATGTAAAATTTGCATATATTGCCATCTCTCCCCTTCTTTACATTCAAATTGGTCCTCAAAGTGTTGAAAACATCTAGGGGGTTATGCACAAAGCAGTGATAACTATTTTTAAGTGAGATAAATGCTTTATGGTGCTATTTATAGCGCAATTTTTTTTAGCAATGACTGTGTTTTGATGATAAAAAGCTTTTTAAGAGCGATACTGCAGTGTTATCACTGCTTTGTGAATCGCGCTGAACGCAATATTGAGAAATAAAGGCATTTATCTCATTTAAAAACACTTATCACTGCTTTGTGCATAACCCCCCCAGTCTTACCCGTTTCCATCAAATCTCCTAGTCTAATAACACCTGCTTGACTCCACTTTTTAAATATTCTGGGGTCAATCAGGATTCCCACATATTGGAGTAAGAGGGGATGGAAACGTGTAGATTCTCTAATCTTTGGAAATTTCATCCCAGGCACATAATGCTGCACCAATAGTGGGGTGTTCTTAAAGACCTCTAGGGCGATCTATCTTCCTAAGCCATGGAGCCTTATTTGTTTCTATTTCTTTTCAATAATTATTTTCAATTTCCCCCCAGAGTGTATTTTTAATACAGTGAAACTATTCATAAAGGGCATTCACGTGTGTCGCGAGATAATATTTGTTGATATTTGGTAGACCAAATCCACCTTATAACATATCTTTGCAAGGTTTTAGTATTGGTCCGTGGCATTTTAAATTCCAAGATAAATGTATTAATTTTACTCTGAAGTGTAGCAATATACTGCTTGGAAACTTTCACAGGGATAGTCTAAAACAAATAGAGTACTAACATTTTGTAGTAATGTGTTTTTCTAGTATTACATTTTTATCTCAGTTTTTTTACTTTTTCTGTCAAGTGTTTCGTCAAATACTAGATTGAAATCCTTGCCCAAAATTAAGGGGACCTGGGCTGTAGTTTGATACAGTGATTTTCGTCAGTGTTTCAGAGAAAAGCTTGAATCAAGGTTATTCGGGGCATATATGTTTGCCATAATGACCTTTTTTCCAGCCAGTGTAACATCTACAATAACATATCTAAAATCACAGTCAATGTCCAGCTTATTTACAGTATAATGAAATCCTTTTCTGTTTGAAATAGCTCCTCCCCTTTTTTTCCCATCAAAGGAGGCCGACCGGCATTCTTGTACCAATTGCCTTTTTAACTTATTGTGTTCTTTCATCTAATTGTTGTTCTTGAAGGAACACCATATCTGCCTGTACATTTTTAAGTGCTGTAGTATTTTGGCTCTTTTAATAGGTGAGTGTACACCTTTCCCATTCCATGTGATAAATTTGAGCTTACTCATGGTGCCAGTATACTATGTGATTTGGTATCATTATGATGTGTGTTCTGCGAGCCCTATACTTAAATGTCTGCTCGTGCGCCATCAGCCTCCTTCTTCTGGGATTTCACCCTACATGCGTAGTCCAATGAAGCCACCTTGAATCACATATTGTCTAGGATTACTCACTTTCTTAGGATCACCTGAGTTGTACTGTTGAGACCTTCTGCAACAAATCAACATTATTAAACAGTAACAAATAGCAAACAAACTTGTCTATTGCTTATTGTGATATATAATCTTGAATCCTGATTTAACTATCACTTTTAATGTTTTAGATTTATAAAGCTCAGAGGGGGGAGTGAAATAAAGTGAGGGGGGTGGCCATCTATAGTCCAGGCGGCCGTCTATATTGAGAAACTGTACATAATACCGTGCACATCCCTATAGAAGTTTGCTGCTGGTGAAAAGATAGGCCTTACATATAGAAAAACAAAAAGAACGATTCCTGCGCTCCTACCAATTAGGCTAAAATATAATAATCTCATGAAAAAGGGTTATTTTGTTAAACCCTTTGGCCAAAGCATTTATAAGCCTGCATGCCATGACAAGGCATAACCGTATGAAGGTACCTACACTGAATTTATGTAATAATTGTCCCATGGACTGGTGAAAAAATGTATGAAAGCCCTGTAGGGGTTAAATAAAGCATAAGCTTATGTGAGTAGTGCAATTAAAATCTGACCAAAGCCAGCATCATAGTTACCTTACTGTAGTCTAAATTGAGCCTTCTGGGTGAAGTTGGAAGTTCTTAATGTTTCGGGGTCTATGCACTAAGCAGTGAGCTTTTGTGCCTGATTGGAAAAATTTTGCTCGGCCGTTACAAAGTGAAGCCAAAAGCAGGATTCACTAACAAGTTCAGTGCATTTTGTTCCGGCCGAGCAAAAATATGCCTGATCGCCCGAGCTTCCCCCCCGCCCCCGCTATCACGCTAAAACTTGTAAAGCGTAATAGCTGATAGAAAAAAAAGTCGCCTGTAAGAACTGCATGGATATGCTGCGTCTCCATGCACGGCTCTTACAGGCGATCATGAAGCATAAATATACATTTTTTTTTGTTTCAATTTTTTTATTGTTTTAGAGAGACACAACATGTATTCAACATTGGTACACATATACTGTTCAAGCATTAACAATTGTGCATACTACAGAAAGCATCGAGAGTCCGTTATCACTGCTTAAATAAAATATTTGCTTTAACACGTTCTTTGTGCTGTTGTGGTCTGTCTCCATATCTCAGGTTGTATTAGGGGAAGCAGCCGCTTCCGTGTGTGTCTCTCATAGTATTAGCAAAGAAAAGAGAAGAGCAGAGGAGAGAAGAAAAAGATGGGGGGGGGGGGGCGGGGGGAGGGGGGGAAGAGCCCGTTTGTCTAGTCTCTCTGTATTTGTCCCTATGGGGTCACTAGTTACCAGGCCATATCTCCCAGATTTTGTGAAATTTGTCCATTTTTTGGCTCAACTGCGCTGAAAGGAGCTCCATCATCTTTATTTCCCTTAATCTCTGTAGTACCGTCTGCCTAGAGGGTGCATTAAATATACATTTTAATACTATGTACATGTGCAGGGGTCTCCTGAGCTGAACCGTATTGGTTTCAGCCTCGGGGACCCCCTAATTCATGAGATACAGGCCCCGTAATGGTGTGTCAGTATCCCCATGTGCTTTTAAAGCTCCCGCGTCATGTGACCGGGGGATTTAAATCCTGCAGGGGGATACCGGCACCCCATAACGGGGCCTGTATCTCATGAAGTAGGGGGTCCCCGAGGCTGAAATCAATGCGGTTCAGCCCAGGAGACCCCCTACACATGTACACTAAAATTCAAATGTATATTTATTTATAATATAATAATATAATATAATATATATATTTATTAATATTGTGTGGGAGCAGGGGGTCTCCTGAGCTGAACCGCTTTGATTTCTGGCTCAGGGACCCTCTGCTTCCTGAGTTACAGGTCCAGATATGGGGTGCCGGTACCTCCTCCATTATTTACATGTCAGAAGTTAAGCAACCTGGACGCTTTAAAATTGACAGCTCTGGCATCCGATGCCCCATACCGGGGCCTGTAACACGGGAAGCAGGGGGTCCCTGAGCCAGAAATCAAAGCGGTTCAGCTCAGGAGACACCCTACCCCCGCACACTATTTAAAAAAAATACATTAAAGCAGCTTCATTACCTTAGCGACTCTCCGCTAAGGCAATTTTCTGCACAGGAATTATGCTATAGGCAGGCGGTGGCCCTTGGGTGGTCCCCACGGGTGTTCACTTGCCTGCGGTACCAATCCTGTGCCCAAAAAAATAATAACATAAATAAATACTTTTAAATAAATACACCCACCTCCCCACCTCCCCACCTCCATCCCGCCCCTAACACATACAGTACAATAATGGTCAAAATTACTATTATCCAGATATGGATAATAGTGCATTTACCAATTTAAAATACAACATTAGGCAGCACAAATAAAGTTGCACTCACCCCTGCCAGGCTGCCACGAGGAAGGTCGTCCTCATCCTCATCACCATGTCCTCCGTTGCTACAAACAATACAGAACAATAAAAAAAAGAAAATCTAATGTTCCCTAACCCCTTAATCACCTTAGTGGTTTGTAACCACTGTAGTAATTAAGGGTTTAACACACCCTCCCCCACTACCCACCCGCTAGGACTAAACACCCAAACTTGGAGACAATACCCCCCTCACCCACCCCTGCTTCCCACAATTAAAAAATACACATTAACCCTACTACCCACCTCCTAGGCCCCCAATAAACAATTACAATATTTAATAAACAACAATACACAACCCACCCACTCTGTGCCCCCACATAAAACCAATATACATTTTTTTTACACACAGGATTAATACCACAGGCCGACGGGGGTTCCTACGTGGTGCCCACGGGTGTCTGCAGGCCCCACAGTGCACCCAGAGGGGTGCCCATGGGTGTCTATGGGGCTTTGGGTTGTCCATGCAAGGTTCCGTGGGCCTCCAGGTGGTCCCCACGGGTGTCTGAGGGTCCCCTGGTCATCCCACGGGTTTCTGGGGGCACTTGGGTAGTTCCCACAGGGGTCTAGGGGCCCTCGGGTGGTTCCCTCAGGTGGTGCCTGTGGGTCCAAAGGGCCCGCACAGCTGTGGGGCCCCTGGTTATTCCCTGCAAGTGTATGTGGGTCCTCAGGTGATCCCTGCTGGCATCCGGGGGTCCTTGGGTGGTTCCGGTGTGTCCCTACTGGTGTGCATATCATTCCTGTATTTAAAAAAATAAAACATGGCCTACATTTCAATAAATACACCCCCACCCCCCACCAAAACACATACAGTACAGTATTGGGCAAAATAACTATTATTCAGATATGGATAATAGATTATTTGCCCATTAATAAACACAACATTACCAATGAAGCATAAATAAAGTAAATAAAAACTGTTCTACTTACCCCTGGCAATATGAACGGTGTCTTCGTAAGTATACTGCAGGTCCATGTCCTCCATAGCCAGAAAGAATACACAGCAAAATACAATCTAATGTCCCCGAGCCCCTTAATCACCTTAGTGGTTAATAACCGCTATAGTAATTAAGAGGTTAACCCACCCTCTGCCACTACCCACCCAGGAGGCCTAACCACCCTTCCCAGGCAACTACTCCCACCCATCACCCATTCATTGGTACAGTGGGTACATCATGCTCATTTAATATGGGCATGATTTACCAATATACCAAGAAATGGTGAAGGATTAAAAAACCAGGCCCAAGTCAAAAACGTTACATAACCAAATCAAACACATCACATAGCAAAATGAAACACACCACATAGCAAAATAAAATACAGCACAGACAATTAAATAGATAACAAATGCCAATTTAACAATTGAATGGCACAGTGGGTACATGATGCCCATATAATCTGGGCATCATTTAACACTACGCCAGTCAATGGTCAACCTAAAATAAACAATAACAAACAACATCCAATGCCATCCAAACAATCAGAAAATAAAAACAAATCAAGAAGTAAACAGAACTAAAGTTCCAACAATCAATTAATCCAACCCAAAATAAACACCACAATTCACAATTAAAACACCAAAACAAAACCATTCATAAATAAATGAAAGCTCAAAGTAAACACCATCCGACAAAATCTAACTACCAAAAGAAGCCACTATTAAAAAGCAAGCACCACCCTAAAATAAACTATTTAAAACATCACTAAAAATAACATCTTACTAAATAAAAATAAAAATTAAATTGCCCAAACATTTCAAAACAAAGAATCAAAATACATTTGAAATACATAAAAACAAGCATTTGCAAAAAACACCATTGATTGTCCCCTGTATGTATGTATATCCATAGAGACATACATAAATACAGTGGCAATGAATGGGCATCTAAAAAAAATTAAATCACAATTAAAATAAAAAATAAAAACCTGTAAAAGAAAAATAACATACATTCAATTTTTTTACTTACCTTTAGATGTCTTTACCCTCCGATTCCTGGGGACACGGCAAACTCTTGAACCAATCCACGAACAGGAACGCTACAGGTAAAAAAAAATCCAAAGTATTTTTATTCTTTCTTTTTCTTTATCTGTAATTTGTAATCCAATTTCGGGGTCTTCGGAGGACTTCTGGGGTCTTCTTCTTCATTTGTACATCTTCAGTAGGCACGTCCTTGTCCTTCTATTGGAGGAGGAGGGCCTTCCTCCTCGGCTTCATGCCGTAAAATTAGCTTTTATAGGCCTATGATGTCACATTTTCGGCAAATGGTTCCCATGGCTATGATTGGCCAGTGAAAACCATGTGCCTTTCCTTTTTTTTTGGTGATGTCATGTAAAAGAAATTAAGCCAGCCAATCAGAATGGCTGTGCGTCTTTTCCCTTTAACATCACATCATCAAAAGCAGCATGGCTGCCGTCACATGGTGTTTCAGCCAATCAGATTGTGGGAACTATATCCCCAATTTGATTGGTTGTAGTAGACCATTGGATTAATTGATTGTTGGTAATTTAATTCTGTTTACTTCTTGGCAATTATTGGTATTGGTATAATGGTATAATGGTGTGAGTACTCCACTCCTGGCTTTTCTCGTAGCCTTGCAGGGTGCTGTTGTGCTCACTAAATTCCCTCTTTGCAATCAACAGCAGATGTGCGGGCTATCACTGCAACCTAGCCTTGTACTCAGTCATTGGAGCAGTGCCCTCACACCCTCCTCCTGAGATTGGCCCGCTGGCCTTTAAGTATTGCATTCCCATAATCCCTCTCTGCCGAGCATAATCCTTCTCTGGATGTTACTGTCTCTGCCACAAGCCGCCTGGCTTGTCTCCTTGTGTACTGACCTCTCTTATTATCATTAGTAGTTCCTGAGTTCCTGAGGCCTACTGCTAATCTTCATGCAGAGGCCTGTGTTTCCTGAGTATCCTGAGGCCTGCTGCTAATCTTCATGCAGAGGCCTGTGTTTCCTGAGTATCCTGAGGCCTGCTGCTACTCTCCACGTAGAGGCCTGTGTTTCCTGACTATCCTGAGGCCTGTTGCTACTCTCCACGCAGAGGCCTGTTCCTGACTCCTGTGTTGAAGCGTTGTTTAGCCAGCACAGGTTCCTGGTACCTGCTGCATTCTCCCCTAGCAGAGGTTACCCTTTGTTTCCTGAGGCCTGCTGCTATTCTCCACGCAGAGGCCTGCTTTGGACTTCTGTGCTGAAGTGTTGGTTTTTCCCGACGCTGCCCTGCGGTGTACTTTGGCCAGCCTGCTGTCTCCCCTTGCTGAGACTGGCGTCATGGGCCGAGCCCGCTCCCTGAGCAGAGACCATTCCCACGCTCACGCTCCTAAGCTGAAGCGGGGAACTCCTGACTACCTGTTGCCGAACTCCTGCTTGAATAAGACGATGCTGCCTTCTCCAATCCTGACCCTGCTACGTATGACTACGAACTGCGCACTCTGGATCAGTATGCGCGGATTAAGGTCGGTGATTATATAACCCCACCTCAGCTCCGTGGTCTAGTCCCGGTTTGTGACGAGCACAATCATTAGACTATGGGACCCTCTCCTCGCTGCCTACACATGTTCTAATTACACCCACTTTCCCTCAAGCCCTTTTTCTGAACCCTTGGGGGTTCTTCCCGCACCTCAGGATAGCCCTACTGTCTTGGTGTCTCTACAGCCTAAAGAAGCGTTTACCACGGTCCCTACTGCTGACTCCATTTCCTGTTACACTGACTCTTTGCCTTTACTCCCTAAGGAAGAAGCTGCCATGGTCCCTAGTCCTGAGTTAACCTCCCTGGGTTCTGTCCCCGAGGTTATTTCCGCCTTAACCCCTGTAAATCCTTGCTGCCCTCAGGCTAATGTGTCCTTCTTTGCATCAGAGAATGAACCCCCAAGTCTCACAGCAGGGGTTGCACTGAATGACTTCCCTAATGTTCAAATTGCTGAGCCTTTGGATACTCCTTACTATAAGTCCCCTGGCTCAGCTAAAATTCTCGGAGCTGTGCCCCCTGAACCTTCGGCAAGAATACTGGCTCCAGTTAAAAGTATTCAGGAACAGTTTGTTTCTCTAAGCCTGTTTGCAGAATCCCCACTCCTAGGTATTTCGCTGACCCCGTCTGTCACTCAGAGAGCTGAAATCCGTGCTTCTGAGCATAGACCCTTTTTCTTGGAATCAATAGTCGTTTCTGATGTCCCAGACACTACTTCCCAAATACCCACTTCAGAGACCAGCACAGTTGTGGTTGCCCCCCTTTTACTGTCTGTGTTCTCCTCTTCTCAAATCCTAGGGTTAAAAGCGAACAGTGCACATTATGCCCCTTCCCAAGTGACCCCTTTTGAGACCAGCGTATCTGTTGTTGCTCCCTTAGTACAATTACAGTCAGGCCCCTCCTTTTTGGAGGATCAGGTTTCCAAATCTAAAACTCCCTCTACCCCTGATTTTGTAAACCTGCAGTCCCCTCTTACTGTAGTTAAAATTACTCCAGCAGCCGCTGAGTTAAGCCCTGCCGCTACTAAATCTTCTGTTGTGGAAGCAGCCTTCCCTAGCTCACTTCCGTTTCTCCTATCTGTTATGCCTATTCCCAATGCTTTTCCTCCTCTGTCTCAGAGTGTTGCTATTCCTGTCCTTGACTCTAAGTCTGTCTCCTTGGAACCTGTGACAGCTATTAGCCCCCCTTCTACGGCCCCTCAGGCTATCACTTCAGAGATCAGCTTATCTGCCCCTGATCCCTTACTACGCTCTGAGTCTCCCCTTACGGCTTCTAAGGTCACCCCAGCAACCTTTGGATTAATCTAAGTTAAGGTTAGAACTCCTGTGTTTAAGGGTACTTTCTCACACATGCCCAGTAGACCCAGAACTCCTGTGATTGATTCTAAGTCACTTTCCAATGTATCTGGTTTTCTCACTAGTGAAACCCAGATACCCACATCACTGACTAGCAGTTTTGTTATCATAATTTTTGCACTAGTAAACATACCTATTTCTGATTTTGTCATGACAAGTACCCCTGTTAGGGCCCTTGCCGTTTTGGATAAGACTCTTTTTTCTTCTAAGGTTTCTGCTATTAAGAGTTCCCCAATCCTAACTTACTGCTTATTAACTCTCTAACTTCCCCAGTACCCGTCACTGATTCCCAGGCACCAGCTCCTGACGCTAGTTCTCCTCCTACCACTGCCCCTGCAGTGCCAGATATCCCTGTTACAGACTCTGAGCTTCCTACTCCAGACATTGACTTCCCCCCCTCCATTGCCCCAGCACTGCCTGTTTCTCAAGTTCCAGATATTAAAGCTCCAGAGCCAATTCCTACTCCCACTTCTATGACAAGTATGATGCCTTGGAGTTCATTGCAGCACGTAGTCAGCCCAATGCGGTTGTTCTAATCTCTGCAAAGTAATAGAACAAAGTTCAATAATAGTGCTCTAATGACTTTAGGTCATAAATCTTGATATAATCAGTCAAAATATCTTGATTGAAGAAAAAAATCAGACAGGTAAAGTCACACTCAAGTGGGTACTAAGGTATCAGGTTGGCGTACAAATTAGACATATATAAAGTCCTAGTGAGTGTTGTAAATGGAGAATGATGAGCTCCACCACATCACTCCCAATAAGGACAAGGTCCAAAACCGCCTATGAACACCTGTAATATACCTCCCAGTAATATGGTAATCATCAGTACCTCACATAAGACGTTCCTGTTTTCTTCTGATGGGCGTGCATCTGCGGTGATGAGTAGATCATGTAGTTTCCACGAGGCGCGGTGATGCGGAGCACAGCCAAGCAGTAAAGGATTGTGCAGGATTCCAGCAGTGTTGGTAAAAAACTTCTTTATTAAAGCATCATGGTGCAGACAGGCATAGGAAAAAAGGGGTCTTTCTCTTTAGTAAATTAGTATGTATTCAGTGACGTGTGCTAGTCAGCGACTGCCAAAAACTTCCAACACTGCTCCTCCCCGGGCAGGCGGAGATCACCAGCCTGCCTGGGGAGGAGCAGTGTTGGAAGTTTTTGGTAGTCGCTGACTAGCAGACGTCACTGAACACATACTAATTTACTAAAGAATGGGATACTGCCCAAATAAAAAGCAGAGCTCTATAAATACTGGCCACTGGGGGGAGTGAAGATCTATCCCTCTCTGGATGAAGCTATTGCGAAACGTACGCACTGCAATTTTCACCATGGACGCCAGCAGCTCTCAGTAGACCTGATCGCAACACCGACAGATCCTCCTCTAGCTGCGCACTCACCATGCTTGCTTCACCAGGATCGTGTCCCCAGTGCAAGCACAGATAAGTGTTCTGAGGGTCTTCTCTCCCTCTTTTCTGTCCTCTCCCCATCCCTCTCCCCCCGTGTGTTGTAGGGGTATGTTATTGAGGGCCAGATTGGGGGACTACACGATCCAGCTGCATTGCTCCCCCCACAGGGTCAGCATATATCGGTGTGTAGGGATTTCCCACTTCCATTCCCTGTCCCTGTGTGTAGTTACTGACGCTCAGGGTCAGTTTATGTGGGGTTTTTCTATTTGGTTTATTCAGCTACACATCCCAGCGTTTTTGACCACTTACCTGAGTGGCTAACAAGTGGCAAGCATTCACTAGTGTGTTATCTAGTCAGTGTATGGGCTTACCAATACCTTACACTGCTGTTCATCAGACCATAGTGTTACCCGCATTTGTTATCACTTCTACAGTATACATATTGATGCGTGGCTTCACATGTTAGGTGTTAATACACACACACTAGTGCCTATCGTGAGTGCCATGATTTTTCAGCGATCAAGTGACGTCATTTACCAGAAACAGCCCCTATAACCATGATACATCAGGCATAAGTGTCTGTGTTTCTGGATTTTCATTGTGCTGACGTTATAGTTCTATTTGGACTACTTTTGGCAACCTGCCATACAGAGACCCCCTATGGGGCATCAGCACTTTATTATTTTCAGTTCACATTACTCACTACATTTATTGGTACCATTCTATTTTAATAGTATTCCTTAATAAAGTATTTTAACACACATCATTGTTTGGTCCAGTCTCTCTCCTCTGTACTGCACATTCAGCAGGGTACTCTCTCCTTTTCAGACTCTGAGTGCATTATATAGGCCTTATCTGTATGTGTAGTGTCTTTGCCTCATACAGTGTCCTTTGTGTTTGATAATTATCTCCTTGTCCTATTGCACCAGTCTGTCCCTCTGACCCTTGTGGTCATACTAGGTCGAGCGGGTGCATTTTCTTTTGTCTACCTATACCTGGCACTACCCGGAAAATCGTTAGAGGAAAGGATCCTCTCAAAATCCTACGTGCAAACTTCAGCAAAACTTTGCCTGCCTGGAGGGTCTCCCTGTTATACCCGAACAATTATCGGTGCCTCTTGGCCCACACTCTGGTACGATTACTAGGGACCGGGCACCAAGCTGGGGTTCCCCTGCCGTTTCTTTCCTGGAAACGCCTCCTTCTCACAGCTCTGGATTTACAAGTCATGTCGCGTGGCGAGCCCCATACCAAAAATGTCTGTGCCACCACTCTCATATCCTAGAACAGGACTCGCCAATGAACTGCTCGTTTTCGGATCCCCTTCCCGCCTAAAGCACTTTAGGAACAACTCAATGTCCCCGAGACCTATGGATGGCCCTGTCTGGCAGCTGTTCTCACCAGGGGGTGGGAGTATGCAAAGGAGTGCCCACGAGTCGCTGGACCACGACTCTACCCCCAATCCTAGACAGTTCAGGAACAATTCCAAGTCCCCCAACTCTATGAGTGGTCATGTTCACCCGAAGGTCTCACCTGAAGGGGGGGGGGGGGGTACTGTGAGGAATACACTCATGGCTTTCCTCATAGCCTTGCAGGGTGCTGTTGTTCTCACTAAATTCCCTCTTTGCAATCAACAGCAGCTGTGTGGGCTATCACTGCAACCTAGCCTTGTACTCAGTCATTGGAGCAGTGCCCTCACACCCTCCTCCTGAGATTGGCCCGCTGGCCTTTAAGTACTGCATTCCCACAATCCCTCTCTGCCGAGCATAATCCTTCTCTGGATGTTACTGTCTCTGCCACAAGCCGCCTGGCTTGTCTCCCTGTGTACTAACCTCTTATTATCATTAGTAGTTCCTGAGTTCCGGAGTCCTGCTGCCAATCTTCATGCAGAGGCCTGTGTTTCCTGAGTATCCTGAGGCCTGCTGCTAATCTTCATAGGCCTGTGTTTCCTGAGTATCCTGAGGCCTGCTGCTTCTCTCCACGCAGAGGCCTGTTCCTGACTCCTGTGCTGAAGCGTTGTTTAGCCAGCACAGGTTCCTGGTACCTGCTGCTTTCCCCCTAGCAGAGGTTACCCTTCGTTTCCTGAGGCCTGCTGCTATTCTCCACGCGGAGTCCTGCTTTGGACTTCTGTGCTGAAGCGTTAGTTTTTCCCGATGCTGCCCCACGATGCACTTCGGCTAGCCTGCTGTCTCCCCCTGCTGAGACCGGCATCATGGGCCGAGCCCGCTCCCTGCGCAGAGGCCACTCCCACGCTCACGCTCCTAAGCTGAAGCTGGGAACTCCTGACTACCTGTTGCCGAACTCCTGCTTGAATAACGACGATGTTGCCTTCTCCAATCCTGACCCTGCTACGTACGACTACAAACTGCGCACTCCGGATCAGTCTGCGCGGACTAAGGTCGGTGATTATATAACCGCACCTCAGCTCCACGGCCCGGTCCCGGTTTGTGGCGAGCACAATCGTAACAAATGGTAATTATTACCATGTATGTTTTGTCATTTGGATGTAGCACTGGGCACCCCCTGTCGTTTGTTTACTTCTTGATTTGTTTTTATTTTCTGATTGTTTGGAGGGCATTGGATCTGGTTTGTGATTGTTTATTTTAGTTGACCATTGATTGGCATAGTGTTAAATGATGCCCAGATTATATGGGCATCATGTACCCACTGTGCCATTCAATTGTTTTATTGGCATTTGTTATCTATTTAATTGGCTGTGCTGTATTTTATTTTGCTATGTGGTGTGTTTTATTTTGATATGTGCTGCATTTTATTTTGCTATGTGCTGTGTTTGATTTTGATATGTGTTGTTTTTGATTTGGCTATGTAATGTTTTTTTTGGGTTTTTTAATACTTCACCATTCTTGGTATATTGGTTAATCATGCCCATAATATATGAGCATGATGTACCCACTGTACCAATGAATGGGTGAAGGGTGGGGTAGTTGCCTGGGGAGGGTGGTTAGGCTCCTGGGTGGGTAGTTGCAGAGTGTGAGTTAAGCCCTTAATTACTATAGAGGTTATTAACAGCTAAGGTGATTAAGGGGCTGGGGACATTAGATTGTATTTGGCTATGTATTCTTTCTGGCAATGAAGGACATGGACCTTCAGTATGCTGACAAGGATGCCCTTCATATTGCCAGGGGTAAGTAGATCAGTTTTTATTAACTTTATTTATGCTTCTGGATAATAGTTAGTTTGCCCATTACCATACTGTATGTGTTTGGTTTGGGGGGGGGGTGTATTTATTGAAATGTGGCCATGTTTTTTTTTTTTAGGGACCCACAGGGACAACCCGAGGACCCATGGACACCCACGGGGACAACCTTAGGACCCACGGACACCTGTGGGAAAGAATTGGGGGCCCCACAGCTGTGGGGGCCCCGGGGACCTGCGGGGACAACCCGAAGACCCCCAGACACCCATGAGAAACCACCTGAGGGCCCCCAGACTCCAATGGGCCCCGAACAACCCGAAGACCCCCAGACACCCATGGAGATCACCTGGAGGCCTACAGGGCCTAGCTGGGACCAACTGAGGGACCCCAGAAAACTGTGGGCACCCCCGTGGTGCACTGTGGAGACTGTGGACACCCGTGGGGACCACCAGTGGACCCCCGTCAGCCTGTGGTATTAATCCTGTGCGTTAAAAAATAAATATTGGTTTTATGTGATGGCACAGGGTAGGTTGTGTATTGTTGTTTATTAAATACTAGCTGAGAGACCCGGTGTTGTCCGTGAGTTAAATTTCCCGCTAGGAAAGGGGGGGGAGAGGAGGGGAGAGGGGGGGAGAGGAGGGGAAAAGGGGGGGGAGAGGGGGGGGAAAGGGGGAGGGGAGGGGGGGACAGTGGACAGGAGGAGGGGGGGGCAGTGGACAGGAGGGAGGGGGCAGTGGAGGGGGGGGGACAGTGGATGGGGGGGCAGTGGATGGGGGGGGGACAGTGGACGGGGGGGGACAGTGGATGGGGGGGGCAGTGGACGGGGGGACAGTGGACAGGGGGGACAGTGGATAGGAGGGTGACGGGACAGTGGACAGGAGGGGGACAGGACAGTGGACAGGAGGGGGACGGGACAGTGGAGAGGAGGGGGACAGGACAGTGGACAGGAGGGGGACGGGACAGTGGACAGGAGGGGGACGGGACAGTGGACAGGAGGGGGGGTGACAGTGGACAGGAGGGGGGTTGACAGTTTACAGGAGGGGGGGTGACAGTGGACAGGAGGGGGGGTGACAGTGGACAGGAGGGAGATGGGACAGTGGACAGGAGGGGGACGGGACAGTGGACAGGAGGGGGACGGGACAGTGGACAGGAGGGGGACGGGACAGTGGACAGGAGGGGCATGGGACAGTGGACCGTGGACAGGAGGGCGGGTGACAGTGGACAGGAGGGGGGGTTACAGAGGGCAGGAGGGGGGGTGACAGTGGACAGGAGGGGGGGTGTGACAGTGGACAGGAGGGGGGGTGACAGTGGACAGGAGGGGGGTGACAGTGGACAGGAGGGGGGGTGACAGTGGACAGGAGGGGGGGTGACAGTGGACAGGAGGGGATGTGACAGTGGACAGGAGGGGGGTGACAGTGGACAGGAGGGGGGTGACAGTGGACAGGAGGGGGGGTGACAGTGGACAGGAGGGGGGACAGTGGACAGGAGGGGGGGCAGTGGACAGTAGGGGGGGTGGGTTGCTTAAAATTTGTGGGTACCTCCTCTCCACTCCCCCTGTATGTTTCTTTGCTCCCCCCTCTCTATTCGCTCCACCCCCCCCCCCCCCATGCATAGCTCCGGTCCCCACCCTACAGTGTCTGACACACACACAGTGACACACACACACACAGTGTCACACACACACACACAGTGACACACACACAGTGACACACACACACACACACACACACACACACACACAGTGACACAGTGACACACAGCGACACACACACACACACACACAGTGACACACAGTGACACACACAGTGACACACAGTGACACACACAGTGACACACACACACACACACACACACAGTGTCACACACACACACACACACACACACACACACACACACACACACACACACACACACACACACACACACACACACACACACACACACACACACACACACACTGACACACACACACACACACACACACACACACACAGTGACACATAAACACACAGTGACACACACACACAGTGACACACAGTGACACACAGTGAGACACACACACACACACACACGTCACCTCTCCTTCCGGCCACCGCCATCATAGTTACTCTGCGAGAGAGGAAGGGGGTCCTTCCGGGCGCCGCCATCTTAGGTGCCGCGTGGCAGCTAAAGGCTGCTCGCCCACTGCCTGTCCGGCCGTCGGGGAGGGGAGGGGTGAGTGGAGCGCACGGGGGAGGTGAGTGGAGCATGGGGGAGGTGAGTGGAGCACACCGGGGAAGGGGGAAGGTGAGTGGAGCACACCGGGGAGGGGGGAGGTGAGTGGAGCGCACGGGGGAGGTGAGTGGAGCACGGGGGAGGTGAGTGGAGCACACCTGGGAGGGGGGGAGCTGAGTGGAGCACACCGGGGAGGGGGGGAGGTGAGTGGAGCACACCGGAGAGGGGGGCAGGTGAGTGGAGCGTATGGGGGAGGTGAGTGGAGCACACCGGGGAGGGGGGGAGGTGAGTGGAGCAGACCGGGGAGGGGGGGAGGTGAGTGGAGCACACCAGGGAGGGGGGAGGTGAGTGGAGCACACCGGGGAGGGGGAGAGGTGAGTGAAGCACACCGGGGAGGGGGGGAGGTGAGTGGAACACACCGGGGAGGGGGGAGGTGAGTGGAGCACACCGGGGAGGGGGGGAGGTGAGTGGAGCGCACGGGGGAGGTGAGTGGAGCATGGGGGAGGTGAGTGGAGCACACCGGGGAGGGGGGCATGTGAGTGGAGCGTATGGGAGAGGTGAATAGAGCATGGGGGAGGTGAGTGGAGCACACCGGGGAGGGGGGGAGGTGAGTGGAGCAGACCGGGGAGGGGGGGAGGTGAGTGGAGCACATTGGGGAGGGGGGGAGGTGAGTGGAGCACACCAGGGAGGGGGGAGGTGAGTGGAGCACACCGGGGAGGGGGAGAGGTGAATGAAGCACACCGGGGAGGGGGGGAGGTGAGTGGAGCACACCGGGGAGGGGGGAGGTGAGTGGAGCACACCGGGGAGGGGGGGAGGTGAGTGGAGCACACGGGGGAGGTGAGTGGAGCATGGGGGAGGTGAGTGGAGCACACCAGGGAGGGGGGGAGGTGAGTGGAGCCCACCGGGGAGGGGAGGAGGTGATTGGAGCACACCAGGGAGGGGGGGAGGTGAGTGGAGCACACCGGGGAGGGGAAGAGGTGAGTGAAGGACACCGGGGAGTGGGGGAGGTGAGTGGAGCACACGGGGGAGGTGAGTGGAGCACGGAGGAGGTGAGTGGAGCACACCGGGGAGGGGGGAGCTGAGTGGAGCACACCGGGGATGGGGGGAGGTGAGTAGAGCACACCGGGGAGGGGGGAGGTGAGTGGAATGTATGGGGGAGGTGAGTGGAGCATGGGGGAGGTGAGTGGAGCACACCGGGGAGGGGGGAGGTGAGTGGAGCACATTGGGGAGGGGGGGAGGTGAATGGAGCACACCGGGGAGGGGGTGAGGTGAGTGGAGCACACCGGGGAGGGGGAGAGGTGAGTGAAGCACACCGGGGAGGGGGGGAGGTGAGTGGAGCACACCGGGGAGGGGGGAGGTGAGTGGAGCACACCGGGGAGGGGGGGAGGTGAGTGGAGCACACCGGGGAGGGGGGAGGTGAGTGGAGCGTACGGGGGAGGTGAGTGGAGCATGGGGGAGGTGAGTGGAGCACACCGGGGAGGGGGAGGTGATTGGAGCAGACCGGGGAGGGTGGGAGGTGAGTGGAGCACATTGGGGAGGGGGGAGGTGAGTGGAGCACACCGGGGAGGGGGTGAGGTGAGTGGAGCACACTGGGGAGGGGGAGAGGTGAGTGAAGCACACCGGGGAGGGGGGGAGGTTAGTGGAGCACACCGGGGAGGGGAGAGGTTAGTGGAGCACACCGGGGAGGGGGGGAGGTGAGTGGAGCGCACGGGGGAGGTGAGTGGAGCATGGGGGAGGTTAGTGGAGCACACCGGGGAGGGGGGAGGTGAGTGGAGCACACCGGGGAGGGGGGGAGGTGAGTGGAGCACACCGGGGAGGGGGGAGGTGAGTGGAGCACACCGGGGAGGGGGGGAGGTGAGTGGAGCGCATGGGGGAGGTGAGTGGAGCACGGGGGAGGTGAGTGGAGCACACCGGGGAGGGGGGAGGTGAGTGTAGCACACCGGGGAGGTGAGTGTAGCACACCGGGGAGGGGGGGAGGTGATTGGAGCACACCAGGGAGGGGGGGAGGTGAGTGGAGCACGGGGGAGGTGAGTGGAGCACACCGGGGAGGGGGGGAGGTGAGTGGAGCACACCGGGGAGGGGGGGAGGTGAGTGGAGCACATCGGGGAGGGGGGAGGTGAGTAGAGCACACCAGGGAGGGGGGGAGGTGAGTGGAGCACACCGGGGAGGGGGGGAGGTGAGTGGAGGGAGGTGAGTGGAGTGCCGGTGGGGTGAAGGAGGTGAGTGTGATGGGGGGGAGGGAGGTTAGTGTGATGGGGGGGGAGAGGACAGAGAGGTGAAGGCTGCAGGTGAGGTGTGTTGGGGCCGGAGGGTAAGGGAGCGGGAGATGAGCCTCCGAGACCGGCAGGTAAGAGAGCGGGAGAGGTGTGTGTGTGTGTGTGTGTGTGTGTGTGTGTGTGTGTGTGTGTGTGTGTGTGTGTGTGTGTGTGTGTGTGTGTGTGTGTGTGTGTGTGTGTGTGTGTGTGTGTCGTCACTCCGCCTCAGGCCAATGAGAGGTGTTCGGGGGCGGGCGGGCCAAGGGACCAATGAGATTTCCCCTAGGGACACAGGAAGATGCAGACAGGCATACAGTGCTTTCACTAATATATAATAAGATTGTAATGGTTCATTGGGGGCCTAGGAGGTGAGTAGTAGGGCTGTTGTGTGTATTTTTTTATTGTGGGTAGTGGGGGGTGGGTGAGGGGGTATTATACCCAAGGATGGGTGTTTAGGCCTACCGGGTGGGTAGTGGGGGAGGGTGTGTTAAACTCTTAATTACTATAGCAGCTAAGGTGATTAAGGGGTTAGGGGATATTAGATTGTCTTTTTTTTTATTGTTCTTTATTGTTTGTAGCACAAGGACATGGATGGTGATGAGGATGAAAACAGCCTTCATCATGGCAGCATGGCAGGAGTGAGTGCAAGATTTATTTACTTTATTTATGCTGCTTAATGTTGTATTTTAAATGGGCAAATGCGCTATTATCCATATCTGGATCATTGTTAATTTGCCCATTACTGTACTGTATATGTTAGGGGGAGGGGGGTGTATTTATTTAAAAGTATTGTTTCTTTTTTAGGGGGCACACGATTGGTACCGCAGGCAAGCGGGGAGCCACAGACTCCCGCATGGATCACCCGAAGGCCCACGGACTCCCGCGGGGATCACCCAGGGACACCCGCCGACCTATTATATTAATGGTGTGCCGGAAAAAAAGGTAAACAAAGATTTTTTTACTGTGTTCACTTCTTTTGCGCCAGCCTTTAGCTGGCGCGTTATTCTGGAGTGCTTTTAAAACATGATTCAGTTATCACTGTTTAGTGAATCACGCGGACTGGCAAAAAAAGGGCACGATTTGCTTTTTTTTGCCTGATCGGGAATGTTTTGCTCACAGGCTGAAAAAATGCCTTTTAAAGACGATAAAGCGCTGTTATCACTGCTTAGTGACTCACGCAGCAGGCTGTATCAGCCTTAAAAGCAACTTAGCGCTCTTAAAAGCAGTTATCACTACTTAGATAAAGACTGAATGTTTAGTCTTTCAACTGTTCTCCGTGTCCTTGCCGTCTTTGAGCATGCGTATAAATTCCTTTGCTTATGCTGGATTGTTCATGAATATGCTCCCTTTGTCGGTTTGTATCCACAGCTTAGCTGGATACAGAAGTGCAAATTTGATCCTCTTCTTGTACAGCTCAGAGCAAAACTCTTTCAGTTTTTGTGACACCTGCGTAGAAAATTCTTGGAAGATCAGAATCCTGTTGCCATCTATTTCAATTGTCCCTTTGGTTTTATAGGCTGTGAATATTTTGTTCCTCTCTTCCCAGTCCAGAAATCAAGTGATCACAGGTCTCGGTCTACTCTCTGATTCTCTTCTGGGGGATCCAATTCGATGGAAACTTTCCATTTTGAAAAGGGTCTCTTCCATGTTCAGCTCTAGGTGTGCCGGGATGGCTTTGGCTAGCAATGTGGCCAGGGTGTTTCCTCCAATTGTTTCTGGAATACCGATGAACCTCAAGTTTTTCTTCCTTGGCCTGTTTTCTTGGTCCTCCATTTTGTCTTTGAGAATCGTTTGTGCCTCTTCTAATTGTTGGAGGTTGTATTGTAGTTGTGTGATAGTGTCCTCCGAATACCCAATTCTTTGTTCTGTCTCCTTAATTCTTTTTTCTATGAGGCAAATTGGCCCTTCATTATTTATTTATGCATTATTTATCAAATGTTTTACCAGGAAGTAATACATTGAGAGTTACCTCTCATTTTCAAATATGTCCTGGGCACAGAGTTATGATGACAGATACATGGTTACAAATACATGGTTACATAGGAGAACAGAGTTATACATTATATATATAGAGTTTGCATTACATTAGGTGAGCAGGGTTATACATTAAATATGAAAGCATTGCATGAAGCATTAAAGATAAAAAAATGTTATAAGCTTATGTAATAGTTACAGATCACATTCAAATGCGAGAGCTTTAGTTTTGAAAGAACTTAGACTGGTGGTGGTTTTGAGAGTCTCAGGTAGGTTGTTCCAGTTGTGAGGTGCACGGTAAGAGATGGAGGAGTGGCCGGATAGTTTGTTGAACCATGGGACCATGAAAAGCCCCTTGAGTAAGATCTCAGGTGATAAGTACTGCATGTGGTAGGGGTGAGGAGCTTGTTTAGATACGGGGAAGCTTGCCCAAGAAGTATCTGTGTAAGGAATCGGGGGCCACGTCCCTTGTGGTGTGACCCCTCCATACCCACTACCAGTACTGCAGCGGCTGCTGCCCCTGCCCCCCGTCGCTACCCATGCCGCCGCCCAATGCATACCTTGAACTCTGCCGTCGCCATCTTGGATTCTGGCACTGTGTTACAGACTCTCAGCTGTGCTCCACTACTTCCTGGTCTCTCAGCCACTCATGAGCAGCTCCTCGACACGCCTCCACCATGCCCCTCATCCGGATTGGTCACTGTCGCTTTAAATATTCTGCTTTGGCTTCACTTCCTGGCCGAGCATAGATCCTTATGGGATGTTACCTGTGTTTCTGCCACAAGCCTTGTTCTTTCGTTACAGCAGCGGCAGCTCTTATTCGAGCAAATGCCGCTGGCTGTATGAGGCTGGGAAGCGGGTAGCCGCGGCGCGTGGCGGCGCACTGTGACGTCACAGTCACAAGCGCGCCCGGCTTCCCCGTCTTCCCCGGCTTCCCCAGGCTTCCCCGACACCCCTGGAGTTCAAATCTAGGTAAGCTGGGGTGCGGGGAAGCAGAGGGGCAAAGTAGAAGCCGGGTTCGGGGTGTCTTTGGGGGGGTAATTGCGCGCGATGTGGAGGGGGGTGCGTGGGGGAAACGCGGCGGCGCGCGTTTTTGACTGGCGGCAGCTGGGGTAGATCCCGGCATGCCGCCGGCATTCACTCGAATTAAAGATGTCGCTACTGTATGTATCTCTGTTTTTGTTCCAGTTCGTTG
This sequence comes from Ascaphus truei, assembly GCF_040206685.1. NCBI lineage: Eukaryota > Metazoa > Chordata > Amphibia > Anura > Ascaphidae > Ascaphus > Ascaphus truei. Next base: position 236,284,901 of record NC_134486.1, on the reverse strand, counting down.
TACTCGTCCAGTTTCCTCCAGGCCTGCTGCTGCTATGCTGAGTTCCTGAGTTCCTGGTTCTTACAGACCTGCTTCGTTTGCGCTGTAACACGGGGTTACTAGTGCTGCCTGGTGGTGTGCCTATTGCGGTCAGTCTTCCCTCTCCTAGACCGGAGCCATGGGTCGTGGACGCCACTCGCGTAAACCTCGTTCCCGACCTGCAGCGATTGCGCTGACGCAAAAGGACCAGCTTGATTTCCTGTTGCCGACTCCCTGCTTGAACTACGACTACCCGGATATCTCCTACCCCGACTCTGGCTTGCCCAACAACTATGCTGTTATCTCCAGTCCTGAACCCGGCCTGTTTGACTATGAACTGCGCACTCCGGACCAGTCTGCGCGGTATAAGGTCGGTGATTTCATAACCCAGCCTCAGCCCCGCGGTCCGGTCCCGGTTTGTGGCGAGCACAATCGTGACTGTATGCTCGGCCCCACAAAACCGGACCGCGCCGTGGCGGGGGTTGGTAAATGTGTAACTGCACCTATGTTCCAGGCTGCGGACCAGTCCCTGTTTGAAGAACAGTATTTGTTTGAAAAACTGCCTCCGCCTAATCTTGCTTGTATGTACGAAGGGTTAACCCCTACAGAGAGACTGACTCGTAAAGAAATATTGACTAAATCTCAGGAATGTAGAGAGTTAAAGAAGATGTTTCAAGCCCAGTACTCCCAACTGCTCCTTCTTAGGTCCACTCCGGGACTGGAAACTGGGGATTTTGGGGTACTGGTTCAGGCCATAGACACCACCCTTAAATTATTCCTGGAATTTGACATGAAAATAAGTGAGCGTGAACCTCTACTTGCTGCCTACGCACAGACTATTCACAAACCCTTTTCTGTCAGTCCTGTTGTTAAACATGTGGGGGCACCTCCCTCTCCAAAAAATGTCCAAACCACCCCACTATCACTGCCCCCTAAGGTAGAAGCTGCCATGATTTCTAGCCCTGATTGCACCTCCCATTGCTTAAATCCCAAAGATATGTCTGCCTTAACCCCTGCCAGTCAGGTCTGTGAGTGTCATATTCTCTAGCCTGCTGTACCTATGCTTCGCCACCGGGACTGCTGCCACTCTAATGTCTTTTTATAGCCTGCAGTACCTAAACTTGTCCACCGGGATTGCTGCTGCTAAACTAGGAACATTCCAGAACCTGTTACCTGACACCTCTGCACCTGTGCTCCACCTCTCAGCCTGCCTATATAAACCTCCCTTTCCTGTTCCTCCTTGCCTGTTTATACTGGTTCCTTAGCACCTGCAAGGTTCTTGTGTTTACTGCTGTGTTAGCTTTTGCTATCATCCTGTTCCAGTTTCCTCGTTGCCGACCTCTGCTTGTTTCCTGACTTCGCTACCTGCCGCCTGCCTCGGACCCCTGCTTGTTACCGGACTTCGCTACCTGCCACCTGCCTTGGATCTCTGCTTGTGACCCCTACTTCGCTCCCTGCTGTTCCTGCCACTGGGATCCACTTCAGCCGAAGTTCAATCCTTGACAGAATAAACAGGCCCTACCATGGATTCCGCTGGAACAGACCCGACTCAGGCTCAGTCACTCCATGACTTGCAACATATCATGGTTGGTTACCAGGAACAACAAAGACACGTGTTTAATCGTCTTGGCCGCTTAGAAGAAAAAGCCGCCACTGCGGAAGCTGAGAATCGTGAACTACGTGCAGCCTTATTCACCTTGTCTGGTCAAAACACTGTGACTGTGCAAACCGCACCCCGTGTAACCCTTCCGGAAAAATTTGGAGGAAAAAGACAATCTTTTCGGGATTTCCTTAATCAATGCAGACATGTGTTCAAGCTTCAGCCTACCATCTATAATACCAACGAAGCCCGGGTTGGATTGATCATAACCCTGCTCAAGGATGAGGCCCTTGCTTGGGTCTCCCCTATGTTAGAACAGGATAGCCCACTACTAAGGGACCTGGAGGAGTTTATCGATGCCATGAGTCTTATTTTTGATGACCCAAATCGTAGTGCAACCGCTGAGGCAACTCTGAACAATCTTCGTCAAGGAAGACGCTCGGCAGCTGAGTACGCCGCTGAATTCCGCAGATGGGTTAACGATACTGAGTGGAATGAGGCCGCGCAGAAATATCATTTTCGGCAGGGTCTCTCGGAGCAAGTTAAAGACGAACTAGCCCGGGTGGAGACCCCAGAGAGATTTCAGGACTTTGTCCGTTTATGCATCCAAATTGATCGTAGGCTTACGGAAAGACGATTGGAGAGACAGGGGTTCATGCCAAGCACCCCCGGGTTTAGAGATGTCAGTACCCCAAGACGTTCCAGGGAGACGGAGGAGGAGCCGATGCAAGTAAATACACTGCGGGGACCCATCTCAACCGGGGAAAGGAATAGACGCCGAACAGAAGATCTCTGTTTATATTGCGGAAACGATGGGCACTATCTCGCTGATTGCCCAAACAAGTCCAGGCGGTCTTCTTTCCAGAGCCCTAGAAGAAATCAGCTGCACGCTATTTCAAAAACTGTTCTCTCTGCTTCTCAAAGGAAAGATAACCCTCCTTCGCTACACCCTCACCTCCTGGTTCCTATTATCATCGAGGAAGGAACACATCGTTTTTCAACCACAGTAATGGTCGACTCAGGGGCGGCAGGGAATTTTATGGACATAGAATTCGCCAAGAACAATTCGGTATCATTTGTAGCCAAGGAATCGCCAGAAAGGATGGAAGTCGTTGACGGTTCTCCCTTGAGCTCTGGACCTGTTACCCATGAAACCAGAAACTTAACACTAATCATGGAGCCCAATCACCAGGAGAAGATTTCATTTGGTCTCATTCCATCACCTTTGTTTCCAGTGATTCTGGGAATTCCATGGCTCATGATCCATAACCCACTAATCGACTGGAAGACCAAGACACTCATGTTTCCCTCGGAGCACTGTCAGCTAGCCTGTCTACCTAAAACTCCTATACCAGAGTGTGTAGGAATACATAAGATTTCCTCGTCTCAAGAAAATCTTCTGCCGGCTCTTTACTCTGAGTTTTTAGATGTGTGTGACAAGAAGAACGCGGATACGCTTCCCCCACATCGCTCTTATGACTGTCCCATTGAATTATTACCGGGTGCTGCTATTCCGTTTGGAAGAATTTATTCCCTCTCAGAACCGGAATTGATGGTCCTCAATGACTACCTACAAGAGAACCTATCAAAGGGTTTTACCAGACCCTCTACTTCTCCAGCAGGCGCTGCGCTCTTCTTCGTGGGAAAAAAAGACGGTTCTCTACGCCCCTGCATTGACTATCGGGAACTAAATAAGATAACGGTGAAGAACAGGTACCCATTACCTCTGATTCCTGAACTATTGGAAAGAATTCGGTCAGCCAAGATCTTTACCAAATTAGATCTCAGAGGAGCGTATAATTTGGTCCGCATTCGACCCGGTGACGAATGGAAAACAGCCTTCCGAACCCGTTATGGGCACTATGAATATCTGGTGATGCCTTTCGGACTCTGTAATGCCCCTGCTACTTTCCAGCATTTAATCAATGATGTCCTCCGAGAGTTATTGGACCAATTCGTAGTGGCATACCTGGATGACATCCTAGTCTTCTCAGATAACATCATGGATCACCAGAGACATGTCCGAATTGTCCTTGAGCGTCTCCGTAAGTACAATTTATACATCAAGTTAGAAAAATGCGAATTCGAAAAAACCAGCATGCAATTTCTCGGTTACATCATCTCTCCCGAGGGTTTGAGTATGGACCCAGGCAAGATTCAAGCTGTGGTGGAATGGCCAATCCCTCGGAATGAAAAGGACATTCAGAGATTTGTGGGTTTTGCCAATTTCTATAGACGTTTTATTAAAAATTTCTCTGGCATTATTGCCCCAATCACCCAACTCACACGGAAGGAATTCCCCTTCAAATGGTCTCCTAAAGCGGATGCGGCATTCGAACAATTGAAGTCACTCTTCACATCTGCCCCTATCCTCATCCATCCAAATCCAGAATTACCATTCATCTTGGAAGTGGATGCATCCGACTCCGCTGTTGGTGCCATTCTGTCACAAAGAATTGGACCCAAGATGCTCCTTCATCCATGTGCTTTTTATTCATACCAAATGTCAACAGCTGAACGAAATTATGACATCGGAAACAAAGAACTCTTGGCTATAAAAGCTGCATTCTCTGAGTGGAGACATCTACTGGAGGGGGCAAATCATCCAATTACGGTCTTTACGGATCATAGGAACTTAGAATTCATTCGATCCGCAAAGAGACTGTCTGCGCGACAAGCCAGATGGGCTCTCTTCTTTGCAAGATTTCAGTTCCACATTTCATACCGCCCTGGCTCCAAGAATGGGAAAGCCGACGCCTTGTCACGGTCCTTTCCGAATCCTAGCTCAGACAAGGAGCAAGAAGAAACTATTCTTCCAAAAAGAATTTTTTTGGGCGTCACATTCTCTGCCGATCTCCTCACACGAATAAAGGGAGCCTACTCAAATGACACTTTTCTTAAAAACCCTCCTCCGGAAGCAGAACTATTTCTATGTGATGGTCTCTGGAACTGTAATGATCGTCTGTTCGTTCCTAAGGAGGTAAGATTAGAGGTGCTCCAATTAATGCACGACTCCCGACCCGCGGGTCACCCAGGTGTCCTCAAGACACAGGAACTGTTGTCTCGCTCTTTTTGGTGGCCTAAATTAGCACAAGATGTTAAAGACTATGTCCTCTCCTGTGAAACTTGTGCTAGGACCAAGACCCCTCCAGCATCACCCGTGGGTTTACTGCAGCCTCTTCCGGTTCCAACTCGTCCTTGGGGGTCCATATCAATGGATTTTATTGTTGACCTGCCACGATCAAATGGACATAATACCATCCTGGTAGTGGTGGATCGACTTACAAAGATGGCTCACTTCATTGCAGCACAGAATCTTCCTTCTGCAGACCAGACAGCCAAGTTGATTGTGAAAGAGGTGTTTCGGCTTCACGGGGCTCCTGATGAGATCATATCCGATAGAGGGGTACAATTCACTTCAAAATTTTGGAGGACCTTCTGTTCCTCTCTAGGAATTCGTTTAAATTTATCGTCTGGCTATCATCCACAATCCAATGGCCAAACAGAAAGGACCAATCAGACTTTGGAACAATACTTACGATGTTTTGTTTGTCATCTCCAGGATGACTGGATTGATTTCCTACCATTAGCTGAGTTTTCATACAACAACTCACATCATTCATCGACTCAGAAGAGCCCCTTTTTCTCAAATTATGGATTTCATCCAACCTTTATTCCTCGTTTTCCATCTTCGGGCCCCATTCCGGCAGTTACAGAGAAACTGGAGACTCTGCGAGACATCCAGGAGACCCTCAAAGAGACGCTTCGTGAGACTCAAGTAAAGTACAAAAGAGCAGCAGACCAACACCGCAGACCCTCCCCAGAATTTCAAGTCGGGGATAAAGTCTGGCTTTCTACAAAAAATCTACGTCTAAAGGTTCCAACCATTAAATTGGGCCAAAAATACATCGGGCCTTTTCGCATCTCAGCACTAATAAATCCAGTGTCCTTCAGATTAGAGCTTCCTGAGACCATCAAAATACACCCTGTGTTTCACTCTTCTCTGCTGAAACCTTTCCGTGAGAACCCATTTCCTGGACGGAGACTTCCTCCCCCTGAACCCATCCTCGTGGATAACGAAGAGGAATTCATTGTGGAAAGAATTTTGGATTCCAGGTTACACCGAGGGAAAATACAGTACCTGGTTCACTGGGGGGGCTATGGCCCAGAGGAGAGGTCTTGGGAACCCAAAGATTTTGTACATGCTCCGCGACTAGTCAAAGCTTTCCACCGACGATATCCAGACAAGCCTAGCAAGGATCGTCCGGAGAACGCTCTTGGGAGGGGGGAGTAATGTCATATTCTCTAGCCTGCTGTACCTATGCTTCGCCACCGGGACTGCTGCCACTCTAATGTCTTGTTATAGCCTGCAGTACCTAAACTTGTCCACCGGGATTGCTGCTGCTAAACTAGGAACATTCCAGAACCTGTTACCTGACACCTCTGCACCTGTGCTCCACCTCTCAGCCTGCCTATATAAACCTCCCTTTCCTGTTCCTCCTTGCCTGTTTATACTGGTTCCTTAGCACCTGCAAGGTTCTTGTGTTTACTGCTGTGTTAGCTTTTGCTATCATCCTGTTCCAGTTTCCTCGTTGCCGACCTCTGCTTGTTTCCTTCCTTCGCTACCTGCCGCCTGCCTCGGACCCCTGCTTGTTACCGGACTTCGCTACCTGCCACCTGCCTTGGATCTCTGCTTGTGACCCCTACTTCGCTCCCTGCTGTTCCTGCCACTGGGATCCACTTCAGCCGAAGTTCAATCCTTGACAGTGAGGTTCCCGTGGAGTATACTTGTATTTCCAAAGCTACAGCCCTAGTATCTGAGAATCTACCCTCACTTTCTAACTCAGAATCCCTAACTCCTGCCCTTGAGGTTTTTTCTGCTTTAACCCCTGATAGGCAGCTCTGCGTGCTCCCCATGTCAGAGAAAGAACCCCTTCTGCTTCAACCTTCTAAGTTAGAATCCCTCAGCTCTGTTCCTGAGCTCATTCCTATATTAACCCCTGTTCGCCAGCTAAGGCCACATCCTTGGCTCCAGAGGAGGAACTCCTTGTATCCTCAATTTCAGAGGCAAATCTCCCTCTTTTTGACTCTCAGGTACTATCTGCATTGATCCCTGTAAATCCTTGCTGCCCCCAGGCTAATGCATCATTTCTAGCATCAGAGAATGAATCCCCAAGTCTGACAGCAGAGGTTGCACTGAATGACTCCCCTAAGCTTGCTGAGTCCTTGAATTTTGTTTACTACAATCCCCCTGCTTCAGCTCAAGTTTCTGTTGCCGTGTCCCTTGAAACTTCTGCTAAAATCCTGGTTCCAGTTAAAGGTATTCAGGAACCGGGTTTTTCTCTAAGCCTGTTCGCAGAATCCCCACTTCCAGGTATTTCGCTGACCCAGTCTGTCACTCAGAATGCTGAGATCCCTGCTTCAGCACATAGTTCCCTTGTCATGGAATCTGTAGTCTTTTCTGATTTCCCAGACACTCCTGCCCAAGCAACCCCTCCAGAGATCAGCGTATCTGTTGTCACCCCCTTAGTACAGTCAGAAACCAACTTGCCTATATTACAAATTCAGGTGTATAAATCTGAGCTATTTTGTCTTCCTTCCCTTGCTAAACCTCAGTCCTTTAGCACTGTATCTAAATGTGCTCCAGCAACCGTTGGGTTATTTAGGGCTAAGATTAAAACCCCTGTGTTAAAGGGTACCTTCTCACACATATCCTGCAAACCTAGAACTTCTGTGATTAGTCCTAAGTCATTTTCCACAGTATCTGATTTTCTTATTAGTGTAACCCAGACACCCACATCACTGGCTAGCAGTTCCGTTATCAGAATTTTTGCACTAGTAAACATACCTATTTCTGATTTTGTCATGACAAGTACCCCAGTTAGGGCCCTTGCAGTTTTTGATAAAACTATTTTTCCTACTAAGGTTTCTGCTATTAAAAGTTTTCCCGGTTCCAACTTACCGCTTATTGACCCTCTAACTTCCCCAGTACCTGTCACTGAATCCCAGGTGTCAGCTTCAGACGCTAGTTCTCCTTCTATCAGTGTCCCTGTTACTGATTCTGAGCCTCCAGCTCCAGACACTAGCTCCCCTCCCTCTGCTGCCCCTGCACTACCTGATTGTCAAGTTCCAGATATTAAAGATCCAGAGCCTACTCACACTCCTATTACAAGTACGATGCCTTTGGAGTTCATTGCAGCACGTAATCCGCCTCATGCGGTTGTTCAAATCTCTGCAAGGCCCTGTATACCTTCCCCGGACTCTGGTGCCATATCCGAAGTAACCCTTGCTGCGCTCCAAATCCCCAGTGTGGGAAGGCAGTTTCTTTTCACGGACCATTCGGTGGCCCCTGAAGTACCTCAGTATGACTTTAACTATGGGGTTTCTCTCCCTGTTGTCTCTGGCTTGGACTCTGGGAAGTGGAGATCACAGACTATATTGTCTCTCTCTGATTTGGTAGCTCCACTAATGATTGCTTCTCTGCCTCAGCGAACCCATGGTTATCCCTCACGGAACCTTCTGTTGTGCCTGCGTCCTCTGTGTTGGAAATACTCAGTTCACACTTCAAGATTTCGGCCCCTAAGCCTGGTTTACTGTTCACCTTGTCATCTACTATACCCATACCTGGCAATGCACCCACCCACCCTATACCCTCGCTGACCACTACCTGGAAAACTTCTGGAGGAAAAGACCCTCTCAAATTCCCACGTGCTGATGTCAGCAAAGACTTTGTCTGTCCGGAGGGTCGCCCTGATAAACTCTTTCAACTATTGGTGCCTCCTGTCTTGAACTTTGGTACCATTACTAGAGACTGGGCTCCCAGCGGGGGTCCTTCTGCTGTTTCTGCTCCAGAACCCCCTGGTTCTTCACAGCCTTGGATTTCCAAGCCATTTCGCGTGGCGAGCCACGTACCAATAATTTCTCTACCATCACTTTCCTATCCTAAGTTTGTACTCGCCAATGAACTGCTGGTTTACGGATGCCCTGCTCGCCTAAAACAATTTAGGAATAACTCCATGTCCCCAAGACCAATGAGTGCCCACGAGTCTCTGGACCACAACTTTACTCTCCATCCTAGACAATTCCGGAACAATTCCAGGTCCCCCAACTCTAGGAGTGGTTATGATCGCCCTGAGGTCGATCCTGAAGGGGGGGTACTGTAAGGAATCGGGGGCCACGTCCCTTGTGGTGTGACTCCTCCTCACCCACTAGCAGTACTGCAGCGGCTGCTGCCCCTGCCCCCCGTCGCTACCCATGCCGCCGCCCAATGCATACCTTGAACTCTGCCGTCGCCATCTTGGATTCTGGCACTGGTGTTAGAGACTCTCAGCTGTGCTACACTACTTCCTGGCCTCTCAGCCACTCACGAGCAGCTCCTCCACCATGCCCCTCATCCGGATTGGTCACTGTCGCTTTAAATATTCTGCTTTGGCTTCACTTCCTGGCCGAGCATAGATCCTTATGGGATGTTACCTGTGTTTCTGCCACAAGCCTTGTTCTTTCGTTACGTATCTCTGTTTTTGTTCCAGTTCGTTGTACTCGTCCAGTTTCCTCCAGGCCTGCTGCTGCTACGCTGAGTTCCTGAGTTCCTGGTTCTTACAGACCTGCTTCGTTTGCGCTGTAACACGGGGTTACTAGTGCTGCCTGGTGGTGTGCCTATTGCGGTCAGTCTTCCCTCTCCTAGACCGGAGCCATGGGTCGTGGACGCCACTCGCGTAAACCTCGTTCCCGACCTGCAGCGATTGCGCTGACGCAAAAGGACCAGCTTGATTTCCTGTTGCCGACTCCCTGCTTGAACTACGACTACCCGGATATCTCCTACCCCGACTCTGGCTTGCCCAACAACTATGCTGTTATCTCCAGTCCTGAACCCGGCCTGTTTGACTATGAACTGCGCACTCCGGACCAGTCTGCGTGGTATAAGGTCGGTGATTTCATAACCCAGCCTCAGCCCCGCGGTCCGGTCCCGGTTTGTGGCGAGCACAATCGTGACAATCTGAAGGCAAGACAGGAGAGATGAATTTTGCGCCTAGACTTAAGTGAGGGTCAATCTAGTTGTTTGAGCATTTCGCAGTGATGTGTGGTGTAGTTACATTGGAGCACAAAATGGCATATTGTATTAGAGAGTGTCTAGTTTGCTAAGGTGAGTTTGAGGTGCTGTGCCATAGACATGGCTCCATAGTCTATACTTGGCATCAGCATCTGCTGTGTGATGCACTTTCTGACCAGCGGTCTTAGGGAGGATTTGTTCCTTTAAAGTACGCCTAGTTTGGCATAGGTTTTGGATGTCAGGGTATCAATATGCAATCCAATTTTAAATGGGAGACAAAACCATATGCCCAGATATTTAAAACTAGTAACAGGGGCAAGGATGGTATTAGAGCTGGTTCTTATCCGAAGCTCTGTCATTGGTTGCTTTAGAAATGTAGCCTTCATCCCAAATACCATTGTTACAATCTTGTCAGTGTTTAGAAACAATTTGTTTTGGGAAATCCAATTTTCAAGTCTTAAAAATCAGATTGAAGTACGTGTTCAGCTCAGAGAGGCGAGGGATGCGTTTATATAGGATTGTGTCATCTGCATACATGTGTATTGAAGCTCCCTTTCACAATGTAGGTAGATCATTGATGAAGACTGAGAAGAGTAGGGGCCCCAGAACAGAGTCTTGCGGACACCTGAGTTGATATCCATGGGGTTGTAGTTTGTGCCCGAGATAAACACATGTTGGGATCTGCTAGATAGGTAGGAATTAAACCAGTTTAAAGCATGTTTCCCTATTCCAAAGCACTGAAGTTTGTTTAGCAAGATAGCCTGATCAACTGTATCAAATGCCTTTGCAAAATCTAGAAATATTGCAATAGTAAGTTGCCCTGGTTCCATTCCATACTGGATCTCATTGCAAACTTTGTGTAGTAATCGCTTAATTGGGAGTTAACAGATTTTTCCATGTCTTTTGATAGTATTGGGAGGAGAGAGATTGGCCTGTAGTTTGAGACAGGGTTTTTGTCCCCACTTTTGAAGATTGCTATTCTGCCAATTTTCCAGGTTTTAGGGATATGGCCTGCAGACAAAAAAGAATTGATTAGGGAAGCAATCGGTTTGACAATGGCTGGGGCAGTAAGTTGTAGGAACTTTGATTGCAATAGGTCAAGTCCACATTGGCTGCTCAGTTTTAATTTGAGGAGCGCTTGTGTAATCTCCTCTTCAGATACTGGGACAAATTGAAAATTGTGGGCGTTGTTGGGAGAGGGTGGGGCAGTAAGGGTACTCCCAGATTGAGCTTCTTGTTTGTAGTTCGGTTACGTTTCGTTAATAACTTAGTAGCACACCCTACAAAGTATTCATTGAATGCATTTGCAATGTTAGTGGTATTTGTCAGAGTAATATCACTCATAATGATATTACTTGGTTGTTGATGGCTAGAAGGCTGGAATATTTTGTTGACTTTCCAGAAGTTTGCTAGATTTGGTGTATTCTGGTGAATATTGTCAGAGTAATATTGGGCTTTTGCGTGTCTTGTATGTCTTATGCACATATTCCGAAAACATCTATAGTTGTTAAGATTCATGATAGTGCCAGTTACTTTGTATTTTTTCCACAAGGCATCCCTAAAGTGGTGGAGCGCTATAAGATCAGTTGTAACCCACAGAAGGTGGCCCCTCGTACTCTTATTCTGCATAGTGGAGCTTGGGTATCACAGAGCTTTAGGAACTGGTTTGTTTAAGGACAACAGATTTTTCAGCATTTCATCTTAGACAAGAGCTTCATATCCTCCCTATATGCTGTTGTGATTTAATTATGATTAGGATTCATGTTGTTGTGGGGTGGGTTCTCATTCTCCCATATTTGCTGTATCTCATGTAGTTTGGGACATCATAATGGTCTTCAGTTTGGGAGGGCTGGTACAGAGGCTCCTTTTATTTAAATGGTATATAAATTGTCTATACGGACTCCTGTGTTACTCTCACAAAGCATATTTGGTCTGTGGGTACTTTGGATGCTGCTATCTCTCTCCCTAGGGCATATGCAAGCAGTTTATTTTTTATTTCTTTTTATGTACAGTAGGTATTGTCTTCCTTTAGGGCTTTTTTTTCTCCTCTATGCTTTGCAGGCTCTCAACTCGTCAGCAGTTATGTTTCTCCAGATCCTGTGGGTGTTCTCTGTTATTTGTTCATTTATAACCAGGCCTGTGTCAGCTGTTTGGCGAATCAGCATCTCAATTTTTTTTTGCGAATTTGAATCAGCCGTGCACTGGGCAGTTCAATTGAGCCGTCTCAAAAATGCATGTTCGCCTTTTTTTTTCACTGGAATTTCAAGCGGCAGACTACAAATCTGCACTCAGATACGAGAGCGCGAGAGAGAACGCAAAAGAATGTGAGAGAATGAGAGAGAGTTTCAATTTAGTAGTGTCTCCAGTTGTGTATATATATATCCGCTCAAACATCCCTCCAAATAAATAAGGGAGAGATGCCTGTCCTAAAAAAGGATGCGAATGGCTACACAAAGTATATTTAAATTTTTTGTACCCCCCTCACCCCCCTCGGATTTAATCTGAGAACGGATTTTTAACATCCGACCGTGGATTATTAATCCACCATGCGGATTTCGGATTTAATAAGGAATCTGAGTGCAGATTCTTAAAAATCAGCCTGAATTGTATCCAATGGCGGATTCGAATTAATCCACTCTGATTTTTAAGTACCCAATTCGCCGGCGGATTTTGTTGGGGGGGATTGGATTTGGTCTAAATTAAACAGAGAAATCTTGGAAAGGGATTTGGACCAGTTCACCCATCTCTAGAAAACAGATAGATAGTCAGGAGCATGGAATTGCATTGTTAGGTTTGGTATTCATTTTAATACATTGGGATGAGCATAATACCTGGGACGGGGATGTTTTTTTACTCACTCTGGTACTAAAAGTTTACCAATAAGGAAAGAATCTCCATATTATTATTATTATGTGGCTATTTCCACTTGAAATTTTTGTCACCAAATCTTTGCCCTTTAAATTATTCTCTTATCTCTGAATCTTTTACATTTAAGCTATTGTCCAGTAATCATTTTGATAGGGGCTTGTTAGTCTCTAAATTCAATACAATATTTATTGATTAAAAGATTTTCCACATAAATCTGTAATCTAGTACTTATATTTTCTAAGACTTAAGATATAGTGCAGCATATATTAGTATTACAGTATAAGTGTTTCAAGTTATTCAATTTAAATAATTTTTTACATTCTGGTGCCCATTTTATTATTGTGTTTACATTTAGTAGCTTCCTTTTGAGAGATATTTAATCAATGTTGTCATCACTGTAGCACTTAACTATCCAATCAATACACAATGTATTCCTATGTTTATACAATTGACACTGAGTTTAGGTATTATATATTATGTTCACAATATATATTTTTTATATAATGTATAATTCTATATTTGTAAAGGAAACAAAATGCTTGACAGTAGAGATAGATGCATTTTTATTAGATACAGGCATAGAATTATGTGTCTGTCACATTAAAACAATGTGCAAATAATTACATCATTTAATATTAGTATGTCAGACTATTGGAAGTCAGGATACAGATTTAAAATACTAGTTTAAAAAAAAAGTATTCATACATGTGCTGTCTAATAATTCATTATCATTGTGTGTTGCTTACAATTTTTTCTTTTATGATCAGCTTTGGTGTCTGATCTCCTGCTGGTGGACATCGCTTCTCTAATACTAATTGCAGATTATGATGTGCAGATACGTATATAGAGTTAATACATTGTATTGATTTGTTTATTGAAAGAAAAATGTTTGTAGACGAAATAAGAGAATAAGAGATCACTCTGTGCAATCATTTTTATATGAAAAGGGGGTAGGTGAAGTTCATTCATCAACTCCTGATCTAACAAGGAAATTAACTGAAAAGGGATGTTTCAAGTGTGGTTTCTGTAAACAATTACAATTTGTGATAAAGGGGATTTGTTTCATGGCAATAAAAACATTTTAAGATCACATGTTGTATATATGGCTGTATGTAAATGTGGGATGAGGTATATAGTAGGAAGGACAACAAGTATGTTCAAGCAACAGATTTATGAACATGTTTATGCAATAATTACAAGAAATGTAGCTTATGCTACAGCAATCCATGCATGGGAAAAACATAATGGACCAATAAATTTGAATTTATGGCAGTAGAGGAAGTTTCATGTGGACCAAGAGGAGGCAATAGATTGAAAAATGTATTGCAAAGGGAATCCATTTGGATTGTAATGTTGAAAACTCTTGAACCACATGGTTTAAATAAAGATTTTGAATTGCAATCTTATTTGTAAGATGGCAGATAAAATTCAAAGATCATTTTTATTACAAATATGTGTAACTATTGAGAATTTGTAATTATTAAGAAATGTGTAAGGGAGAAACGGGTTGAGCTATTGTTTCTATTTCATCTTCCATATTTTTTTTTTTTGAAGAATAAAGTCAAATATTTATTTTAAACGTATGAGTGCTGGGGGCATTTTTTTTCTTTTTTCTTTAGTTATTTTATTTGTCACGTTGCTTAGTTACTACAAGCTTTTATTCTGTTCTTGAACGAATGAAACTGTCACTTGTGTCACAGAATTTATTTACATTGTTCACTTTGAGGGCTAGGGCAAAATGTGTCTGCAGGCTCAGACAGTTAGTACAAAAAAGTAAAATGAGCCACTGTGCTGGAATTGTTGCTAACAGTCAGGCAGTTGTTCGACAGGCATAGTATAGATTCCAACATGAGAGGGAAACAAAATAAAGGGCTAAACGTTTAGTTACCGGGACAATTTCAAAATAAAGAGTTTAAGCACAAACAAAAGAAATGTTCCTAAAACAGTTAAGAATCGGTATAAGAGAAAAATGGACGAGGCAGAATAAGAGAAGCAGAAACAATGGTCATGTGTCAAAATAAACAATTTGAGAAAGTAAAATTTTATGATTATGCACTCATTTTATGTTTCTCTCTATTTCAGGTGAACTATTTATTCTTTTAATATAAGGGTGAATGTAAATATACAGGTAATTATGAGTCTAAAGATCTTGGATGTGTTATATATCTTAAAATTAGAGTGTAAAACCTAATTTTATTGGTTTTTGTGTCTAAACGTTTAATGTTTATTTCTGTTTGTTAACTCTTTGTTTTCTTCCCATGGAATATCCAAGACATTTGACAAATTAGGTTTCATTTCTAGTTTATCCCATGAGTTAATGAATGTTGTAACCTTAATTTATATCAAATCTACTGTATGTGAAGGGAATCTTGTATTTTGTTTACAGTTGATTTTCAGGTTGAAATATCTCATCTGTATGGAGGAGAACATTTTCATAATTCATAATTATAATTTGAACAGAGTTAAAACAAAGGAGAAATCTTATCCATGCTGCAAGAGTTAGAAATAAGGTAAATTGTATGTATTTCAGGTAAAGGAAAGTCAGAGATATTGTGATAAAGCAATGGGTAGTGAAGCCAGTGAGGGCAGAGACTATGTATCGTCACTAAAGTGGTACCCAATAGGGAAGCTGCGGAGCTGTCGTATGAGGGGATTTGTTCAGGTTTCAGGATCTTGTTCTAGGTAGCAGTGTTATGGATTGGGCAGGGGAGAATTTGAGGACAGCTTCTGAACATAGTGCGGCTGTTATCAGTTAGCTCGAGTAGGAAGTGTTGTTGGGTAGTATTGTGGGTCCAGATGCTTTGTGGACCTCCCCTTTGGGGAGCCATGCCTGTTTCGCTTCATACAGCACTTGTCATTGCCGAACGCATCAGTCAATGATAGGATTAGTGAGGAAATGTGAACAATCTTTTTGATGATGTGGCAGCCATGGTAATGAGGTAGCGGTTGTTTACAGGCTATGGCTCATATTGAATTGGATGAGCTTACGGAATTAGTGTCAGTACTGTTGAGTCTGAAGAAGGTTACCTTCCATCAGTTACAGTCATTGATCAGTCATCTGGTTTTTGCATACTGTGTCATGCTTATGGGCAGGATATTTAATAGGCTACTGTTGCATGCTACGGTCAGGAGCCCACTGTGCATTGCACTTCATCCACTTGTCAAAAAAAAATTCCAGCTCGAAGTAGCCGTCGAATTGTGGAAAAGCCATTTCCGAAAAAAGCATGTTCTTTCCTGCTAGGTGGCTTTTCCACTATTTGACGACTACTTTGAACAGGAAAAACTTTTCCAGCATGAGTTTGACGTACAGTATAGCTCCAATACCAGTCATTCATCCAGGCACTTTTCCGCAAACCAGCAGCTGGCATAACACACTCTGAAACCAACAGCGCCTGCCGCATCAGTGAATAACTCTATATCACTGTTGGGCACAAAGACCAACTGTAAAATTCTGCCAGGAAAATGTTCCATATCTTTAAATCGTCCTTAACCTGCCTGGACAAGTGGATGAAGTTGCAGTTACTATATCATCCACACCCAACATCACCATACACCCTGGACTACTCAAAAGCCTTGCACTATCTACTGAATGTTGGTGGAGAACTCTATAAACCAGCACACCAACCACTAAACAAACAAACAGGGAAGCGCTATATGAGTTAGGATCAGGCCCAGCAGCCACTTTATGTTGAAAACCACATATGAAATTAGCATATAATTACATGAATAAATACACAAAAATATAAAAATTAAATAGCACAAGTCTCTGCCAGAGAGAAATTGTCCAGGTGGTGTAAATACAAGTTAATGCCCCTGTCGTCTAACTCACGCAACACTTTTTTGAGAGCTGAAAGTCTTTTCTGAGAAACATTCCGAAGGGTCAATTAATAAGATTAAAAAGAATTTGTTCCATCAATGAGGATTTTATCAAACAATCCCATGATCTTCTGACCAGGTCCCGGGATAGGGGCTACTCACCCACAGATCTGGAAAAATCATAAGAGGAAGTTAATAAAATCACCAGGGAAGAATTATTGGTTAAACGAAGGAAAAAATCCCCCAAACAAAACAATAAGGGTATTAATAATCCTTTATTCATTACTCAATACAATACTCAAGTAGGTCAATTCAAATACATTATTAAAAAACATTGGGAGATACTCTCGGGGGATCCTCTTCTGAAACAAATTTATGCGGAGGGTCCTCAGTTCGTTTCTAAGAAAGCCAGAACCATTCCAATTCAGTCTCCTTGAGTCTTTTTCCAAGTAAACAAAACATCAATACTAGACGGTTACCTAAGGGCAGTTTCAAATGTCTTAAATGTATCTCATGCAAATATATGTTGCTTACATATACATATACAACGATGTTGATTCATCGTTCACATCGTTTGTCACTGGGTGCAAGTTCCCCATTACATCATTCATCAACTGTGATACCACATTCGCGATTTATATTTTAAATTGCGGATGTGGTAAGCAGTATGTGGGCCGCACTACTCGCGCCCTGAAAGCTCATATTAGGGAACATATGAGACTTATTAAAAAGGGAGATCTTGTTCACCCAGTGGCACAACATTTTACCAACTGTAGATTAGGAAGCATTGATACATTTTCTTACATGGGGATAGAGCATGTGCCAAATCCCATCAGAGGGGGCAGTAGGGTGGAACTTCTAGATAAACGAGAGCTTTACTGGATCTTTACATTAAAGACCAGAATACCCTATGGCCTCAACTCTGATTGGGATTTGGCACCATATCTACATTAATTAATAATTATCTGTTCCATTGTTATTGCTGTTGAATTTGTTGCCTTATGATTTGGGGGTTGTCCTGCATGTTCATGCAGTTTATGTCGGGAGAAGGGAGGTTTATGATTATAGACAATTTGTTCATCATATGAGATAGATGGACTACTATTTAAGTTCTACATCAACACTTTATAGGTGTCCACACATTCTCATCTAATTTCTAGATCAACTTCTTCTATTGTACTGTATACATTGTCCTCATCTATATTTACCCTCATGTGTGTTATAAACATCTGAACAATAAACATCTGAACTAAAAAACATATTAATATTAATAAATAATAATACGTCCAGATAATGTATGTGATGAAAATTATATGTGTAAGTGAATTGCAGATTTAAATAATTGTCATTAAGGTATTCTATAAATAATAAAATTGAATCTGAGTGTCTTCTGAGTCCTGAGGTCTGTAGCTCTCTCTCCTCGCACAGGCTCGTTCTGGACTCCTGCGCTGAAGCATTGGTTTTCCAGTGCTGCCTGGCGGTGTGCCAACTCTGGTCTGCCTTCTCCTTCCTGAGACCGGTACCATGGGCCATGGTCGCCGCTCGTGCAGAACCGCTCCCGCCCTGCAGCTATTACGCTGAAGCGGGACCTAGTTGACTTCCTGTTGCCGAAACTCCGCTTGGACAACGTTTACTCTGATGTCTCCTATCCTGACCCTGGCTCGTCCACTGACTACGCTGCTCTCTCCAATCCTGAACCCGGCCTGTTTGACTATGAACTTCGCACTCAGGACCAGTCTGCGCGGTCTAAGGTTGGTGATTTCATAACCCAGCCTCAGCCATGCGGTCCAGCCCCGGTTTGTGGCGAGCACAACCCTGACAAATGCTAGTTCTTGGGGATTTCAACTTCAATTGGCTTGACACTAAAAACCACAAAATCCAGATACAACTCAAGTCACTTAACCTATCACAACTCATTTCCCAACCCACACGGACAAACCTGAAATCGCATAACCATTCCTTGCTAGACTGGATTCTCTCCTCAAACCCCAGCAGAATCCAATCCTCTGGCATCCTTCCTGATATTTTCAGTGACCATGCAATAGTGTACTGTGTAAGGAAAATTAAAACGCCCCATTCAAGCCTTAAAGTTCTCCTCACTAGAACATTTAAAAACTTTAACCCACAACAGTTTCTGCATAACCTTACCAACTGTCCATGGCACAGAATCGATTTAATTCCCGACCCTGATTCTGTGCTCGACTATTTCCAATCTGAGTTCTTAAAACTCTGCGATACCCATGCTCCACTATGCAAAATAAGGGCACGGGGGGCCCACCTTCCATGGGTTACAACTGACCTTATAGCACTCTACCAGTTCAGGGATACCTTGTGGAAAAGCTTCAAAGTAACTGGCACTACCAAGGATCTCAATCACTATAGATGCCTGCGGAACATGTGCACAAGGCAAACAAGGCACGCAAAAGCACAATATTACTCTGACAATCTCCACCAAAATACATCAAACCCAGCTAACTTCTGGAAGGTTATCAACAATATATTCCAGCCTTCTAACCATCAACAACCAAGTAATATCTCTAAGGGGGATATTACTCTGACAAACCCCACTGACATTGCAAATGCATTCAATGATTACTTTGTGGGGTGTGCCACTAACTTATTAGTGAAACGCAGCCCAAACCACAAACCTGAATCTCATCCTGGGAGTACCCACATAACCCCACCCCCTCCCAACACTGCCCACAATTTTCAATTTGGCCCAGTAACTGAAGAGGAGATTACACAAGCGCCCCTCAAATTAAAACTAAACAGCCAATGTGGACCTGACTTACTACAATCTACGTTCCTACGACTTGGTGCCTCAGCCATTGCCAAACCAATTGCTTCCATAGTCAACTCTATCCTGTCTGCAGGCCATATCCCTTAGACCTGGAAAACTGCCAGAGTTGTGCCAATCATCAAAAGTGGGGAAAAAAACACTGTCTCAAACTACAGGCCAATCTCACTTCTCCCAATTCTATCCAAAGTCATGGAAAAATGTGACCACTCCCAATTAAGCGATTACTATACCAAGACAAATTTGCCTAGCCAATTCCAATCTGTCTTTCGCCCCAAAAACTCCACCGTAACTACCCTGCTAAAAGTTTGCAATGAAATCCAGTGTGGAATGGAACAGGGATAACTCACTGGTGCAGTATTCCTAGATTTTGCAAAGGCTTTTGATACAATTGATCATGCTATCCTGCTTAACAAACTCCAGAGCTGTGGAATAGGGAAGCATGCATTAAACTGGTTTCAGTCCTCCTATCAGGTAGATCCCAACATGTGTCCATCTCAGGCTCTAACTCCAATCCCCTGGACATCACCTGTGGTGTCCCGCAAGGCTCTGTTCTGGGGCCCCTACTCTTCTTAGTGTTCATTAATGATCTTCCCACAGTTTGTAAGGAATCCTCAATACACATGTATGCAGATGACACAATCCTATATGCACACAGCCGCAGCCTCTCTGACCTTCAACACATACTTAAGTCTGACTTTTTGAGACTCGAAAACTAGATTTCCCAAAACAAACTGTTTTTAAACACTGTAACAATGGTATTTGGGACCAAGACTAACTTTTTAAAGCTTCCAGCGACTGAGCTCCAGATTAGAACCAACGCTAACAACACCCTATCCCCTGTCACTAGTTTTAAATACCTGGGCATATTGTTTAACACCCACTTAACATTCAGAATGCACATTGATACCCTGACAACCAAGACCTATGCCAAACTAGGAGTACTTTACAGGAACAAATCCTGCCTAAGTCTCGGCACCTCAAACCCACCTTAGCAAACTTGACATCCTGTACAACTCAATTTGTCGTTTTGTTCTCCAATGCAACTACAACACACATTACTGAGAAATGCTCAAAGAACTAGATTGGTCATCACTAGAGTCTAGGCGCAAAGTTCACCTTTCCTGTCTTGCCTTTAAATTCTTTATGGGCAAGCTACCCAGCTACCTGAACAAGCTCCTCACCCCTACCACCTGCAACACTTATCACCTGAGATCAGACTCCAGAAGACTGTTCATGGTCCCAAGGCTCAACAAAGTATCCGGTCGTTCCTCCTTCTTTTACCGTGCACCCCAAAACTGGAACAACCTACCAGAGACTCTCACATCCACCACCAGTTTAAGTTCTTTCAAATCTAAGGCTGTCTCACATTTTAATCTGGTCTGTAACTGTTTCATACGCCCATAATATATATTTTCTTTAACTGTGCATGCAATGTCTTGTATATAATGTATACCCTGCTCATTTATGTAACTGTATTTGTAACCATGTATTATTTGTTTTACTCTGTGCCCAGGACATACTTGAAAACTTGTATTACTTCCTGGTAAAATATTTTATAAATAAATAAATAAATAATAAATAAGACGCCCTGCGGAGGGCTCTTTTTATATTTCCAGCCTCTCTTGCAGATCACAGTTGCTGTGAGAAACATTGTATCCCCTCAGAGGCAATCATCTCCTTGGTGCAGGAGAGAGGGTAATTCAGCCCCAGGGACCCGCTTTTACATTGGATTCTTTATCACAGCTATCACCGTTCTCGAGAAACCACACATATCTGTGATATCTAACTTTAGAACAGAGGGCAGCCATAAAAATATTATCATCGAATAGACAGATACTGATCAAAAAAAGCTGACAAGGGAGGTGCCACGGTGGTCCTAGACAGGGATTATTATGTGATGGAGGCATTGAGGCAACTGGGAGATGCTGATGCGTATTGCATCCTAGAGAGTGACCCCACTGTCTCTTTTCAGAAGGAGTTAAATGATTTACTCAAAGAGGAGGAGATTTTACAGGTTCTTTCTCCCTCAGAGAGGGACTTCCTCATCACTACAGGCTCAATCACACCCATTTTTCATCACCTCCCCAAAATTCACAAGACACTCCTTGCACCCCCAGGTAGACCCATTACTTCCAGCATTGGTTCCCTGGTGAGCATTTATCACAATACATAGACCACTCTTCTGAAGACTTTCAGGAAGAAGTTTCCGAACAAACCATTTATGGACCGTCCTGAGGCCGTTCCTGAAGGGGGGGGGGGTACTGTAAGGAATCTGGTGTCTCAGCGCCGTCAGCACGACTAGTGCTCACCCCCCATCGGTACTCAGGCGTCCAAGCGCCTGCAGTGCAATTCCCACATACCTCCGTTGTCTGCCACTGACACTCAGGCTCCTCGCCATCACAGGATTGCACCAACCGAAGAGGTGCCTGTTGAACCGCAGCCTCTGCGTGTGTCTCCGGCTCTGCGCTCTATGCGCACACGTGCGTCTGTCACTGATCCCATGCGCATACGTGCGTCAGTCACCGAATCCACGCACACACGCACGCCAGCCCCAGACATTATGCGCATGCATTCCCAGCTTACAGAGCACACGCCTAACAGAGCACTTTTAACCACTGCTCCTGCAGTGAGACGTCGCCCCCAAGCTTCACACAGTTCCATGCAAATCAATGACTACACTCAGCTGGGCTGTAACACCTCCCTCCTATCAGGGAGGACTCCTTGCAGTCCTCCAGGCCAGCCGCCTCTTCCCATTGGCCTGCCCAGTCTTATTATGCCTGTGCTTCCCATCACTCGTCGCTCGATATAGTTCTGTATGGAAGCATTTGAATACTCTCTCAGTGACTCCTCAGGTATTGACGCGGATTGGACGACTACCCCTCTGGATCTCGACTTCGGCTCTACTTGGACTTCGTGATTTCTGGCATCACTGACACATGGCTTATACCTTCGACCTTCCGCAACTCTCCAATCCCTGACCTTGGCAACGGCAATAACTACTCCTCCTCTACTACCGATACCGGCAAGTATTGTCTTCCTTACTATACCTGGCCTGGCAACACTAACACCACACTCCGGACGCGCTCCTTTTGCTGCGGGTGCGTGTATCCCTACATTCCACCTCAGCACAGGGGATGGGTAACACCGGCGTAACACAGTTGCTTTCTTATCGTCCTGGAATGCAATTGCTTGAAAAATCATATGTTTATATGTATATTCTGGACGTTCTGTATGGGTGGATTGCCATGTCTAATACCAAGCAGATTTTACTTAGTAAAGATTCTGTGAAAGCAAGTTGCATTCTAGAAGAAATGGTAACTTTTTATCTATGCTAAGTGTTGGTGAAGGTCACAATACAATGGAAAATGTGTACGTCTAATATTCTCCCACAAGCAGATGCCTGAAGTAACGGTGTAAAAAGTCTTGAAACTATCAATACAGCTAAACCCCGTTATAACGCGCCTCGCTATACCGCGATTCGGTTATAACGCGGTTTTCCCGTGGCTCCCGTTTAAAAAAAAAAAAACTGCACACACACTGCTCATTGCTCACACTGCGCACACACACTGCACACTGCACACACACTGCACACACACTGCTCATTGCACACACTGACACACTGCACACACACTGCACACTGCACACACACTGCTCATTGCTCACACTGCACACACTGACACACTGCACACACATTGCACACTGCACACACACTGCTCATTGCTCACACTGCACACACACTGCTCACACTGACACACACTGCACACTGCACACACACTGCTCATTGCTCACACTGCACACACTGACACACTGCTCATTTGTCACACTGCACACACACTGCTCACACTGACACACACTGCACACTGCACACACACTGCTCATTGCTCACACTGCACACACTGACACACTGCTCATTGCTCACACTGCACACACTGCACACTGCACACACACTGCTCACACTGACACACACTACACACACACACACACACACACACTACACATATACATAAATCAGCCTTACCTTGGGAATGATTGGTGAGGCATGTGGCTGCAGGGGGGGGGGGCGTGCCGGTGGGGGTGGTGCTGCGGTGGAGGGGGATGATGGCTGCGGGGGCCCCCGATGCTGCGGGGGCTGGTGGGATGGCCCGGTGCAGCGCGGGGGGGTATGGGGGGGGGCAGGACGACCCTGCGCTACGGCAGGGCCAGGGGGCCCTGTATTGCGGCGCGAGGGCCCTGTGCTGCGGCGGGGGGGAGCCGGACCGGAGGGGAATCCCCCCTCCCATCTCCTGTCACGCGGTGACGGGAAGCGGAAGCCGGAGGGGCATCCCCCCTCCCATCCCCTGTCCCGCGGTGACAGGGGAAGCTGAAGCCGGAGGGGAATCCCCCCTCCCATCTCCTGTCACGCGGTGACAGGGGGAAGCTGGGACCGCGGGGTAAATATGCACTGATGCGGCGGCCATTTTTTTTTTTAAAATTAGCGCGACCCCGTTAGTAACGCGGTGGTCTCGGGGTGGACCCCGAGGACCGCGTTATAACGGGGTTTAGCTGTATGTAGACGTTTTGAAATGTGGAGTATCATTCAAATCATTCAATATTGTGCCTCTAACATATTTCATAACATTCGTTTTTGGGACAATAGCTATTACTGCATGACAATATTTGTATGAGTTAGAGGTATATAGCACTCAAGTGTTCCTTTTTAAACATAGTTTTCATTTAGGGGTACAGAACAATACGGTATTCATGAACGAGTGACAATCTGAATATGTACATCATGGTTACAATATAATGTGTAATACAATGGATTATGTGTACTTAAATTTGATTATACATGTGCATAACACGTGATGATATTGAATGGTTTAAAGTTCAAAGTATATCCTATTTGTATGTTATTGTGTGAGACAGAATTTTGAAGGAACAATACCATGACATACAGGCATTGTATTTAATTTCATGTGTGTATGTTGTTATTGGCATGTGTTTAAAGTCAGTCAGGTTTTGTTATCAATCATTGGATGATTTTCTAAATGTTTCTATTTTTGCTCCGTGTATTAGGTATTTATATGCATGGACATAATGTTTTGATAATGATGTCTACCTTTACTATAATATAACCATAATGTTTTAATTTCATCATACTGTACATAATAACAGCAACAATAACCACAAATACTGAACAGTCATATTTATTTATTTTGTGACAGCAGGTTTTGTGAATGAGTCATTGGACGTTGAATTAGTTTCTCTTCTGGATGTGTTGGCTCTCTGCGCCACATTGTAATATTTTTAGGATTCACATTTGTTGATTCCTGGGTTGTGTTTGGGGTCACAATGGCTGAGTGTGTGTCTGCTATGCAACTAGGCGTGATCATTATGTTTGCAGGTTGATCTGGCATTGGTATTGGTGTTGGCGTGGTCAGGCTGCTTGATTGTTGGTCTGGCATTGGTGTTGGTGTGGTCAGGCTGCTTGAAGGTAGTAAGGCCTTGGTGTGGTCAGAGTTGGTGTTTGTTCATGTGTGAACCATGTGAATGTTTGAGGACACCAATATTTCCTCTTTATCTTATGTACTTTTTTCTGTTTTTTCCTAGGTGGCTTTGCAATTTCTACTTCTGTTGACACCTCAATGGCTGTTTCACGAATCACTTCCGTGGGTGTGTGCGTCAAGGATTCTTCTTCAGGAGTAGATTCCATTGGTGGTTGTGGACACCATTCCATTTCTGGAACTTGACCTGATTCTAGTTATGGCACTAGACATGATTCTAGTTGTGGCACTGGACACGATTCTAGTTCTGGCACTGGACACGATTCTAGTTCTGGCACTGGATACAATTCCATTTCTGTTTGTGTCGAACATGGCATTCGTGGGGGTGTAGACAGTTCTATCGTTTCAGCAGGTTGCCCAGTAGATTTTGCAGGAGAAAATAGTGATCCCTGTAATGTGCCTACATAGGTAGCAGGAAATAATGAAGATGCCAGTGCAGAGTAACGAAGATCATTTTTTTTTACCAAACTGGTAGCAATGGATTCCATGAAATTATTATGGATGCTGAATTCAGCAGCATTCTTCAACAAAATTTCTTTCACCTGTCGAATTTCACTGACCATTTTCTCATGAAAAACCATCAACTACTCATGACGTTCTACCTGGCTTTGCATTAAATGTTCCTCGGCTCTTTCTATTGATTCCAAGTGCTCCTGGTGGGCAGGATCAGGATACAGACGTGCAGGTTGGTGATGGCTTATCACAGGACTATCCATGAACGCTAAGCACGGAGAATTCATTAATCCAGATATACTTCCGGGACTCGGTATATCTGTCGAAAGAAAGAAAATAATTATTAGAACATTCCGTTCTTGAAACATTAAATGACAATGACAGTTAGTATTGCACATTGAATCAGTAGGCATTGGAATAGCTAAAGGCAATAGATGATGTTCAATTGTGTATCACTTTTATCCACATGGAAACAGAAACAAAATCATTTGACATTAATTAAATTAACTCACATTTATGAAAAAGCGGAAATAATTAGCTTGATTTAAGACTACACTATTTATATATTGCCGCTACTTCACATGTGTATTAGCATTGAACTCCAAACTCGGCCTATTTCAGTCATACTTGCAAGTGTCACAAGGTCATATGCAAGTGTTACTGTGGCATAGAAGGTGCTAAATTATTATATTATACTCTTCATTGATGGGCTCACCTTCAATTAATGGTAATTACTCCTGTGATACAGGGGATGCCGTATGTGAGGTGACTTGGGCTGCAGTTGGTGGCACATCTGCTCCAATCTGGGATGCTGGGCACACTGTGGAGTTACATAGTTACATAGTTACATAGTAGATGAGGTTGAAAAATAACGTAAGTCCATCAAGTTCAACCTATGCTAAATTTAGACAACAGATATTTTATCCTATATCTATACTTACTTATTGATCCAGAGGAAGGCAAACAAAAAACCCAATTAAGGGGAAAAATCAATTCCTTCCTGACTCCAAGAGTTGGCAATCGGATTAATCCCTGGATCAACATCCTTCCCATGTATACTTATTTGGTATATCCCTGTATACCTTTCCCATCTAAAAAGATGTCCAACCTTTTTTTGAACAAATTTATTGTATCTACCATCACAGTCTCCATGGGTAATGAATTCCACATTTTAACTGCCCTTACTGTAAAGAACCATTTCCTTTGTTGCTGGTGAAATTTCCTTTCCTCCAACCTTAAGGGATGGTCCAGAGTCCTTTGTACTGCCCGTGGGATGAATAGTTCTTTTGAAAGCTCCTTGTATTGTCCCTGAATATATTTGTATATAGTTATCATATCCCCTCTTAGACGCCTCTTTTCTAATGTAAATAAATCTAATTTAGCTAGCTTCTCCTCAGAAGTTATACTGTCCATCCCCTTTATTAATTTAGTGGCTCTTCTCTGCACTCTCTCTAGTTCCATAATGTCTTTTCTTAGGATTGGTGCCCAAAATTGTACTCCATATTCAAGGTGTGGTCTTACTAATGCTTTGTAAAGGGGCATAATTATGTTTACTTCCCTTCCATCCATTGCCCGTTTGATGCAAGATAAGATCTTGTTTGCCTTTGCAGCTACTGCATGACATTGGGCACTATTGCTAAGCCTGCTGTCTACAAGCACTCCTAAATCCTTCTCCATCAAGGATTCCCCAATATATCTCCATTTAATTTGTAAGTCGCCTTTTTATTCTTGCATCTCAAATGCATAACCTTACATTTATTTGTATTAAACCTCATCTGCCATTTACCTGCCCACGTTTCCAGTCTCTCCAAGTCCTTCTGAAGAGAAATTACATCCTGCTCTGATTCTATTACCTTACACAATTTAGTATCATCAGCAAAGATGGAGACTTTGATCTCGATCCCAACCTCAAGGTCATTAATAAACAAGTTAAAAAGCAGGGGTCCCAGTACCGATCCCTGAGGTACTTCACTCACGACTTTAGTCCAACCTGAAAAAGTTCCATTTATGACAACCCTCTGTTGTCTGTCCTTTAACCAGTTTTCAATCCAGGTGCATATATTATTACTGAGTCCAATTTTCTTTATTTTGTACACAAACCTCGTGTGTGAAACCGTATCAAAAGCCTTTGCAAAATCTAAGTAGACCACATCAACTGCATTACCCTGGTCTAAATTCCTACTTACCTCCTCAAAGAAACAAATAAGGTTAGTTTGGCAAGATCTATCCTTCATAAATCCATGCTGATTATTACTAATAATTTTGTTTTCCATTAGATATTCCTGAATATTATCCCGTATTAAACCTTCAAGTAGTTTCCCTACTATTGAAGTCAGGCTTACAGGTCTGTAATTTCCCGGTTGTGATCTAGCTCCCTTTTTAAATATAAGCACCACATCTGCTTTAAGCCAATCTTGTGGAACTGAGCCTGTGGAAATGGAGTCCTTGAATATTAAATATAATGGTTTTGCTATTACTGAGCTTAACTCCTTGAGAACTCTTGGAAGTATGCCATCGGGGCCAGGTGCCTTATTTACTTTAATTTTTTCAAGTCGCTTATGAACTTCTTCCTCAGTTAACCAATTGTTCATTAATATGGAGGTTGTGGTTTCCTCCTGTGGCACTACTATTGAACTTGATTCTTCCCTGGTAAACACAGAGGCAAAGAATTTGTTTAATACCTCAGCTTTTTCCTTATCTCCAATAATCTGCCTACCCATCTCACACTGAAAGGGTCCTATATTTTCTTGTCTCGTTTTTTTGTTATTAAGGTACTTAAAGAACTTTTTACGGTTGACCTTACTTTCTATTGCAATCCTTTTTTCATTATCCATTTTTGCTAATTTGATTGCCCTTTGCAATTTTTGTTACATTTCTTATCATTCT
Organism: Ascaphus truei; assembly: GCF_040206685.1. Lineage (NCBI taxonomy): Eukaryota > Metazoa > Chordata > Amphibia > Anura > Ascaphidae > Ascaphus > Ascaphus truei. The sequence goes on along the minus strand of NC_134486.1, from coordinate 236,256,867 downwards.
GATACGATGTCTCTGTCCCTTCTGACTTAAAGAATCTAAACGCCTTCCTCTTCTTGTCCATTTCCTCCCCTACCTGTTTATTTAGCCACATTGGTTTTGACTTATTTCTTTTATACTTATTACCCAAGGGTATACACTGATAAGTGTGCTTTTCTAACAATGTTTTAAAGACTGCCCATTTATCTTCTACATTTTTCCCTGCAAAAACATCATCCCATTGTATTACTACCAGATTAGACCTCAGTTTATTGAAATCTGCCTTTCCAAAGTTGAAGGTCTTTGTTGAACCCAAGTAATCTGTTTTTTGATAATTTATTTCAAATGAGACCATGTTATGATCACTGTTACCCAAATGTTCCAGGACTTGAATATTTGTTATTACTTCTACATTGTTTGATATGAACAAATCCAGAACTGCCCCTCTCCTGGATGGTTCCGCAATAATTTGGGTCATATAATTGTCTTTAAGCACCCCCAAAAACCTGTTTCCTTTTGTTGTATCACTAATCTCATTGCCCCAGTCTATGTCTGGATAATTAAAATCCCCCATTATGCAAACATGACCCAGTTTTGATGCCTTCTCCATTTGTAAAAGTATTTTAGCTTCCTCAATCTCACAGATATTTGGTGGTTTATAGCATATTCCCACATACATTTTCTTTATACTTTTATCTCCACTGCTAATTTCTATCCACAAAGTCTCTACATTTTCATCATTCCCTTCATAGACATCATCCCTTATAATAGGTTTTAGATCCGGTTTAACATATAAACATACTCCACCTCCCCTTCTATTTGTTCGATCCTTCCGAAACAGAGAATAACCCTCTAAATTAACTGTCCAGTCATGAGTTTCATCCCACCATGTTTCAGTAATGCCTATGATATCATACTGCTCCCTTGCAGCTATTAATTCAAGCTCCCCCATTTTATCTGTCAGGCTTCTTGCATTAGCAAGCATGCATTTAAGTTTTTTTTCAGCCTGTACTATTATCTTATCTGCTCCATCCTTTCTGCGCCCACTTGGTTTAGTCTTTAGAAGTTTTCTAGTATTATCTGTATTTACTATGGGTGTCTCACTGCTTGTCAAACTTGCACTTGTCCCCATTCTATCTCCATACCACCTTGTATCCTCATCTATTCCATTTAGTTCATTATCTGTTTCATTCCCCTCCTCCCTCCTTCCTAGTTTGTGAGGTGACTTGGGCAGCAGTTGGTGGCACATCTGCTCCAATCTGGGATGTTGGGCACACTGTGGAGTATATAAATGTATTTTGTTACCAAGCAAGTATATGCAAATTTAATTCTCACAAACAGTAATAAAATAATATAATTAAAGTATCACCTATCCAAATATTAACATTAATTGAATTGTGAAAGTCATCACCTGTTTATGGTACATAGCAAGAATGTTTGTATATAACTAATTAAGTTTCTCTAATTATGTAAATATGTTATCATATAATAGTTGATTTATAGTAACATGTGTGTAATAGTGTAAATTTATAATCACATAATAAATATGAAATGATGACACAAATTAATGTTGCCATGTATTATGAATAAATTACATGTTATGACTACAAATTAAACTAATTGATGAAAGAGTATTGAGAACAAGCAAACTATATTAAAATCAACATTTTATTTTTATCAACACTAAAAATAACCTTGTGGAAACTGATGATCTAACACCCCGATATCCAGATCCCCTGGCAAGCCTTCAACCTGAATAGGCGGCAATTTCGCACTCAACTGCTCCTCCAAGGGAGTAAGGCTTAAATTGGCTGCAGGTGGGCCTCCCCCTGTGCCTGAAGCATGTAAATGTATTGCTTGTATTTTTTCTTTCAATCTCGTTTTGATATTGTCAAACCTCTTGTGGCAATTATCATGACTTTGAACTTGATTCCCACAGCCAGATACTGACACTCTAATGTGTTGCCACAATTCCCTCTTCACCAATGCCGATGTCTTGCCTTGAAATATACAATAAAATAACCTTGATCATGAACATATCTTCCAATCTCTGTTTGATTGTAATGTTAATGTTTGAACTCAGCTACAATTTATGATAGATGATGTTTAACAGAGTGTATATTAAACACATGTATCTATAAACTATTTGTAGGCATACGTCTACAATCAATATAGATGTAAATATAATATTTACATAATATAAAACAGTGCATCTATTTGTAACATTGATGCTAACACTATAATATAACATGTTTGTACATATACACAATGACATTTATGTTAATGTCAGTTCAATGTGAATGAGTACAAAAAATATAATTGATTTGAAGATAAACAGTGACATTCATTGAGGATTAATTTCTTACCTACTAAATGACCAAATAGCCGATCATAATGCTCCAAAATACAGTACAGGTCACGAGCACTCTGTTTTCCTCATCGTTAAAATTTAAATTCCTTTTTTGGCAATAGTATTTGCCTGGCCAGATCCAGCCCCTGGCATTTGCTGCTTACTGCTCTCTCCCTCTCCAATTCAAGAGAGTGCATTAGAATTGCACTCTCACCACCACCACCACCACCAGACACCATACCACCACCACTCACCCTACCACCACCACTCAACCTACCACCACCACTCACCCTACCACCACTCACACCAATCACCCCAGCACCACCACTCACCACAACAGTCACACCACTACTCACCCCAGCAGCACCACTCACCACACCACCTTCACTCCCACTCCTACTCCCACTCCTCCCTTCCATACCTCTAACACTCACAAAGAACACAAATAGTATGAGCGTTTAGAAAGAAGTAAAGCTCAAAACTATACTGTGGCAGTGGTGCCAGCCCTTGGTTTGAAATTGGTTTTATTGTTTTCTAATTTAATTTCAGTTGATATATTTTGGCGTGGGAACTGTAGGGGAATACGATGTGTTATATAGGGAGTTTGGGGTTCATTTTGGTGTTTAAAAAACATTTTTAGTTTTCACCAAGAAGCTGCAGTGATTCAACCCAGCACAGCTATACTTTAGCTGGGGTGGTAACTGCAGCTTCAACCCCTATCCTCTCCCTCACCACTGGTTGTTTGTTTTTCTTATTCACTTTTATTTTAAGTTGATTTGGATTTCATTTGGACTTGGGAGCTCTGTGTTTTTAAAGAAAAGAATACTGAGGTGCTGCTCCTTGCTAGGGAGAGAGGTATTAATAAGGGAGGAGGTGCTCGATCTTGAGGAGCGGTTGTCTGTGTCAGGGGACCAATACCTGCAGAATGCATATGTAGAGAGGAGGTGCGCTCTTCGGGACTTGAAAGATTGGAGAGCTCAGGGGGTATACATGCAATCCGACATCCAGTTCCTTAGGGAGATGGGTCGCGGGTCACACCTCTTCTATGCGCTGGAGAAAAAGAGGGGAAACCGTAAACATGTCACCTGCTTACTGGCAGAGGACGGTTCCCCTCTGATGGAGCTGGAGAGCATCCGGGACAGAACCCAGATGTTCTACATAGACCTTTTCTCTCCGGAGTCTATCCAGCCAAACGCATGTAGGGTCTTATGGGAGGGTCTTCCCACAGTAGGCGAATGTGGAAGGCAGAGGCTTGAGTTTCCATTGACTCTGGCCGAGCTCTCTGAAGCCTGCCATCTCATGTCCCGCGGAAAAGCACCGGGGCTAGATGGGCTGACTGTGGAGTTATTCCAGCTTTTCTGGAATGAGCTATACGGGTTTGTTTGGACCCCGCGATCTCAGAGGTGGTAATGTTTATATATATATGTATATGTATGTATATATATATATATATATATATATATATATATATATATATATATATATATATATATATATATATATATATATATATATACACATATACAAAACCAAGAAGTAGCGCTATCAGTGTGTGAGTGTTAGTGCGTTCTAAAATATATGTTGTAACTGATTGTGTTATAAAAAATGTGTGGTGATGTGAAAAAGTGAAAAATATATATAACAAAAATTGGTTATATATGAATAACACAAAAAATAAATAGAACAGAGTCCAGTGAAAAAAATAAAATAGAACAGACCAGTCCAATGTGATAGATGAAAACAAGTCCAGATTGGTATTCCAGTCACTGTATGGAGAGGCAAGCTTCTATATGATCTAGCCAGATCAAATGAATCTACAAGAACAAAAGAAAAAGAAGCGCCAGCTCCATAGCATAATACTGTATGTAAAAGACACAAATTTATTCAAAATTAAGAGAGGCCGCCAGGACATGCACTCACTTAAAATATATAAAAAACATTCATGGGAGACAATCTGTTAGCTTCCAGGAACTGCAGGGGGGTTGGGGGGTGGGCGAAGGTGCAGCCAAGGTGTAGTTGGAGCAGTATAGCTGATGATATGGGTGTGCAAGGCAGATACTTATCAGTATAAGATGTCATCAAGTCAGGAGAGGGGAGAGATGCTGTTTTCCACTTCAGTGGTGGTGTGACTGGATCCAAGGTGTCGGCACTAGTAGCACTAATAATGGACTCCCAGCATCACTAAATGAATGTCCACACTCTATGTCTCCAATATGAGAGCGCCCCCCCAGCAATGCAGCATAAACTGTCTTTCTCCTCTCAGTCTGCTTCAGAAAGAATCGCCAGCTCTAACTCACATGTAACTGCTGCAGACTCCTCACATACACTTCCTGGTTAGCGGATGACGTCAGTGCGTCATGCGTCACGACGTCTGACGCATTTTGTCACGTGAGTGACTTCTTCAAGGGATTGTATATACATACAGTTGTGTGAAAAAGAAAGTACACCCTCTTTGAATTCTATGGTTTTACATATCAGGACATAATAACAATCATCTGTTCCTTAGCAGGTCTTAAAATTAGGTAAATACAACCTCAGATGAACAACAACACATGACATATTACACCGTGTCATGATTTATTTAACAAAAATAAAGCCAAAATGGAGAAGCTATGTGTGAAAAACCAAGTACACCCATACTGCTTCATTAGGAATTAAGATGCTAAGTAGCAGACAGGTGCAGCTAATCAAATGCCCTTGATAAATTGATCATCAGCAAAAGTGACCACCTCTATAAAAGCCGAAGTTTTAGCAGTTTGCTGGTCTGGAGCATTCAGGTGTTTGTTAACACAATGCCAAGGAAGAAAGACATCAGCAATGATCTTAGAGAAGCAATTGTTGCTGCCCATCAATCTGGGAAGGGTTATAAGGCCATTTCCAAACAATTTAAAGTCCATCATTCTACAGTGAGAAAGATTATTCAAAGTGGAAAACATTCAAAACAGTTGCCAATCTTCCCAGGAGTGGACGTCGCAGCAAATTCACCCCAAGGTTAGACCGTGCAATGCTCAGAGAAATTGCAAAAAAAACAAGAGTTACATCTCAGACTCTACAGGCCTCGGTTAGCATGTTAAATGTTAAAGTTCATGACAGTACAATTAGAAAAAGACTGAACAAGTATGGTTTGTTTGGAAGGGTTGCAGGAGAAAGCCTCTTCTCTCTAAAAAGAACAGGACAGCACGGCTTAGGTTTGCAAAGTTGCATCTGAACAAACCACAAGACTTCTGGAATAATGTCCTTTGGACAGACGAGACCAAAGTGGAGATGTTTGGCCATAATGCACAGCGCCACGTTTGGCGAAAACCAAACACAGCATATCAGCACAAACACCTGTAACGAAATTGTGGGTAATCAGTGCATTAATAAAGGCAGTATGCTCAGCTGGTTACCCCTATTTTGTATTGGGGATGAAGGGGTTAATTTTACTTGCACTGTACATGTGTTATTTTTTCCTTTGCCCTTATTGTCCCCATTTTGCAGGAGTGTATGTGCCTGCAATAGTGTATAACCTAGTACACTGACGTTACTGGCTTTGGACACAAGATGCCGCTGTAAACGCTAAACCACAAGTTAAGTGGATAAGCGTGGCGCAGTCTCTTTGTTCCATTGCCGAGTATAAGTATCCATTACTGAGACTGGAAGCCGCAACCGCAGAGTCAATTGAATCAAAGGGCTGCGGTTTCCCGTCTCAAGTGGTACTCGGATACAATGTATCTCCATCCCGGTTAATGGCGCGTCTTGAAAGGCAACTCGCAATTGGTGTGGGAACTCGGTCAATTGACGTGAGAACCCCGCAAGTCAATTGAGAATTCCATAGCCCAGCATTACCAGTTCAAGAGGAAGGCATAACTCGGGAAGAAAAAGGGGCCAGCAACCTGAAATTTTGAATGCAGCCCCAGTGTAACACCCTAAGCATCCACATATTAAAAATATATTTGTAGGATATGGGAGACATGTATTTTTAATAAAGTGTATTTTTGCTGCAGTTTTAAAAGGGCAGGCAGGATGAGGCTTTTTTCTACTGTCATTGAAATGCACACAGGGACCAAATGTTTTGACACCTATGAGCTGGGACACTTTCCTATGCAAGCTTCTTAGACCTTGCATATGAAAGCCCCAGAGTCAGATGGTGTGAATTAGCCAGGATGGTTGCTAAATAGGAAATCCTGTTAGCCATCTGGGCTGGCTCACACCCTGAGTTTCCCTCCCAGCCTGGGAGACGCAAGGTAGAAAGGGGGGTACACATATGCTAAGCAGGCCAGGTAGCAATGTCGCAAAGGCGTTGTGTTAGCATGAAATCCCTAGAGTGCCCACTCTCCAAACTGTGGGCAAGTTGGGGATTGGGGAATGAGAAAATTCCCACGAGGGGGACTGGGTGGGTATGTTGGAGATAGGCTCTCAAACCCTATATACATGCTGCCCACGCTATCCCCATTATCTTTAGTTTTTCCTTCTACAATGTGAGCGGACTTCCATCATGCTTCTCAGCGGATAAGAGCAGCAACAACCCTGGGACGCAAAGAGTCTTATCACATCGGAACCAAAGATTAACTCTGCGCCAGGACTCCGTTATTGCTGGGGGTATCTATCAGACCCCAATGGACCAGAAAGATCTTTGCACCGTTCACAGAAGGATTGGGCTGGCAATTTGCGCCTTTGCAAAAGGACTGCACTTTAACGGACAATATTCTGGTGCTTTGCACTTTTCTGGAAATTCTATCCCGTTTCTCTATTCAGTGTGTTTTGGTTAAGGATATTCTGAGGTTGTCGTGTGTTTGTCTAGTAAGGAAATAAATGACAATTTATGTTGCTCAACTTGTGTGCTCAATCTAGTTCCCCAAAAATATAAAATTGTATTACAGGTCTGTCCCCGTGACAGGCTAATAGTAATTACTGGTGGCAGCTTGTGGGATACTGATTGAGCCTATATTGCAGTTTCCTGCGGGGTTCTGTAATATAGTGATGACCTCATAGATTGCGAGCTCCTCAGACAAGTGGCAAGTTACACACACTTCCAAAGAAGCACGAGACAATTCACTGGTCTCTTGACCCATACCCCGGGGGCACCATGAGTCTACGCCCAGGAAGGTTTTGTTCCTGGAACCGAGAGCAAGTCGTGGAGAAATGTACGGGATATGGCTTAACGACAGACGGTCGTTCCAAGAGTCAGCTGGAGGAGGATTTAGAAGAATATGAGGGCAGAGTGGCCGTATTAGCTGCTTTGGCAGCGGACAGTACTCAGCACGGAGTGCAGGAGGTCCCTCCAACTCTAGGGCTGCAAGGACAGGGGGAGGATGTTGCCGACCACCCGGTCGTGGGTGGCTTGGTGCCAGGGGTTGCGGATGGGTTCGCGGCTGCGGCCGCCGGACTGCCGGCCAATGGACTCGGCTCACTGATCACCACCTGGGGAGAGGGATTCAGCTACGAGCAGCAGTTAAGGCTCCTCATGGTAGCAGTTGGAAAAGGTTCCCAATCCCACCTTGTAAACGGGAAACAAAAGCTTTCCCGGCCGGATCACCACAGTTTTAGCAAGTTCATTGATGGCACGGATGACCTGGACTCATTTCTTAATGATTTTGAGAATCAGTGTGGCCGGTTCCGAATACCAAAGAGGGACTGGGTGGTCAAACTACGACCACTACTATCCGGCAAAGCCAAAAGAACCTTGCAGGAGCTTCCCGGTGTGGATGCTGAGGATTATGGGCATGTCAAGCATAAGCTGATGGTCCAGTATGCCATGACTCCTGAGGGGTATAGGAGCAAGTTCCGGACGGGGGATTTGAACCCCGGGGAATCATTTGCAGACTATGGCAACAGAATGGTCAGGCACGGGACCCAGTGGGGTATGAGGTTACCAAATACCATACTTTGCTGGACTTAATATTCCTAGAGCAGCTGATGCAACGCTTTCTCCCCAACATGTGGTCTTGGATCTTTGACCATAAACCCAAGACCTGGGAGGACGCTGCCCGGATGGTCGACGAGTATGTGGCAGCAGGATATATATACATACATATATATATATGCAATGTGTTATATAAAATTAGATTATATATATATATATATATATATATAAATATATATATATATATATATATATATATATATATATATATATATATATATATATATATATATATGCAAATATAACTGTATGCTCATCTGCATGTCTTAGGCAGGTCTGCAACCCCGCCTTTCCCCATTATCACCCAGCATACAGCACTTCCACTGCAGCAAGGGATTCTGGGATATGACATGCAAATGAGCACACAGTGTCACTTTTTGCCTCAATAACCATTTTTAACATGGTTCCCTATAGGCTTAAGCTTGCTGCATGGTCACAGCTTTGAGCACAGCCAGGGTTAAGGTGCATACCCAGAAAACCACCCACAGACAGCCGTTTCGACCTTGATGGGTCTCATCAGTGTGGGGTTGATTTTACTGGGAATGCAAGAGAGGCTATGGGATAGGCTAAACCATAATACTGAGTTAAGTTATGGTGAGTAAAAAAAGTGACAAAAACCCTCCACAGGAAAGCAAATATGCAAATATAACTGTATGCTCATCTGCATGTCTTAGGCAGGTCTGCAACCCCGCCTTTCCCCATTATCACCCAGCATACAGCACTTCCACTGCAGCAAGGGATTCTGGGAAATGACATGCAAATGAGCACACAGTGTCACTTTTTGCCTCAATAACCATTTTTAACATGGTTCCCTATAGGCTTAAGCTTGCTGCATGGTCACAGCTTTGAGCACAGCCAGGGTTAAGGTGCATTTTTTGTTTTGAAAATTCTTTTATTATGCAGCGAATCTTTACAACAAGATTATAACAGTACACAAATCATTTTCCAAACGAAAAAAAAACCGCGACGTTAACAACGGCGCAGTGCATATCCCACACAACTCACATACATTTTTATTAATGGTTTCCCCAAGAGTAAAAAAAACTGTGTCGAACACGGCGGTGCAGTGCATTTATACGTATGCACCGCACCACAGACATGACATATCATACACACATTATCTCTAACTTTATTGCACAGAAAAACTTTTGGGGCGGGGGAGTAAAGGGGGGTGGGGAGGGGGGGTGTTTAGTCCTCCTCCTCAGGGCCGTCAAAGATGGAATAGTCCTTGAGCAGGCTGTGGAGCAGCCTGCGACAGTCCTGTACCGACATCCTCTTCTTCCCCTTGATCAAACGTTTCCTGGCGAATAGTAAAACGTCCTTGAAACAGCACATTAGACGCCAACCGGCTTCGATTGCGTCCTCTGTGTGTGTTCCTGTGAAAAGTCCGTGGAACACCGAGTAGTACGTGACGCACTTCCTCGGTATATAATCGTTTAAGTCAGTGTCCAGTGCGCGCAGCAAGGACTGCGCAAAGGGGCAGTTCCAGAAGAGGTGTATGATGCTTTCCTCCACTGGGTTGCACCTGGGGCAGTGCCTCACAAGGCTGAGTTTACTCTGGTACTTGTCCGCATTCACAGGGAGTCCCCCGTGTATGGCCTGCCAAGCAATGTCTTTGTGTTTGTTCATTAGTCTTTTCGATGCCACATTCCTCCACACCGTTCCAAAGGTGTTGGGGTGGAGACCTGGGACCGATTCCATGATGTCTTTAGCCCTGATCATTTTGTAGATGACCTTGGGCTTCCACAGGTCTGGTTTTACTCCCTCCAGATTGTTCTGCCGCACAAACTTCTTCACGTCCTTGTAGAACCAGGGCGTGCGCCAGCTGTAAGGGATGGAGCTGTCCCACTTGTCCCACCCCAGTGCTCTCCAGAGCGGCAGGAGTAGGAGGCGGGACATGGAGTAGCCAGAGGAGTCTTTGTCGCAGTCTCTCATTGTAATCCGCACGCAGTTGCTTACAAAGAAGGCGCGCAGCATAGTGGGGATGTCGGGGATTCCTCTACCCCCCTTGTGCGGCTCTTTGTACATCACCTCGCGCTTTCTCCTCTCAAACTTGGCCCCCCAGACAAAGGGAACACTGCCATGGAGATCTCTTGGCAGGTTCTGGTCGAAGGCGGGTATGCCTGGGCCACGTACTGCAGGGAGGATCTCGTTCAGCAGTACCAGCTTTTTCCCCTCAATGGTGAGGGGTCTGAGGCGCCACAATCCGATCTTCTGCTTCACCTTGTTCAGCCTCTCATTCCAGCTCTTCAGGGCAGCGGCCTCGCTCCCCACACCAAACCAGACTCTAAGGATTTGAATGAGGCCTGCTCTGATGGGGAAGGGGAGGGGATCGGCAGACAGGTTCCAAAGCCCAAATAGCTTGGTCTCTGACTTCCCGCAGTTGACTTTTGCTCCTGAAGCTTTCCCGAAATCCTCGCACGTCTGGACCAGCGTCCTCACCGACCGGCTATCTGCGCAGAAGATGGTGACGTCATCCATGTAGAGCGAGCACTTCACTTCGCGTCTCTGGGGTCCTGGCACAACGATCCGTCTGATGCACTGGGCGAAGAGCTCTATACAACAGACAAAAAGGAGAGGTGAAAGAGGGCAGCCCTGCCTAACCCCTGAGCGGACAGGGAAGGGGTTAGTCTTCCATCCGTTCACGATCGCCACACTGCAAATGTCAAGGTACATCAGCTTAACATAAGAACAGAACATCTCCCCCATCCCATACTCACGCAGCACCCTGCCCATGAAATCATGGGAGACACGGTCAAAGGCCTTCTCCTGATCAAGGGTGACCAGGGCCGCGTGTACACGGCGGTCTTTGATGTAGTGGACTGCGTCTCTGATTAGGGCGAGGCTGTCCGCGATCCTGCGTCCGGGGATGCCGCACGTCTGGTCTGGGTGGATGATCTGGCTGATGACCTTCTTCAGTCTGTTCGCTAGGACTTTTGCTAGGATCTTGTAGTCCGCGTTCAGGAGGGAGATGGGACGCCAGTTCTTGAGGTCGCACCTCTCCCCCTTCCGTTTGTACAAGAGCGTCAGCATTCCTTCCCTCAACGTTGGGGGCATCCTACCTTCTGCTTCCATTTCCCTATAAAGCTCGAGCAGGTCCGGGCCGATCAGGTCCCACAGCTTCGTGTATAACTCAGCTGGGATACCATCTCCGCCCGGCGTCCTACCCTTCTTAAAGGATTTGGTTGCAGCGTGGAGCTCCTCCAGCGTCAGGGGGGTGCTCATGGCTGCTTTTCCTGCCGGGTCGATGGTGTTTGTAATCCCTGACAGGAATTTGTCAGCCTGGTCTCGGTCTGATGCTTTTGGGAAGTAGAGGTCTTCATAGAAATCTTTCACGACTCCCATGACTTCCTCCTTCCCCTGCTGCACGTTGCCATCTTTGTCTCGCAGCTCCCTCAGGGGCATGTGGGCAGAGTGGAGTTTCTTGAAGAAGAAGGCATTGCATTTCTCCCCCCTCTCAAGGTTCTCCACCTTGGAACGGAAGATGATTCGTCTGGATTCCTCCTCAAAGTGCTTTTGCAGGCTCTCCTTGGTTTCCTCCAGGTCGTCATCCACGTTCCATCCAGCGTTTGAGGTCATGCAGGGACTGCAGCTTGCGCTGCAGGCCCTCGAACTCCCCCTTCCTCTCACACGCCAGGCGTCTGCCCTTTGCCTGCAGGAAGCAACGGATCCTTATCTTCGTGAATTCCCACCACTCTGCAGTGCTGGGGAAACAGGCCTTTTCTTCTTTCCATGCTGTGTATGCTATTCTCAGCTCCTCCATGATCTCATCCCTTTCCAGCAGTGCGCAGTTCAGCTTCCAGGATCCTGGCCCTTGGGGGAAAGCTCCTCCCAGGCGCCCCTGGAGATGAATGGCTCTGTGGTCAGAGAAATGTACTGCGACCATGGAGTGCTGTCTGTGCTGTACCTGCTTGGTGGTCAACAGGAAGTCAATCCGAGAACGCACGAAACCATTTGGGTGGCACCAAGAGTAGTTTGCGGCACCTGCTCCCATAGATCCCACCACGTCCTTCAGGGATGCCTCCCCAATCATCGCCGTGAGTAGCCTGGACGTCACATCTATCTTTGATGATTTGTTGGGGGGCACGCGCCCCCCCACCTCAATCGTGCAGTTGAAATCCCCACCCATCACCACTGCCCTGGAGGTTGCGAGCCAAGGGCGAAGGTGCTGAAAAAGTTCCAAGCACTCATTTCTCCGGGGGGCGGCGTACACATTGATGAGCCTAATCGGCTCCCCTGCCCACGAACCGTCTACGACAAGTAGTCTGCCGCAGACAAGTTCATGGACAGAATCAACAGTGAAACATCCCCCCCCGGATCAAAATGGCTACACCCGCGTTCCTGCACCCGTTCCCCCCAGACCAGTAGGAGGGGCCGTGAGACCACTGCCCGCTCAGGTGCCTGTAGGATCGAGAAAAAGGTAAGGCACATTCCTGTAGCATATACACATCACATTTCTGTAAAGAAAGGAATGTTAGTACTCTGGTACGTCTCATCCGCTCTCCTATGCTCCTTACGTTAATGGAGAAAATGTTAAGAGACGCCATTAGTTTGGGGATAAAGGGTTGGACAGACATGCAGTGATACTAGTTACCATCCTCGCTGGCGTGGGTGGTCTTGTTGATCTCCTCGCACAGCTGGACTAGCAGATCCATGGTTTGCCCAAGGTTGTCATGGAGGAGGAGGGTCTCTGCTGCCTCTCGCCCCTCTCTTATGAGCTCTTCCACGGTCACCTGTGTCTCGCTAGGTGGCTGTTCTAAAATGGCCGCCTGCTCCTCTGCAATGGCTGCCTCCTGCATCTCTGCTTCCTCCTCCTCCAGGTCGCTTTCAAGGTCACTTTCAGCGTCGCTGGAAGTGGGTGAGTCTCCGATTTGCATTAGGGTTAAGGTGCATACCCAGAAAACCACCCACAGACAGCCGTTTCGACCTTGATGGGTCTCATCAGTGTGGGGTTGATTTTACTGGGAATGCAAGAGAGGCTATGGGATAGGCTAAACCATAATACTAAGTTAAGTTATGGTGAGTAAAAAAAGTGACAAAAAACCCTCCACAGGAAAGCAAATATGCAAATATAACTGTATGCTCATCTGCATGTCTTAGGCAGGTCTGCAACCCAGCCTTTCCCCATTATCACCCAGCATACAGCACTTCCACTGCAGCAAGGGATTCTGGGAAATGACATGCAAATGAGCACACAGTGTCATGCAGCAAGCTTAAGCCTATAGGGAACCATGTTAAAAATGGTTATTGAGGCAAAAAGTGACACTGTGTGCTCATTTGCATGTCATTTCCCAGAATCCCTTGCTGCAGTGGAAGTGCTGTATGCTGGGTGATAATGGGGAAAGGCGGGGTTGCAGACCTGCCTAAGACATGCAGATGAGCATACAGTTATATTTGCATATTTGCTTTCCTGTGGAGGGTTTTTGTCACTTTTTTTACTCACCATAACTTAACTCAGTATTATATATATATATATATATATATATATATATATATATATATATATATATATAATTTTATATAATTTTATATAACACATTGCATCATTATTCTAATTCACTTATTTATATATAGTTTTTTTAATCACTTTTACACATTATATTATTATTTTTATTATACAGTTAATCAAGCACATCATATGGTCTATTTTTACCATTTACTATTTTTATAGAGTCACAATCGCTTTCTTTGGTATAATAAGTGCCTTATTTCTCCCATACATTCATTTATGTATGTGAGGCTCACGCCGTCGGGGTGCTCCCCACTCACTTTCACCACTGTGGGCTCTTCCGCAAACTTCGCAAACTATTATCGCAGATTTATCCAAAGTTTTTCTTCTACTGTACAGAAGCTCGCATCACGGTCTTAACCAAGAAAGGTGTAGATTCTGCCTCCGGGTCCGCAGTTGCCATCTTAGCCTTTGACCACCTGAAGAAAGCCTTTGTGTCTGTTCCTACCCTCATCCACCCAGACCCAAAACTACCCTTTACCCTGGAGGTGGACGCGTCAGACGTTGGGGCCGGGGCTATCCTGTTGCAAAGAAAATCACCATTGGCTAGACTACATCCAGGTGTATTTAAAAAAAAAAATTCTTCAGCTGAGTGAAATTAATATGTGGGGAACCGGGACCTATTGGCAATCAAGTTTGCTCTCGAGGAATGGAGACACCTCTTGGAGGGCACGTTAAATCACATGACAATATTAACCGACCATAAAAATCTCCTTTACATACTATAGAAGTTGCTCGCCGCCTAGGCGCTAGACAGGCGCGTTGGTCGCTCTTGTTCTCCCGCTTCACTTACATCATCTCTTTTGTTCCTTGGTCCAAGGACCTCAAGGCAGATGCTCTCTCTTGACAGTTCCTCGCTGAGGATAAGTCCGAAGATCTACTGGACACTGTGCTGCCTTCTAAATTGTTATCTCTGCCAACTCCTTTGATGTTATGGACCAGATCTGTCTGGATCAATCCCATCACCCAGAGGGTCTCAAAGTCCCGGAGGGCCACCTCTTCACCGCAACTCTATACCAAAAAAGGGTCCTTGAGTGATGTTACTCCTTTAAATTGTCTGGACACCCAGGTGTTCGTAGGACCACCAACCTCGTACAGCGAACCTTTTGGTGGCTAGGTATGCAGGCAGACATCAAAGAGTTCGTCCACGCATGTGCCACGAGTGCCCGTAACAAAACGCCGTGAAGCAGACCCCTGGGACTTCTACAGCCACTCCCGATTCCGGACCGTCTTTGGAACCATTTGTCTATGGACTTCATAGTAGACCTACCTCCTTCCAAGAATTCAACCATAATTCTCTTTACAATGAATCCATCCAGGAGTCACCATTTTTTATTAATTATGAATTCAACCCTTCCCAACTGCCATTGGCCTCTTGTTCCTCTGAGGTACCAGCCATGGATAATCGAATCCATCTCCTTCAGGACTTATGGAAGACTCTTCTCTGCCTCCACAGTCTTGCCTTATCTTGCTCCTAATCTTCCTGTGTACCAACCCAGCTTCCCTCGACCATTCCACTCTCTCCAAACCTAACCTCGGCAAACGGACTAAAACGATTCTGCGCTCTCCAAACCTAGACACGGCTAATAGTACCTGAAACGTTCCGTACCTCTCCACCTCTGACCCCGGCAAGTATCTCGACCATCCGCACCTCTCCAACACCAACCCGGCTACCCCGACAAACTCTACAATCCGGCTGTGAGTGGCGTAATATCCATTCCCACATCAGCACCGTGGCCCCACCTTGTTTGTGGTGAGGACAGCGTGACAATGTACTTGTAATTGTACTTATTAATTATGTTATGGCATTTTTCTTTTGGATTATTCTGATTGTATAGTTACTGAGTAGGTTTCCTGGCTATGCACTTCTTTAACAGAGGCTATGCTAAAAAGCTGTGTAATACGGCATAGCTCTTATGGATATATGTTAAAATGGATAAGAAATGAAAGGTGTCATTTATTTTCCCTGAATGCTAAGAGATAAAGTTGTAAAGCAGTGTTACAGACCTGTCTGAGACATGTTAATGTGCTCATAAGTGGTATTTTTATTTGCTATACACTGTACAGTGGAGGATTATTTTCACTTTTTTACCTACCATAACTTAAGGTGACACAAAAATAGATTGAGGTAACTGCCGCTCCAGAGAAAAAGGAGAAAACTCACCAGGTGTATACTGTAGGTGTGCAGGTGTGTAATATATTAAACGTTGTGTTTTATATGTCCATGTTGATACTATCATTATTTCATCATCATAGATATGATCTCTATTTTACTATGATCTATGTTATCATGGATATTTGTTGAGTTGATATATCTACATATATCTTGTCCTGAATGTGAAAATCAATTTGCGATCCATTAGGATTACGACATAGCATACTGAATAATTTATGGTCAGTGGTACTCTCTTTTTTGGATACAAACAACAATATGTTGGCAGTTACTATTGTATTCCCACATATCTGTGGATTACTGCAGTATTATCCAATTTAGTTTTTTCTTTTCAGGACACTATATAGTATTGCATTTTGGTCTCAGTTTTTAATTTGTTTTTCACTCCTTTCGTATTTTATTATTCTGTTCATGTTCTTATTTATGTTTTATTCCTTTGTTATTCTTTTTATTTTTCGCACTTTAATTGAAATCAGTTGTCTGATCATTGGTGGTGGCAGGTATATATATATACTATTCACCTCCCCAATGATTTACTCCCTGAGAAAGTGCCACAGTTGGCGTGAAAGGCATGGGAGGAGTGTCCTATGTATTTGCACATTTTTAAAATGTAGTTAAATTAATTGTTTTTAACTTTTTTTCGGCTGGTGAGTTTTCTCCTTTTTCTTTGGAGCGGCAGTTACCTCAATCTATTTTTGTGTTACCTATTTGGAGCGATTGAAGAGACGCCTTCAGGGGACCATTGGAGGATCCATGCAGCAGGCAGTGTTTCATAGAAACTATCATGAGATGCAGGACGGTGATTTTTCGTGATTAGTGGCTACTCCACACCAGGCATACTGGGGACTTAAGGGTTGTATATAGTGAGATCTAGCCATGTGTGACACTACTAGCTAACCCAGGATAACATACTTGACTGTATATTTATTAACCCCTTATATATGTCTCCTCCTCTCATTATCTCTGCATATATCATAGCTGCATTGATTAGCCTCTCAACCCGGCTTTTTGCCCCGCTAATTACATCATATATTTGTTACCATTTTATGGTCGTTTGCCCTCCTTGAGCCTAAATTCCGTTTTCTCTGGTGCATAACTTATGGTGTATAATGTATACTTGTGAAGAAGGCAATGGTACCCTACATAAAGTTTGATGAAATGTTTAGTAACCACCTCCTGATGGCATACGTCATGTGTCCGAAACGGGTTGAGGTTCTTACATTGTTGCGCTAACACGAGGTTCAGAGGTTGTTGGAGCCACAGCATCAGAGACTGCTGCTACTTTGGAGGAAAGCAGCCGGGTGCGTTTCCTTGCTGAATAGCAACAAGTTGCATCACTGTTTGCTTCATCCGAGGTGTGCACATGATTGATTTTACTATCTTGTAAGTAACTGACACATGCTTTAATAAAATAATTCTACCATTTTATTAATTAATTTCTTCAGTTGTCAAGACTCTGTTGTGTGGTCATTTTGGTACAGCGGTGTGGAGTAACTGCACATAGGAAGATGCTGCAGCGAGAGATTTGACTATACTGTCATTATCAGACCACTAGATTAGGACTCTTCACAGTAAGCTTTCACCCGTTTCCTGCTATACAAAGATTTCAAGGATTTTACACAATTTAGTATTTAGAAGCAGGAACAGTTAAGTAGGAATGAACTTGAGAGGTTGAAACACATCTGCCCATTTCCTTCCCAGGAGGAAAAGTGAAGTCATATTGTCAGTAAAACCACAGAATACGGGAAGAGGTATCTTTATCTAGACTCACCACCAGTGAATAATTGCACCTAAACACAAAATAGATCAGTGTTCAAACTATTCTTGTTCTTCATCTCACATAAAAAACTATTTTACCCATTCCAGCATTACATAGAATAAGCAAACCCTTGTTATTGCCTGAATTGTTGTACAGATTTAATAGATGTTATTACCCCCGTTAACATGGAGAAATGCAGGACAAACATAATGGTAAATATCATGTGCGTTAAAGAGATAACACACGTGTTCCAATTTTTCAATGGGGCTTGTGGTAAAACTTGCATTAATAATTTGGTAACACGAACGTATCACGTTAATTGGAATAATAATGTCTGCTACATTTGTACCTACAAAACTTTGCAAACCACACTTGTAGAACACATGATGCTGTGCAATTGTGTTATACAATAATAGTTACATAGTAAAAGAGTTAAATAGTTGATGAGGTCGAAAAAAGACGGGCGTCCATCAAGTTCAACCTATGCTAAATGTAGACGACAGATACTTTATCCTGCATCCGTATTTACAGTATATTTATCTAGAGGAAGGCAAACACAAAACCCCAGTGAAATATCATCCAATTATATCTCATAAGGGGGAAAATAAATTCCTTCCTGACTCCAAGAATTGGCAATCAGATTACTCCCTAGATTAATATCCTTCCCATGTGTACTTTTTGGTGTATCCCTGTTTACCTTTTCTTTCTAGAAAGATGGCCAACCTTTTTTTAAAAACAAATCTATTGTATCTGCCATCACCGTCTCCATGTATAATGAATTCCACATTTTAACTGCTCTTGCTGTAAAGGACCCTTTCCTTTGTTGCTGGTGAAATCACCTTCCCTCCAACCTAAAGGGATGACTCCGATACCTTTATACTGCCCTTGGGATGAATAGTTCTTTTGAAAACTCCTTGTACTGTCCCCGAATATATTTGTATAATTATCATATCCCCTCGTAGATGCCTCTTTTCTAATGTAAATAAATCGAATTTGCTAGCCTCTCCTGATAAATTAGATTTTCCATCCCCTTTATTAATTTAGTGGCTCTTCTCTGCACTCTCTAGTTCCATAATGTCTTTTCTAAGGATTCGTGCCCAAAATTGTACTCCATATTCAAGGCGTGGTCTTACTAATGCTTTATAAAGGGGCATAATTATGTTTACTTCCCTTACATCCATTGCCTGTTTAATGCAAGATAGGATCTTGTTTGCCTTTGCAGCTAATGCACCCCTAAATCATTCTCCATCAAGGATTCCCCTAATTTATCCCCATTTCATTTGTAATTATTTATGTTTCCCAAATGCATAACCTTACATTTATCTGTATTAAACCACATCTGCCATTTACCGGCCCAAGTTTCCAGTCTCTCCAAGTCCTTCTGGAGAGAAATTACAGTAAATCCTTCTTTGATTCTACTACCTTACACAATTTAGTGTCATCAGCAAAGATGGAGACTTTGCTCTGTATGCCAACCCGAAGGTCATTAATAAAAAAGTTAAACAGCAGGGGTCCCAGTACCGATCCCTGAGGTACTCCATTCACAACTTTAGCCCAAACTGAAAAAGTTATATTTATGACAACCCTCTGTTGTCTATCCTTCAATCGATTTTCAGTCCAGGTGCATATATTTTTATTGAACCAAATTTGCTTTATTTTGTACACTAACCTCTTGTGTGGAACCCTATCAAAAGTCTTTGCAAATTTTAAGTAGATCACATCAACTGCATTACCCTGGTTTAAATTCCTACTTACTTCCTCAAAGAAACAATAAGGTTAGTTTGGCATGATCTATCCTTCATAATCCATGCTGACTATTACTAATAATTTTGTTTTCCATTAGGTATTCCTGAATATTATCCTGTATTAAACCTTCAAGTAGCTTCCCCACTATTGAAGTCAGGTTTACAGGTCTGTAATTCCCTGGTTGGGATCTAGCTCCCTTTCAAAATATAGGCAGCACTTCTGCTATACGCCAATCTTGTGGAACTGAGCCTGTGGAAATGGAGTCCTTGAATATTAAACGTAATGATTTGGCTATTACTGCACTTAACTCCTTAATGAAACCTTGGATGTATGCCATCGGGGCCAGGTGCCTTATTTATTTTAATTTTATCAAGCCGCCTATGAACTTCTTCCTCAGTTAACCAATTGTTTAATAATATAGAGCTTGTGGCTTCCTCTGGCGGCACAACTACTACTACTATAATGTTAAATAAGCTATTCTGTAGTTTTTCTTTTATTATCCTACCTGTATCAGAGGGTTCCCCAGAGCTGATCTGTGGTCCCCCAATGTTTGGAAAACCTCAGACACAGGAGAAAGCCCTGAGCGAAACTGGTAGACTAACAATAACTGTGGGGTCATTGCTTATCCTTTCAAATGTTTACATTACTTATATAATAAGTAAGACCAAATAACAAATAATACTTTATCACCAAAGGGAGATCTTTGTGCCAGATTTTTTTTTTACAGACTCACTAGATCTAAATGATTAGAAGCTACAGTAACTGTGATTTGGTTATGTACTGTAGATATGACAATTTAAGTACTGTAATTTATAACAAATATTCCATCCTTCATGATTTGTCTAAAATATACTGTTCAATTTTGCAAAAAGTAAACAAAGGGGTTAATCCCATATCTTAATCGGGATAGCTTTTATTGATAGAGGTGACACTTTCACTGTGGGGATAAACTCAGAATGGGTCATGTGTGTATTAATCTGATATATACAGTACAGTATGGTAAAAATAAAAAAGTGAAACGTGAACTCTTTTCCTTGTGATAAAAAAAGGTTTTAAACTTTTATCTTTAGTATCTCTCTTGGCTCTTTAATAAGGACAGGTCAGGCTAACGGGAAAAAAAACACTTTCCATGTCAGCAGCCAAACCTTTACTATTAGCAGCGTTGGATTTGTTTAGGAAAGCCAATTACACTGTTGTTTACAAAAGGTTGTTTTCTGGTCGGCTATGTGGGATTGCACCTTTAAGGAGCACTTTGTGAACATACTGTAGTCTTCCTATTTTGCCTTAGAGCACATCTGATGTTAGGGTTATTTCCCATACTTAGGGTACCCACATATCGAACGTTTTCAGAATTTTAAAGTGATCACTATTTGCAACAGCAAACTGATGAAAAACATACTTGTAGTTTATACTAAGATCCGTATTGAGATTTTTGCTTTTATCGTTAGCTATTTATTAATTAATTGTTAACAAAACATGTAACACATTGGCTCATAACACTATCAATTGTCAGGGAGATTTGATTTCAAACAAGTTAATTTTACAATTGTCATTCAATGCAATTTTTGATTTTGTGGTCCTAAATTGTATTATATTTAACAATTTATAAATCCCAGATTGCACTGGGGTGAAAGGCAAAATTCCAGTTCTGAATTAAGTATCTCTCCAAAGGACAACCAAACAAAAATTATGTACAAAAGAGAAATAATTTTACTACCAAGACAAAAGGTAAAGAGAAATGTTTTGTTGAAACCTTTGTTTATAGTTTATTTCCTATAACAAATCTTTAAAAATGTATAAAAAGGTAGTAGCTGGCTAAATGAAGGACTTTCAATTGTAAAACTTCGTCCACGTAAACAAATAAATAATTATTTACAATCTTTGGCAAACAAATTTTTTTTTTGTTACTTCAACAGAACTAAAAAATAAGAGGAAGAGAGAAAAAAAAGACATCATAAATAATTTACAAAAGCAAAAATTATGGTACAGTCTATTAATATTAACATCTTCTTTCCCACTCAGAATTTTGTGGAGCATGACCCCAAATAGACTACACATCAATTACAATGCATACATTTAATGAAGATATGGAATGTGTTGTATCAAACAAAAAAGACACTACAAACTTGACAATTTAAGGGTAAAATATGGATTCCTTAACAGGACAATAGTATAAAATGTGCAATAAAACCAGAACACAGTGGGTTTATTCTAATGGATAAAGCAATAAAATGTAAGGAAATTAAACGCACAGTACTGTAGATCACAATTAACAGGTGATTCTTTTTGATCAGTGACCAATATAATATGATTCCCTTATTAAATCCTATCTGTACATCAAATACTCTTAGTAAATGTTTTCTTTTAAACAAAGCTCTGAAAAAGTAAAAAAAAAAAAAAGTGTATATTGTAACTGACCAACTGTTGTTTCTAGCTAGAACAAATTCTGGCATCCACTAGCATTAGCAGAAAGTCATATTTACACTAGTCATACAGTACATAACTACAAAAACTACTATAATCAAGCAATTAAAAGTTATCAAAAACTGTCAAAGTACCATAGTCCTAAATCAGCAGACAGAGGTCAAGAGAGTGTGGTGCAGAAGAAAATACTTGCATTAAACCTACTTTGAATATCCATTTCTTGCCATTGAAACAATATACTGCACCAACATGTTTCAGTAGGCAGCTGTCATGTAAGCCCAAAGTAAAACAATGTGTGTTACCTGTCAACATGTCAATGCACTTTAAATCAGCAGGATAACAAATGTGCATTTTGCCATGGCATATGTACAAGGTTAATATGTTTTGTTTGTTAGGTTTCTTATGGCATACAGTACAGTATGAGGAAAAAAAAATATCAGTTTGTTATGATTATGAATTGGGGTTTTGTCTGGAAGGAAAGTAATAATAGTAAAAAGGTGACAATACTCTTTTCGTTACATTCTAAGCTAGTGGCATAATTAAGGTACTGTATTTCCCAGGTTCATTAAGGTTCATTTTATACCAACAATAACAGCTGTTTCATTTTAATTCATAAAGTGCCATTTTTCCAATAACATGTCAGCTATCAAATATAATTGTCTTCTTTATAATGTCAAGAGAATCATTTTGAAAATGAACCTCAACATCAGTATAAAGAAAGTATGTTGGGGTTATTCACAACATTTGATATTTGATGAAGTTTGGTTATCAACATGTAGTCAATAATTTTATTTGCATCAATTTGCCCTGGGTGCATTGGCAATGAATATTGCGGGTGATTATGTAGAACAATAGGCAGAGCTCGCGGCAAAGGAATTTCTTAACATAAAAATGTTAATTGGATATATTTGTGTCTGCCTTCTTTTTTTATGTGCTATGAAATTGCTCAGTGGTCTGTTTACACTGGAAACTTGCATCAATTGCATCAAACATGAATAAGAAGTGTTACATTTCACACGGATGTTCCAAGACAGAATAGCAATTTGGGGAACTACAGGAGTTGCAGTACACAGTTCATGTATTGTTCAAGAGTTTCATGCTTATTACCAGCAACAAACTAATAAGGCTACAACATTAATCAGCCAATTTAACTGATTAAGAAAAAAATACACCTACATTTACTGGCTACTTATATGTACATTACATTTTCTCTTTGCTTATAGATGTCAAAAAGCAAATATCTGCATACTCTGCTGAAAACTGTTCCTAGCTCCAAAAGATAGCTACTAACCACCCGTTCCCATTAGAAACATATAAAACAGCCTCAAAACATTTTATTAACAAACACCAGAATCACAAATGTAGTAATTCTAATGTTGTATGTAAGTTAAGCACAATATGAAGCTATTTTCATAATTTTATAAAACAAACATTTCTTTTTGTACATATCTTTTTTTTTTTTTAAATTCTGGTGGGATATGTAATAAAACTCAGTCCCTGAAAAATTAAATGTAAATGGAATCTTGCTTATGCTGGTTTTGTTACAAATACTCAGTTTATTATATTGTAGTGCGCTAACAATAGTCTTCCCCTTTCACTAAAATATGGGGAAATATCTACGTACTGTAGATTGATATAATATTGGAATCAGAGATGAGAGGGAATTTATGAGAATCTGTCAAAATTATATGTACTGTAAACAATTTAGAACTGTCAACATATCCATGGAAGTGTATAGTGTGTGAGTACTCTATGTTACAAAAATCTGCAGATTTCAGAAGACAATAATGTTACAAATATGTTGCAGATACTCAAATAATGGTGAGTTTGGTAGACAAAGGAAAATTATGGTGAAGTATGTCAAAATGTATACATTAATACTTATGTTTTTGTTTATATGGGCCAGGAATTATATATTATATCCGCATCTTATATTATACTGTTATATCATATAGGTATCTATAGAGAATATTTCAAACATTCACCCATCTCTATATGCTGATTTAACAAACCAAGAAATGTCTAACATGTCTTTTTGTCTCCTCTTCTCTGATGTGTTTGATGTTCATCATCTGTTCCTCTTATATTTTGTTCTCAGAAAGTACATAAGGTGTTTCCCTCCCTGTGGAAAAGAGGCATGCAAAGGACATGTGGGTGTACCAGGGTGAGCTGAGGTGTCTTGGTCGCATAGGATATACAGTACTTTCCAAGTATTGTGGCAACCAAAGATCAGACATCTGCAAATAAGAAAACAAAATTACTGTTTAGTTACCATAGCTGTTATTTGCAATGATATTGAGAGTGCAATGGTAATGATTTCTAAAACAAAAAATTGCAAGGTCCTGAGTGTACTCCAAGAAACCACACAGATAACCAATTCCAGAAAGTACCAAAAAACATGTATTTAAATTTGCAAAAAGTAATTCTGTCTGCTAAACACTTACTCTAGTTAAAAGTGAACTTCGCTCAGGTTACAATAAAATTATGCTTTCGTTAAAAATCAGTAACCCAACACTGGCATTATATAGCATTTACAAACAACTGTTCCAGCTCAATAGTTTTGGGGTGTCATCTAAAATTCTGAGCAGCCTTTAAGAGGGCCAAACGATGTGCTTTAGTTTTTTTTTTTTTGTTTAAATCTCTCAAGCTTCAAAGAAGGGTTCACGAAAGCAAATGGGCAGCAATTTTTTTACAATAATTTTGATGATAAAAAAATAAAAATAAACAGATGTTGAGTGTTTAAATCACCCAGAGACTTCATACACAGTTCAATTACAAGCAAATACATTTTGGATGCTCAGAGAACGATGACGTACTGTATGCCATTGTACAAACATATGGAATTATTAATGAGAATGCATAATGAACAGGCTTGTTTCCATCATGAAGTTATGGTGAGATCAGAGACAAGAGCAAAATACTAGCCAGCACAGTTTCCATGGTGAAGTGTATTATATGTATAGTGCTGCCCCCCTTTACATTAGTTTTCTGAAGCTCTGTTTTATAACTCAAAGTCTTTCTTTATGCTCAAAGTTCGACTCTCTCCCTTTTATTTTATACTGTACTCACTCTTTAGAGTTTCAGGGACAGTGGCAGTTTTTGTCAAAAACATGAAACTTTCGTGAAATCAAGTGACAATGATAAGTGAGTGACTTGTAAAGACTAGACCTTCTTAGGCCGCATCCATGGCCGGCGAGACCGTGCGACGGTGTGTGCAAGGCACACGACCAATTATATGTGCCTCTATGAGGCAGTCTTTAGAGGGCACTACAGTGCGCCAGTCGAAGCTCAAAAGCGTGCAAAATAGAAGGATGCAAAAAAACTGATTTCTCGCACGACGGCCGGGTCATGTGAGAGGTTCACCCAATGAAGGCGAACCACCTCTGTGATGTCACGGTCACGGTCACGCCCACTGTTAGGACCAGTAGGTCAGGCCAGAATATGCACTTGTGTTAAGCCATCCATTTTGTCTGTTCATAACCAGTTAAGATTCTGTAGTCAGCCTTTTGCTGAAATATAATTTCTAATGCACTCAGTATTCTGCCAAGTTACATTTCCTTTTTCCCTTGTTCAGGATATTGCTAAGATACTTTTTGTATTGTCAGTTTCCTGCTGTTTTAGTCAGTAAACAATAAGACTGGTTCTTTTAGAGAGGCAGATCCGTATAACTTAGTTGCTAGAGATTCAAGGTCTCTTTTGATAACAGTCAATGAATAAGCTATGTATTCAGACAGTGCCTTTATTGGGAGAATCACGTCCCAAAATCATGCCACTAATATGTCCTGACCCTAAATCACGCCTCTAATCAAAGCTGCGCCCAAGCTACACCCAGGTTACACCTATGTTATGCCTTTAACCAAACCCCTCTGTTTCCCTGTATAAAAATCATAACCCTATGCTTAATAAACGGAGACAAAGGAATTTGAAATCTGGCTTCTGTTACATTTCTTTTCCTTCGTTTTCCGGGCCCGTGATATCATCAAAATCGGAGATAACAAGTGTCAGTGCGTGAAAAGCTTCCCGGGGGAGTCTGCTGCACGGTGCAGATGTGTATCCAGTCACAGAAGCCTAGGCAGGGAAAAGGTTTCCCTTCACCCCCGACACGCCTCTCCATCACATTTACCCAGGCCACAAATTGCTGCAGCTAAAACGCGGGTGACGTTAGGGGCACAGTTGCGTGTGTGCGATAACCATGGACCCAGCCTTAGGGGCATATATTGAAGTTGCAATAAGTGAAATCACTCAGCCCTTTAACAACTTCTGCATAATGTTTAAACTGTTTAAGATGTTTCTTTATATTTTTGCCAATTAAGAGTAGCAGCTGTGAAAAACACAAAATACAATATCAACTGTATTTACAACTTGTTAATTATTATTAACTGAACCAGTACATTACAAAGCACATAACTAGGATGAAAAATGCAAAGTACACACAATTTGTAATAAAAAAGGGTTTTTATAAATGGCACTGGATCCTTAACACTTCTGTAAAAATGGGTGAAATGTGAAAATCAGTGGATTTTTGGCACTGATTTTGCCAAAATCCAATCTGCAAATGGAAATCTATATTTGAATCCTGTCTCAATCACCCTTTGATCTGTCTCTTAATTAAATTCAGCTTTTGCACTTAGGCTGGACAACACCCTGTTTAGAAAAATCATTTGTTTTAATGTGCCTCACATGTGATAATTAAGCAGGCTGGGCTGAACTTAATTCAGTCTGGCGTCTTCTTAGGCCCATATAATCACAAACATAGTAGCCCTTGCTGTCTGCAGCCCATGTTCAAGTAGCTCATTGTATGTAGCAAGCAAAGTGGAGATTAAAAAGGAGGAAAAAAGGAGTGGACAAGTGTACAACACCTACTGGTCCTAATACCTGAATTTGATCTACGCTGGAAAGGAGGATATTATCTACACCGGACTGCACATATCATCACTCTGCTATTGCTAGGATGCCGCTTTTACTATTTATATTTGCTATGACCTCACTTCTTTTCAAATTATCTACTTCTTTCTACCAGCCTCATTATGTCTCTAACTGTATTCATATATCTCCATCTCTCCTTCCTTCTCAACTTATCAGTTCACATGAACTCCTTTCTTACCTGCACCCTCTGTCACTACACAGCTATACCCCCTGCATCAAACCGCACCCTACAAATCCTTCTCATGGATTTTGTGTAATATACCAACAGATTTGAGCCTAAATCTGATTCCAGCTTTGTACAAATCCGAATCCATTTACTGATTCTGAATCCCTGAAATATGGCTTTAAGTGGAGAGAGAGTCAGAGGAGGAGGGGGGGAGGAAGGAAAGAGGGGGGGAAAGAGGGGGGGGAGAGAGGGGGGAGAAGGGGTAGAGAGGGGGGATGGGGGAAGAGGAGAGGGGGGAGAAAAGAGGGGGTAGAAGAGAGGGGGAAAGGAGGAAGGAGAGACGGGGGAAGAAGGGAGGAGAGAAAGGAGGGGATAAGAAGGGGGAGAGGGGGAAGGGGAGGAGGGGGTATTTAGAGGGATTCAAGCACTATAGATATATTCCCTCAAACTTCCCTCCAAATAACATTGAAGAGACACCTGGCTCAAAAAAGAGCACACCTAAATACCTGGAACTTCCATAAGAACTATATTGACAAGACCGAGCTCATGGTGGCTGTGTCACTACGCACTTTAAGGACTCTTACCTGATTGTCTAAGGTAGTTCCTCAAGTGCCTGTAGCGCTTCGCGTGTTGACGCAGCGACATTTTGCCGCCACAACAGAAATTGAATTTTCGTGCTGCAGTAGTGTGACATCAGCATCATGTGAGCTGGTTCAGTATATGAGGGCAAATCAGATCCGTGATGCGGACGTGCTGCGTTTGCATGCCCTCGTTACACCCCTGATCGCCGTGACCCATCTTCTGCAGCAAGCGCACACTTTGCTGGAGATGCACGAGTGCATGTAGGGTGCACATGGAACTGCGCGCCCGAGCCGCCACTGTGAGCTCGTCCTAAGGCTGCGGCAAGGGCATGAGAGCATGCTGGCGCTCGAGCTCAGCGCTCATTCTGCTCAGAGGATCTGTCTCCTGCTTGTTGCATGCACAGGGGGGCATATCGGGGGGGCATGGCCATGACGTCATGGATGTCACATGACGTGCCAGCGAGCTGCAGATAAAAATGTACTTGTCTGAAACCAGCTGTGCGCCATGTGCTCACGTGCAAGCACTCGCGAGCGCTCATGCTGGACAAACACATCGAAGCAATGTGTTTGATTGCGCTGAGCGTGACTGCGCGCACCCGCTCAGCGTCACCCTGACCGCAGCCTTAGTCACCTTGTATGGAATGGGGTACTGGTGTCAGTCCCAACAGGACCAAAACCCATAACTTCTGCTAATCTTGGCAGAAGCTAAACTTATGAGTTCAACCAACTTTAGTGTGAGCTAAACCCGCTGATGGGTAGCATCACTGTCAAAGCATACATTTGAGCTCTCCTGCTCACACCGTGGCTAATTCAGCTATTAGCATATCTCAGGTGTGCTCCTTTTTGTGCACAAGGAACATTGAACTGGCAACCAGGAAATGGAAGTGATCTGCTTTTAAAGGAAGCCAGGTATGAGCAGTGAGAAGTGAAGCTTAAAAATATGCTGCCACAGTGATGCTAAACAGCAGCTGGTTTTGCTCATACTGCTAGAGTTGCTAACCAGACTAGAAAAGGTTGTGGGTTCTGATCCTGTTGGGCCTGACACCAGTACTTTTTCTCTCCCCTCTCCAAAACCCACATTCAAGGGATTTCAGTGATATTTGGAATTATAACAATCTGAATCTGCCCAGCAGATTTTCCGTGTGAGAAAAAAATATGTTTTTTGAAACTGATCTGCAGTTGAAAGGAATTTACAAATCTACGGCAGATCTGAATTTCTTTGAATATTTCGCCCATCTCTACACTTCTGCTGATTTATTAAATGTATATGACAGCAGAAATATTACATCATTGGGTGAAATGGATCATTAAACATGAAGGTGATAATCCACATAAAACAGAATTCATTTGTGTACTCCAATGTAATGGTTGATAAATAATTGTATTTTAATATTTTAATTATCAATAAACATAACTTGAAAGTTCATATAAGTACAGTAACTAACTTGTTCAGGACGGATTGCTAACAGTTGTTAATTCCCACACACTGGCAGCCCCCTCATTATACAATGTCTGAGAACTCAAATGATTGTGATTGGAATTTATAGTTCAAAACACCAAATCAATAGTAATACCATAATTTGGCTTCAGTGTCACAGAAATAGTAGGAGAGCCTGATAGCTAAGCAATTACTTAGTTTGGGAATGTGGCTGTATTTACACGTGTATCATGTAGAATTGATTTTGCAGCAGATTACTAACCTTTACATTCATATTTGAGATCAGAGAAGAAAACCATCTCTTGGGAGAACACAAAGAGTCCCAGCCGTCCGCCAGCATACGTTTGGTCATACAGTGGGCCAGAGTCTGCCATTATCTGTTTCCCTTCAAACACTACCACTCTGTAAGGCAAAATAGAAACATTATATATATCATAGGAACAGTCAGGCACTCCTATCTAATAATTAACATGGCATTGTGAAAAAGGTCACGAAACGTCAATCACTATTTAATAAATACTAATTTCACCAATACTGGTCCTCCATTTACTGTATAATAGAATAAAGATATACTTCACCAAGAACCAAAGCACAAAGAAGAAGACACAGCATATCAAGGTATGTGTTTAAACACAAAAAGTGTATTGTACAATAAATAAATCCAATGTTCCGGTTCAGCTTGGGAACCTTCATCAGATATAAAGGAGATAAGACCGCTCATCCCATATATACACTAAACACAATCAGAAAAATATGAAACAGGTGCTCAGAGGGGATAGTGCAACTATTATAACAGGATTGATCCCAGTAGGATCAGAAAGGATTCCCTCTATACTTAGCACTCAATGTTGGAATACAATGGGCGGACTAACAATGGTCCAACAGGTAAGTACTGTGAATAGGTCAAATTGGCCTATAAAGACCAGGAAAACCAGGGAGAAAAATAAAAAAGTTTTATTCAATTATTTTGGTTAAAAAACATATATATCGCATTCACACATTAAAATAACCCCATAATGAAGTGGCTAGACATGCAATCTATCAAGGTAAGTATCCTTTTTCATTTATAAATCCAGATTGCTGTCAAAAAAGCATCTATTTACTTTGATCCAAATATCTTACAGGTAAGCAGATTAATGGTATCACTGTATAGCCATATACAGCATAGATTATCTCTAGTAGGAACAGTCAATACAATTAAATGTCAGAATTCGTAAGGACCGTCCTGTTTCTAACAGGTATATGTATCAGCATAGGCAGTAAAACTATTGGTATGTTATAACCAAAAGGCACCCAAGAATTATATGGATTGTCTATGCTTGTGGCTTAGAGTGCTCCTGTGTTATGATCATAGGTGCCTTTGGCTATACAGTGATACTATTAATCTGCTTACCTGTAAGATATTTGAATCAAAGTAAATAGATGCTTTTTTGACAGCAAGCTGTCTTTATAAATGAAAAAGGATACTTACCTTGATAGATTGCATGTCTAGCCACTTCATTATGGGGTTATTTTAATGTGTGAATGTGATATATGTGTTTTTTAACCAAAATAATTGAATAAAACTTTTTTATTTTTCTCCCTGGTTTCCCGGTCTTTATAGGCCAATTTGACCTATTCACAGTACTTACCTGTTGGACCATTGTTAGTCCACCCATGGTGTTCCAACATTGAGGGCTAACTATAGAGGGAATCCTTTCTGATCCTTCTGGGATCAATCCTGTTATAAGAACCTTCATCAGAGTTTTGTATTTACATGAACAAAACATACGGATATATACACCCTCATACCCGGAAGTAATACGGCATCTTGTCCCTGCAGCGTCCGCCACAGCGAGCGCTGCAGTAGCCAGCGGGGACCTGGCCTTAACCGGCAGAGGCTACAGCTACCCTTTGCTTGGCTAGCTGTAGTAAACTGTTTAGTTAGTTTGTTCCAAGCAGCCATAGATACATTTACTGTATATATTTAGTTTCCTCTACTGCATGTCATAATCTACACTGAGTTGTTAACACTTGTTGCTTAGCAACGCTGTGGAGTGAGCGTGGCCCTTGGATTTTGCGGGCTTTTACAGCTAGTATTACTTCCGGGTATGAAGGTATCCATATATGTATGTTTTGTTCATATAAATACAACACCTTGATGAAGGTTTCTTAGCTAAACAAAAACAAGGAACTTTTTTATTGTGTTGAGTTTTTTGTTTAATTACCTTCCTGGATGTGCTGTCTCTTCTTCTCCAAGTCGTTATTGATTAAATCTCTCTCTCTCGCAAATGAGGGGGGCACACAAGTACTGTCTCTTACAAATGCCTGGGCACCTGATAATTGTCTTGATAAAGGTCCTAATGGGGGACTGGCATGTTGGCCTCTAGTCAATAAATATTTTTATTCGCAATAGGTCCTTTAAGTGCAGAGCCATTTCTATATATATATATATACACTGAAAACACAATCTCAGGTAGGGCTATAACAGCTGTCTGAAGTTATTTCTGTTATTTTCGCTTGGCTGGCCTCCAAATATTTCCAGTTTTTCCCCAAGAAGCCAGCTTTGTAGAGCACATTAGGCTGGCCAAAAGCCAAGATTCGTTTAAGAATCAGTGTTGGTGTTTCTCGATTTATTCTAGCTTGGATAAGACACAGAATGTCTGCAGAGACTATTAATACACTGTAGCATATCCCTTGACATAAAGTATCATTAAAAGGGTTTGCTTTATGACCCTTCCCACTTGTAATTACATATAACATTTTTTACCAAGTTTAGTATATTATAACAGACTAAAAAAAGTATTTTAATCGCTGGGCAGTGCACTGTGGGTGTGTTCGCTCCATAAAGGAACGTTCTTTACAGAAATGTTTTAGGATTATATGAAATATACATTGATATAATGCAGCAGTTTTTGTACTGTAACCTATTTTCGACTGTGTAACCCTTGAAAAATGTCTTGTAACCTCTGTTTTAGTTATGTACCTAAGAAATCATTGTTTATGTAGTATGACCCAGTGTAACCTGTTCAACGACTACATCAAAAAGAGACGTTTTGCCCTTTTATAAAGAGATAGCGGTGTATTAAGTGCTGAATTGCATTACATATACAGTATATCTCTATATATATCATCTATGGTTATTAATAATAGTTAATAATATTCAATATAAACACCTTTTTGCATTCCTTGATAGAAAAGCCCCAACACATTGCCGTCGAGAAATGGTGGTGTCATGAAAAGCAAAGCATTCGCTATTACCACATTTTTATGGAATCCCTGTCTACCTCCCAGTAAACGTCTGGGTTCCATGGAACAGAACTTGAAAAGCACAATTATTTACTCATGATTGCTGGATCTGTAAAAGACCTTAGCAGAACTGCACAACAAAATGGGCCTGGAACCACTAGAAGCTTGTCAAGTTTTGGCCAGGTTCTGAATCACGTTTTAGTGACCAAAATGGTTTATGAGCTGCAGAACCGGCACACATTTTTTGCTATATTTACTAAAGAATAAGAATGCTCTATATTGCAATGAGGTCTGAGGGTCTAAATAGAATATAAATTGCACACATTTATATATCCACATTTCAGGTGCAACTGAAGTGAAATATTACGAGCAAATCTGGTGCACCTTTCCTTGTCTCAGAAATGCTTCTGTTTTGTACTAAAAACATTAGTAAATACCACAATGTGTCAGTTAGCTGTGGGGACCTGTAACAAATGCAGTGTTAACTTGCAATTACCTAATGAAACCAGTCTTAGGTCTATGGGTCAGATGCCACCTGTAAGCAGTATAATCCTTCCACCCAACATTTTTGGGATCATGCCACAAGGTTCTTACCTAGGGATAGAAAAGGAAATATTTCTGTATAATATATAGTCAAAATACTGCTGTGATTATCTTAAATATTTTGGTCTCCTTACTTAACATCAATTATTTAATTTCAAGTGATATATTTTTATGATGTGACTTTTGTGATCTCAAAAGTTTGACTAAAATAATCTATAAAATGTGCTATATTTGACCACTCAGTCAACCCAGTCTTCTGCAGGTAAAAAAAGCTCAACTGCAGTTTCAGCAACTTCATAGCGCCACATATTATCATGGATATGCGCTGCTTCCACTTTCTGGGACAGTCTGCCATGTATAGTTCGAGAGGTTCCCACTTTGGAAATCTATAAATACAGACTAGTGTACAGTACCTGTTTATCCAGTCATTTAATTATTAAACCACAACTTGTCTGGCATTTAATAACTACATTACTGTCCCAACCTGTATTGTATATTTCATCATGTTTGATCTCTTTAATAACCTTAAATGTTTTTTTGTTTTCCCTCTTTGTAACTGTGAAGTGCATTGAGTCCCATTGGGAGAAAAGAGATTAATAAATAAAGTTATTATTATTATTATTATTATTATTATTAATAATAATAATAATAATAATAATAATAATAATAAAAAAGTTATTTTTAAAAGTTATAAGTATATTTATTTGTATTCTGTTTAAGCTAGTTGTTTGAGTATCTATCTATCTATCATTATAGCTCTCAAATGAATTTACTTTTTATTGTTTTAAAAATGAAATTCCATTTAATTTAATATGAACTCCCGTCTTTATTGAAATTAAATTGGCAAAAATCTTCAGCCAATTAGTACACCTTTTAATATCTATTCTACTGTATGTGTGCCCTGTAGGATTCATCAACAACATTAGGGGCAGCATTATTAGATATAAAAGTGAACATGAATACATAGTTACAGTACCTTTGCTAATAATTGCTTAGAAAAAGGAATACTGGAATTACAAGAACCTCCTATTTTATCTTTTTTTATATACTGTACCTCTCCAGGTGTGTTTCCAGTATGCCAGAGGGCATTTCTTAAGTGCTCCCCAGTGCCTGTCGTGGAGTTCACAACTTTCAGAGACACACCGGAGTATCCATAAGCCCTAGATGGCTTATCCTCCCAATAGGTCTGGGTGACCTGCTTCCACATCAGCACGTAGAACCTACTGCTGGACTGATAGCCAAATACAAAGCCTGCATAATCATCATCACGATCGGTGTTCACATAGAAAGTACCACTGAAGTCAACTGAACTGAACTCATCAAAGCCTGCACACAAGAAGAAAAAAAATGAAGTGCTAGTTTAAATGACCTTATGACATACCCCTGCATTGCTTATATTTTTGATTGCTATAGTTTTATAAACAGTAGCCAATTCCCAAATTCAATAATGATTTCTAAGATATAATCATTTGTCGCACTCTCAAGGCTGCAAAATTAATAAGATATACAAAAAGCATCCGGAGATCTTGATAACAAAATGTGCTAAATAGATTTGTTTTTTCCATAGTAGGACATTTTTGATAAATTGTCCTGATATGTATTTTACCACCAAAGACCAATGCTTGCATTTTTCTTATTTTAAATAAACAACTCCTACTGTAAGTAGCCTTGAAACTAAGTTTAGATACACTAGGTTGCACATTGTTTGTTCTCTCCTGTATATTTTCTCCTTCCTTCTAAATGTACTGAATATTTATAATGTCTGAGCTTTAGGCTGAGTCCCCGCTGGTGCTAAGCTCGCTCAGCGGGCAGAGCTTGGCGCGGTTACATGCATATATATATATATTTGCAAGTTCTGGCTCATGTGATGCGCGCGCATGCGCGGGAACACATGCTAGGTGCTTTTGTAAATCAAAATTTTAAACTTTCCCGCTTGCTCAGATAGCCCGCAATTGCGCCCCCCTCCCCCCCGTGCGCAAGTTTCAGAACACCCGGCGCTCATGCTCTAAGCATAGGCACGTCAGCGCCAGTGGGGCCCAGCCTTACAAGTGGGAGAAGCATCATTTTAAATTTAAGGATCAAAATATCACCTCCGTTACAATGCTATAAAAGTATATTGCATAGCACTCAGTAGTCATTTTTTTTTGTGACTGTTTGGAAAATACCATTCTAGAGGCCTTATTGATTAAGTAGTGATTGTGCCAATTGCTACAAGATTGCGGGAAAACTGGCCTTCAAGTCAACAGCAGTTTTCCCTCGATTGCAGCACTACTGTACCACAGTGTAATGAATAAACCCCTAAACAGGCCATGCATTGATTCTACTTTCATGTACACATGTTTCAGGCTGGTCGAAAACCTGCTCATTATAATGTTACATATCAGTTTTAACGCTGTACAGCCAATTCATTGAATAGAATATTTGTTCATGTGTCACTATTCTTCCTTGAAATAAGGAATTGTAGATATGACGTTGCATTTTCCCTTAATATCTGTGGGGACATCAATGTATTATCACATTAGACTTTCTCAACCAGAAAGCAATGGATGTTTTTCAGAGAAAGACATTGGGTGACAGGCAACATTGACTTACCAACAGCTATGCCAGGATCTGAGTTGGCAGTCTGTACCAGCTCCTTGCCCTGATGTCGAATGACCCAGTTAGGATCAATCTGAGCTGTTCCCTTTGGATCCAGGGGAACCATTTGGAATTTTCTGAAGTCAGTCTCGCTAATGCCACTGTTCTCCGGGCAGACGTCAAAGATATCAGGAATGCTGTCATTATCAAAGTCGTCCTTGCAGGCATCACCTCGGCCCCCACCTGCGAGAATAAAAGGTTACTCAGCAGAAGTGACATTAGGTGCTTTCAAAATTAGAAAGCTACAGTAGATACGTTGCTGCATGCAGAAAACAGATGGAAAGGTTCAAGAATGTTTTTTCCCGCCCCTCTAACTGTTAACAATCAATTGAAAACACTCAGATTTAAGCAACATTTTCCCCCTGAATCATTTCATGTGACAGTTGCAGTCACATCTATCACAAGAGAGCAGCATTCATCTTTGTGTCTCGTTCTTAGTGATCTTGGGAGCGATGCCTGGTACGGTGAGATCTTCCTGATTCATTATATTCTGGCTTGCTGCAAGGTATGTTATTTAGAGGTGAATGACTTCTGCCTTTTATCCCTGACGAGGTCGCCTGCAGCAACATTCCACGATGGATATTTAATATCAAGCACATACTCTTGTGGCTTCTCGATCAGGAAAATATACAATAAATCATAAAAAGTGCTGTAGGCCACATGTGTTTGCAAGTGAATAATGAGTCACTTTGAGAACACAGTCATTAAAAAATGCACGGCAAAGGGGAAAGTAGTAGTGAAACTGGAAAGAGACACATCCAACGCAGACCCTTAATATATCAAGTCATGCTATATCTTGCGATCAGACAAAGGAGAGAATGTGTGGATTAGTAGCAAAATCACAATATTTTATTATTTGCGAGTAACCTATTCAAGGTGAGGTATGACTACAGTAGTACTGAAGGCACACTCTTTGTAGTGAGAAAACCTAGTTCAAAATGCACAGCACTGTAGTCAGTGCGCTTGACAGGGTTGGAGAGCAGGGACTCCTGTCCCAGGCCCGGCGACCACAGGGGGTCTGGCAGGCTGGTGCTAGAACTTGGGCACAGCCAGAAGTTGGTATGAGGCACTGTATTGGGGAGGGCTATTATGTGTATTGGGGGAGGGGGGTATGTGAATTGGGGGGGTTTATGTGTCTTGGTGGTGTGTTCTGTGAATTGGGGGTTATGTGTATTGGTTGGTTGCTATGGTTATTGGGGGAATATGTGTATTGGTAGGAGGGGTTAGTGTGAATGGGGGAGGGCACTTAGTGTGCATTGTGGAGGGGGTTATTGACTGTGGGGGTGGAGATGTGGAGGTAGGGGGTGGGAGGGAGAGATACAGGTGGAAAATGGAAGATAGTTGAGTGGGGTGTAGGGGGATGGGAGAAGGGGGAGTAAGAGAGAAAGAGAGAGGTGATGTGGTAGAGAGTGAGAGATGGTGTGTTTGAGGGAGAGACAGGTGGGGGTGCGAGAGGGAGAGAGAGGTGAGGGTGTGAGAGGGAGAGGAGAGGGTGTGGGAGGGAGAGATGAGGGTGTGGGGGGGAGAGAGAGGTGAGGGTGTGGGAGGGAGAGAAAGGTGAGGGTGTGGGAGGGAGGGAGAAGAGAGGGTGTGGGAGAGAGAGGTGTGGGTGTGGGAGAGAGAAAGGTGGAGGTATGAAAGAGAGGTGGGGGTATTGGAGAAAGAGAGAGGTGAGAGATGGTGTGGATGTAAGAGAGGGGAGGAAGGAAGGAGAAAGAGGGTGAGAGGGAGAGGAGAGATGGGGGTGAGAGATAGAGGGGAGTCTCGCAAGGCTGTCAACAGGGGGGTGGAGGGAGGCAGTGGAAAGATCAGTTGTAAAGTCCAGGGCCCTGGGAAAGCGGTCTGCGTCCCTGACTGTAGGAGGAGATTTAATAGTAGGGACTGCACCAGAAGACTATGACAAGGTGCTCTGACATGGTCTGAAAAAACCTGTACTGCCGTATTAAGCTGTCATAGGAAAACCAGACCATATGGTATCTTGAAAAAATCAATTTGCATTCCATCTTCTAGCCGCATCGCCTTAAGCACACTGGGGGAACTAGCTTGACTAAAAGCTGCATTAACACCATAGATTTCATGTAAACCAATAGAATGGTATGCCTAATCATTTATAGATGTATCTGTGATAATTTGTATCATATTTGAATGTATTCATTTTAATTTAAATAAATCATGATAAAAAACATTCCTGTATTTTTATTGCGTCATACAGTAGAAATCACAGATTCTGCATCACCTATTAGGTATACACTTCCATTGGTTTGGATTAGACATCAAGTCTATGGTGGTAAAGCAGCTTTATAATAATGTAGTTCTTCCAGAACACCAGCAGATATACAGTAGCAAGCCTTACTGTCCTTGTGGGGAGCACATTTTTTTTAAATTGCTTCCACAGGGACAGCACGTTTTGCGGTCCGGAAGGGTTAACGCTGCGGGGGTCCATGCTTTTGAATGTGAGCATTAATGCTTTGCTTGAATTGGCTATCTGCAGGGAGAGAAATACTGATACTCGCCTTTCAGATGAGCTGCATAGCCGTCTGCAGCCATCTCTCCATCTGGATCCGTGCCCCTGCAGCGCTGAAGGTAAGAGATGCAGGGCTATACTGTAATTCCTTCCCCTGAATGACGTAGATGCCCCTATATGGGTCTCTATAGCAGGGGTGCACAAACTGGGGGCGGAAGATTTTGCTGGGGGGCGCGGGCGGTTGCAGTGGCCCCGCGCTCTTCCCCCAGGCATTTAATTAAATTCTAGGGTATCGCGTGAGGCCCCTGCAACACTCTACTTACCAGGATTCAGCCGGCTGTGTGACGCGTCGCCATGGCTGCGGGGCCATGTGACGTCACACACGTCAAATGACGCTGCAGATCAGTGACGTCACATGACCCCACAGCGTCATTTGACATGGATACAAGGTGAGGGGAGGGGGGCGTGAGAGCCAGGGAAGGGAACACAGGGGGGCGCAGCTTCAAAAGTTTTTGTTCACCTGCTCTACAGCATAGGGGATGATATATGGTCATATCTGGTCATCTACATCATCAAGGGGCTTTACAGTGTTACGTGTCCTGACCGTCTTCCTTGATGATGTAGGTGACCAAATATGGCCACATAGCCTCCCCATCATGCATTAGATACCCATATTAGGGCATCTACGTCATCCAGGGGGAAGGAATTACACTACAGCCCTGCATCTCTTACCTTCAGTGCTGTGAGGACAAGGATCCAGATGGAGAGATGGAGACACGGCTGTAGCTCATCTGAAGGTGCATATCGGTATTCTGTCCCTGCAGATGACTTCAAGGATTAATACTGTGGGGTCCCATTCAGAAGCATGGAACCCCGCAGAGTAGATCCTACTGGGCATCTTGCTCTCCTCGAGGCCACGAGAGCTGTAGCCACAGTGCAGCTGTGGTAATTAGAGCACTGAGGACAGTAAGTTTTGCTACATCTGTACTTAAGGCAATCTGTCCAGAAGATTAATTCTGTAGATGGAAGTGTGCTTAGCAGATACCATCTTATATTAAAATGAATTCATTTAAAAAACTGGACCAAGTCTTCTGCACATTGTGTCTTTCCAAGTTGGACCAGGTTAACCAGCAGCAAAACAAGATGCTTAAAAAGAAAACACCTTCCAGCTACATATATATATATATATATATATATATATATATATATATATATATATATATATATATATATATATATATATATATATATATATATATTAACAATTAATGGCATTAATAGAGAATGCTTCATAGATAACCCACCGAACAAAGGTTAAAATG
The DNA here is from genome assembly GCF_040206685.1 of Ascaphus truei. Lineage (NCBI taxonomy): Eukaryota > Metazoa > Chordata > Amphibia > Anura > Ascaphidae > Ascaphus > Ascaphus truei. Next base: position 236,217,720 of record NC_134486.1, on the reverse strand, counting down.
GAATATATAAATATACACAAATTGAATTCTGCGCATAATGAGTCCACTTAGTACAGTATCTAGGTTCCATTGTGGCTCCTGATTATATTATTATGTTATCTATGTGTATTTTTGTAATACCTTTAATAACTTATTATTAGGAATGGTGATGTGGAATTGACAGTATAAGAGAAACAATTCTGTGGTTACTATTTTATGGAATAATACAAAAAGCAGAACTGTAAATTCAGAACTGAAATTCTGACAGTGAAAAACTCAGCGTTCGCAGCATAAACACATTTGAAATTAAATGGAATGAAAAAATATAAAATAAGTATAAAATTGCATAACCCCTATGCACTTTTATACTTCTATCATGCCTGAGCTGATACTGATATAATATACTGCAACTGTCAAAAAGGCCTTTAGCATTAGCTTTCCTGTGGATTGACCACTATTTTCTTATTTTCTAATCAATTTGACATCATATTTCCTTAGGACATGCTCACACCTTTAAACCAACTACAGATTGTTCAGGATAGTTTTATCCATTGCTGCTTTTTAATTCCTGCCTATAAACATTCTGGAATTTGTAGCCCTGACTAAAAAAAAGGAGCAAATTCCAGAATGCAAACATATGTCAGGTTTAAAACCAAGACTGGATCAAGTTGTCATGACTATTTATTTGATAAAGCGCCTCCATGGCGGGAAACGCGTCAGAGTTTTTTTTAATTGTGTGTCTGTCCATATGGCTTATATGCCCAATAAATAGTTTATTTTCATTTTTTGCCTCCAGCCCTTTTTGCAGTGCTCTACCTTCACTCCCGTTTTTCATGACTATTTAGTTGACAGGTGTGCATGCATGTATGGCCTTTATTTTTCAGTTTAGTATTCTTGCCAACCTCAATTTATAGACAAATTGAGAGATTTTCGACATCTTTTCAAATAATCTTCTGTGCAACACATTGAAATCTGAGGGTTTAAACATGTCTAAAAGACTGCTAATAGTATATTGTTTAGGATATTGCAGCAGTCAAACATTCAAGGCAAATATTTTGAATGCATACACCCATCTTCTCCTTGTATACCAATACAGTATTTTCAAGGGACAAATAGGTGGATTCACAAAGCTCTGATAAGGGATATTGGAGCTTGATTGGCGTTAACTGATGGCAGTAACTAATGGCAGTTAACCTGGATCAAGCGTGGATTTACCTTATCAGAGCCTCTTGAATCGCACACAAAGATTGAACCAACCAAGTCTTACCACTGGAGTCCTTTTGGTCAGGGTTATAAACAAGCCGGCAGTTGTCTCTATCATCAGGAACACCGTCATTGTCGTCGTCAGAATCACAAGCATCGCCTCTACCATCCTTATCGTGGTCGGCTTGGTTTGCATTGGGGATATAAGGGCAATTGTCCAGGTTGTTCTGGTAGCCGTCCTCATCAATGTCTTCATTATTGTCACACTGGTCTCCAACAAGATCATTATCGACATCCGTCTAAAAGAAAAAGGTATATTTATTTAGGAGAGGCCTCAAAAGCTACGGTTAGAAATTGCACAGGAAAGGATCAGAGAAAAAGAATAACTACGAAAATAAGGTAGGACCAGTCAATTCTGAAGACATTTAAACTGAATATATTCATGTTAGAACATCATTGAATACATAGGGGCCTATGCAGTAAGCGCCGATAAGCCACTAACCGAGGCCTTTTCGCCAAAAAGCCTACTGCTATTCAATAAGCCCCGATAAGTCGCCGATAAAAGCCCTTCTTGGAAATTTTTTAAAAAAATTGCCAAACAAGCGGCGAGAAGCCACTTATCGGCAAGTTTTCAAACTCGTGCAATTCTAGTAGCCACGATTAGCTTATTGAGGCTAATTGCAGCTCTAGAACAGAGATTTCCTCTCAAAATTCTCCCCCTAGGAAAAGTTGGCAAGAAGGTGGTGGGAAGCTGCCTAGAAGCGATGAGAGGGAACTTGAAAAAAAAATGCATTTTGCCTGCATCGGATTGATGCCGGGAGTCTCCGGAGCTGAAACCCATTAATACTGTATCAGCACCAGAGACCCCCGGCATGAATCCCATGCAATAAAAATGAATTTAGAGGAAACTTCATTACCTTAGCGGCTAACTGCTAAGGCAATGAAGGGGTTAGGCATCTTTATTGGAGGCAGAGGGGGTGAATGAAGCTGGTACTTGGCCCTTCTCTCACTCCCTCTGCCCTCAATAAACATTACAATATGTACTAACCACCAATACACAACCCACCAACCCCCTGGACCCCCACATAAAAGCATTTTTTTATACATAGGATTGATACCATAGACCAGTGGGGGTCCCCGGTTGGTCCCTGTGAGTGTCCATGGGCCTCCAGATGGTCCCTGTGAACATCTGGGGGCCCTTGGGTGGTCCCCACTGGTGTCTGGGGCCCCTCAGTGGTCTCCGCAGCTGTATGGGGGCCCTCGGATGGTCCCATGGGTATTTGGGGGCCCTTGGGTGGTCCCAATAGGTGTCTGGGGGTCCTTGGGTGGTCCCTGCATGTCTGCGGGCCCTTGGTTGGACCCCACAGGTGTCTGGGGGTCCTCTGGTGGTTCCCGCGGATGTCCGGGGGTCCTTGGGTGGTCCCCGCTGGACTGCTGTACCAATCCTGTTGCATAAAAATGTGGAATACATTGCAAAAAATACACCTCCCCCCTCCCCCTCCCAACACATATAGTACAGTAATGGGCAAAATAACTATTATCCCGATATGGATAATAGCTCATTGGTCCATTATAAACTCAAACATTAGCCAGCCAGCATAAATAAAGTAAATAAAACGTTCAACTTACCCCTGCCATCATGAAGGGCATACTAACCAGCATACTGCAGGTCCATGTCATCCGTTACCAGAAAGAATACAAGAAAAAATACAATCTAATGGCCCCTAACCCCTTAATCACCTTAGTGGTTAATAACTGCCATAGTAATTAAGGGGTTAACCCCTGTCCCACACTACCTACCTGGGAGGCCTAAGCACCAACCCTGGACTCACTATACCCACCCTGTACCCATTGATTGGCACAGTGGTACATCATACTCATATAATATGGGCATGATAGGTCACTATATCACTCAATGGTCAAGCTAATAAAAATAATTAAGGCCAAAAATATACAATAATCACATAAATACAGAAGCATCTAAACACCACAACAATAAAATAACTAAATAGTCTAATAGTACACATCACAAATAATTATCTATCACCAAAATAGCTCAATTACAATTATGTTATTCCAAAACAATACAATTAAATAAACAACTATCCAAGCAAACTATTAAACAAATAAAACCACAAACCAAGAAAAAAATTAATTAATTTACAACACTAGCTAACAAAACAAATAATTAATTAAAACCAGTAGCCAACAAAATAATGAATTAATTAAAATCAGTAGCCAACAAAACAAATAAATAATTAAAAATGCTAACCAATCCTAAAATGTACAAAAAACAAGCCATCCAAATTCAAAACAATTTCATCCAAACAATAAATAGAAATCGAAAAAAATAACAATCAACAGAAAAAAAGCATTTGCCAAAATATTCATTGTCTGTCACTGTATTTATCTGTACCCTAAACAGGCACAGATTAATACATTATCAGTCAATGGGCAATGAAAAACATAAAAATAAAAAAATACAATAAAAACACCTGTAAAAATAAGATTACATACAGGGTACATTCAATATTTTTCTTACCTTTAGAAGTGTTGTCCCTCTGAATCACGGCGATTCTGCAAGCTTTCGTACCGCAATGTCATCAAAGTAAATCCAACGCCATCCACCTTGAAGATCCCGAGCAGGTAACAAAATTCTTCTTTCTTTTATCTTCTATCACCGTCTTCTGTCATTATTTCTTTCTTTTCTTTAATCTTCTATCTTCATCTGTCAATCCAAACCCAATGGTAAATCCAGAACAGGATGTTCTCTCGTCATCTTCTTCCTGTTAAATGAGGCATCCAGGCCTTATATAGGGCCTTTGGCGTCTCATTTTCAGGTCAGATGGTAGAGCTCCAATCTGATTGGATGCTGTATCATTTGCCCGTCACCTTTTTTTTTGGCTAAGGATGTGACGTCATCTCCAAGGGAGGTACGTCACATCCTTTCAACCAAATGGCTATATCACATGGTATTACAGCCAATGGGATTGAAGACAATCCCATTGGTTGCTGTACCATGTGATAGGTTACATTAGTTCAAAAGGATGTGACACCACTTTAAGGGATGACGTCACATACTTTTGAACTAATGTAACCTATCACATGGTACAGCAACCAATAGGATTGTCTTCAATCGTATTGGCTGTAATACCATGTGATATAGCCATGTGGTTTTAAGGATGCGACTTACCTCCCTTGGTGATGACGTCTCATCCATAACAGGAAAAAAAGGAGGCGGGCACATGATACAGCATCTAAACAGATTGGAGCTGTACCATCTGACCTTAAAATGTGACGTCACAGGCCCTATATAAGGCCTGGACGACTCATTTAACAGGAAGAAGACGACGAGAGAACATCCTCTTCTTGATTTACCATTGGGTTTTGGATTGACAGATGAAGATAGAAGATTAAAGAAAAGAAAGAAATAATGACAGATGAAGAAAGAAGAGGGTGATAGAAGATAAAAGAAAGAAGAATTTTGTAACATGTTCCGGATCTTCAAGGTGGATGGCGTTGGATTGACTTTGATGATGTCACGGTACGAGAGCTTGCAGAATCGCCGGGATTTAGAGGGTCAACACTTCTAAAGGTAAGAAAAATATTGAATGTATGTAATTTTATTTTTACAGGGATTTTGATTGTATTTTTTTATTTTTATGTTTTTCATTGCCCATTGACTGATAATGTATTAATCTGTGCCCGTTAAGGGTACAGATCAATGCAGAGACTGACAATTCATTTTTTGGAAAAATGCTTTTTTTCTATTGATTGTTGTTTTTTAGTTTTCTGTTTATTGTTTGACTTAAATTGTTTGTAATTTGAATGGCTTGTTTTTATTTTATTTTCTGATTATTTAGCTATTTTAATTAATTATTTCTTTTGTTGGCTACTGGTTTTAATTGATGTGTTGGCTAGTGGTTTTATTAATTGATTTGTTGGCTAATGGTTTAAATTAATTAATTGTTTTGTTGGCTAATGTTTAAAATTAATTGTTTTGTTGGTTAGTGCTTTAATTTATTAAATTGATTGGTTAGTGCTTTTATTTATTAAATTGATTAGTTGGTTACTGCTTTTATTTATGTATTTAATTGGTTGGCTAGTGCTTTTATTTCTTGAATTGGGGTGTTTAGGTGCTTGTGTATATCTTTTATTATTGTGTATTTTTGGCCTTCATGCTTTTTTTATTAGGGTGACCATTGAGTGATATAGTGGCTTATCATACCCATATTATATGGGTAAGATGTACCACTATACCAATCAGTGGGTTCAGGGTGGATATAGTGGTCCCAGGGTGGGTGGTTAGGCCTCCCGGGTGGGTAGCGGGGGAGGGTGGGTTAACCCCTTAATAACTATAGTGGTTATTAACCGCTAAGGTGATTAAAGAGTTAGGGGCCATTTGATTGTATTTTTTCATGTATTTTTGCTGGCATAAGAGGACATGGACCTGGAGTTTGCTGACGAGGATGCCCTTCATGATGGCAGGGGTAAGTAGAAAGGTTTATTTACCTTATTTATGCTGGCTGGCTAATGTTTTTTTTTATAATTGGCAAATTAGCTATTATCCATATCTGGATAATAGTAGTTTGTCCATTAGTTTACTGTATGTATTTGGGGGGGGGAAGGTTGTATTTTTTTAATGTAGGCATATTATTTTTTTTTAGGCATAGGATTGATACAGCAGGCCAGCGGAGAACCACCCGAGGAACCCCGGACACCCATGGGGACCACCTGAGGACCCCCGGCCACCCATGGCGACCACCTGAGGACCCCCGTACACCCACGGGGACCAACCAAGGGCCCCCAGACATTTGTGGGGACCACCCGAGGGCCCCCAGACACCCACTGGGACCAACCGAGTGGCCACAGGCACCAGCGGGGACCACCCGAGGACCCCCAGACACCCGTGGGGATCACCTGGATCACATCAATCCTGTGCAGAAAAAAAATAAAACGTTTTTATGTTGGGGCACAGGGGATGGGTTGTGTATTGGTGGTTAGTACATATTGTAATGTTTATTGGGGGCAGAGGGGGTGAGTGAAGGCCAAGTACCCCTTTCACTCGCCCCCTCTGCCCTCAATAAACCTGCTATTGTGCCTTAACCCCTTAATTGCCTTACCAGCTATCTGCTAAGGCATGAGTCTCCAAACCACGGCCTGGGGGCCACATCAGGCCCCCCACAAGATTTGATCTGGCCTGCAACAACTTGAAATATACATATTTTTACTCATTATATATAATTTCCCAGTGTAAGCACGGCTTCCTTTCTGTGTAATTCAGATTTCTCTTTTGTTCTGAATCATATCATGCTGATTACCCCAAAAATATCCAAATAAAACTTATTCATTCATTTATAAAATATATAAATATATAAAAATTATAAAAATATTTTTTTTCTTTGGCCCGTGAAAATGTGTAGAATATACGATGTATCCCTCGTACTGAAAAGTTTGGAGACCACTGCACTAAAGTAATGAATCTGCTTTAATGTAATTTTTATTAATTGTGCGGGGGAGCAGGTGGTCTCCTGAGCTAAACCGCTTTGATTTCGGCCTCTGGGACCCCTTGCTTCCCGAGTTACAGGCCCCGGTATGGGGTATCGGGTGCCGGTATTGCCACCATTTTTAAATCATTGGCGTCATGTCACCGTGGGATTTAAATACTTGAGATACTGGCACCCCATTCCAGGGCCTGTAACTCAGGAAGCCGGGGGTACTTGAGGCTAAAATCAATGCGGTTCATCTAAGGAGACCCCCTACTCCCGCACACTATTAATAAAAATTACATTAAAGCAACTTCATTACCATAGTAGATAGCCGCTACGGTAGCGAATTATTTAAATTTTTTAATTTGAGTTTTAATACTAGTGTATTGTAATAGGGGGAGTCCGGAGCATTGCTGTAAAAACTGGTGATTTAAACAGCCCGGCGATGTTTCCCCCCCCCCGGCGCTTAGTGCATAGGCCTCATAGTGTTCATTTATAGGTTAGTGTAAAGTATACTTTGGGTTTTTACATTGCCCTATAATGTTGATCCAGAAGATAGAAAAACTCTGCGTAGAGAAGACAGTAAAATAATTGCAGACATTTCCCTTAGCTACAGAGAAACAGCATACAGTAAGCCTGGACGAATATAAAACGTATGGCCATGTTACTAGGTGATGCTAAGCGTCACTTCAATGGGCCATAGCCCATAGTGGTTTAGTTTAGCACCACTGGGTAAATATGGTCCTTTATTTTATTTTTTTTACTTACTGTAAATCAGTGCATTGATGTGTCATCCCATGACAAAATAATTTGGGATCATAAACTTTCAATATAAACTTTTGCTTTAGAAAAACAAGAGGGTTAAAGGGAGAGTAGGAAGAAGTTCCTTGCATAAGAAAGTTGTATAAAATAGTACGTTTAATTGCACTTTGATGAAAGCACAGTTTTATATTCTCAATTGGAATGTGTCTTAGTGAAGCAACAAAGGAGTTCACTATGTGCCAAGTTCATTTATTTGAGAGTGCTGGACAGAGATGTGTAGTTTGCAGTTTTTCTGGTTGCAAAGTTTTCTTGTTTTTTGCAATGTTGTGCCATTTTTTGTCTAGGGGGGTTTATCTTACAAAAATTGCAGACATTTTGCCCTTTTTCCTGAAATTTGCCAATTTTGTTGTTATCTGCATTTAAAAAAAGCCAAGGTCACATGACTGATGTGACCTGATCATTTGTTATGTGAACGCTGTGAATATTTCTGCTGAACGTTACTGTTTTTTCACACATTTTTCAAGTGCTAACGGTGTTAGGGCAGGTTTGGTACTTTTAGAATGTGGATCACTAATTCACTTTATCTCTGATCATTCTGGAAACATTGTCAGGTAGGATAATATCAACCACATTCCTAAAGATATCTACCACAGCCATTGTCATTTTACTGAAAATGGTGCTGCTGTATGTTTAGTTTGAAAGCTTAAAATTAAAGGTCTGTGTTGAGATGTACAGTATATTAGTCCAATTATTTCTGGGAAATGCTGCAATCAATGCATATTGCTTTCATATAGTATAATATTCTTTACTTGGAAGTGAGTTACAAGAAAGTCAGATCAACTGGTAGACAAAACTAGTAATATTTGTATTATGTAGCCCACAACTATTTCCATGTATTGACTAAAAGTTTTTCTATCATCGAAGTGCACAATAGATATTTGTAATTTTATACAAGATTGAGTTTGTATGCGAGACATTCTAAAAGAGAAATGTGCAGCTCTGAATTTCACATTGAACTGTCTTGCCCAAACAAAGTCCTTAGGCTCTGAATGACTGGCATTGACTCTTGCTATGTGCAGCTATTCAGCCTAAAGGTACAGTTGCATGTAATTCTACATTCCAGAGCTAATGTCTGGGCTAAACCGAATAGAAAATCACCTCACAATCGAGTCTGGAAATTGTCAAGCTGTTTTAATTAGACTGTTAACTCAGTTTACAAGAAACACAGACATTTACCGCTTTGTTGATGGATGGGGTGCAATCTCTCTATGCATATGGTAATCATTTATGGTGTTTTATAGGCTTTTTGTTCTATTCAATACATACCTGGTCAGGATTGTGCAGTAATGGACAATTGTCACACTGATCCCCAACTCCATCCTTATCAGTATCAATCTGGTCTGTATTGTAGACATATGGGCAATTATCCAGCTCATTTAAGATGTCTGAAAAGCATTAAAGAAAAGAATTAAGATACACCCATCAAACATCAATTTGAATAATCAACCACTCATCAGTTGTGATATCTAAAAAAAGGAACATCTGTGCATTACAGTACATTTTTGTATTTGCTGCATTTTACACTGGATTCATATTCGTCTCCCACTTTCAAAACTCATTAGCAAATGAAAATATAACTTGTGAGCACATTCGCATGTCTCAGACAGGTCTGCAACCCTGCTTTTCACCATTCTCTCCTAACATACAGTGCTTCCTCTGCAGCAAGGGATTCTGGGAAATGACATGCAAATGAGCACACAGTGTCGCCTTTTGCTTCAATCCCATTTTGACATGGACCCCTATAAGCTTTTGCCTGCCGCATTACACAGCTTTCCAGCACAGCCTGGATTAAAGTGCATAGCAAGTAAATGTACTCACAAACAGCTATTTCAACCTTTTGGGTCTCATTAGTGTGCGGCCGGTTATACTGGCATTGCAATATGAAGCTGGGATGGCTTTGAACCACACGTTAAATAAGTTATGGTGAGTAACAAAAAGTGACAAAAGCCCTCCACCGTTTATACTGTATATGGTGTGGTAAAAATCATTAGCAAACTCCCCTTGAACGAGGAACATACCATCACCATCGATATCCACTGCACAAAGATCCCCCTCTCCATTATTATCTGTGTCAATCTGCGCAGGGTTGTGCACGTAGGGACAATTGTCACAGCGGTCCCCAACTTCATCCTTGTCATAGTCAAATTGGCGGGGATTGTACAGCAGAGGACAATTATCCTGAAGGAAAAAATCAGGTTCCTTAAAGATCATCCTGACTAGGCACAATAAACTTCTTATTATATGCAGTATTTGTATACTTAAAGATTAATTCTATATTGTCCAACACAGCCTTTCAGACTGTTTTCTGCAGAGAATCCTAAAATAAGTCAGTGGGAATTTTAGGCTAAAAATGGCTCAAACGGCCGTCTTGGACAATATAGAAGGATTCCCTTACTATAAATGCACGTGATGCAGGGTTACAAAGTTATGAGAGGGCTAAGAATATAGATGAGAATGAATTGTATGACATAAGGATCCCAGCATTCTCTCAACTTGTAATTAAAGAGATCTTTCTAGCAAAGCAACAACCTTTTCGGAGGATCAGTGTTGTTTTGGGGAGTGTCATTAAGAAGCAATAGGTTGCATTACAATGAAATATACTATATCAAATTCTGCATATCTGCTGAAATGATCATTTCTTTCATAGTGTTAAAACTCTGCCAGGTTAGCACCAACGTTAACAAGCGTGGTTAACAAGCGCTTAAAATGTGAAGGGGCACTAGACAGGATCTAAAAAAAGAGAATACACCATAAGGGACAGCTCATTTGCTTTAATACACCAACTCCTAAGCAGTGTACAGTATTGTTATGTATTACACTGCCTTATGAATGGCATAACAGTACAGGTGCAAAAGAGCCAACAAGTTTGCTTGTACCACTGCAGACATGCTGCAATGAATCAGTAGTGGACATTATGATTTATTCAATTTGTCTTTAGTGCTATAGAGTAGACGTGGCTTTTGCTGTAAAAAAAAGAAAGAAAAAAAGGAGGGCAGGATAAAGAGGAGGTTGATGTTGAAGCTTGCTAACAATGTGAGTTTCAAACTTAAATATCTAAAAAATGTTTAAACCTAGAAGGCTGCTAAATGAAAATGCTTAGAGTTGGCCATCCTATATCACTAGCAGCTGTAATCAATTTTTTCTCAGCTACTGTATGTTTCTGAGATCCGTGTAAGAAAAATACATGTTGGAATAACTTTACTTTGCTTTTTGTACGGTATCTTAAAAAAAACTGTGGTACCGTTATGATTGCATATAGGACCCTATTTTTATGACCCAAGTGTAGAAAGACTCCATTAATTTAATAATAGTTTAGTTTAATAAAGTTCCCATAAAAGTGACTAGATACTGAAATTAAATATTCAATGACTTCTGTTTTCAATTTACAATATTGACAGTGTTTGTAAAAGTAACTGTGAATTCCTTTTTTTCTTGTAATTTGAATGTGATACAACATTCAAAGTGAAACGAGACACCCTTAGGTCCCACTGCTCTTTACTAGATAACACTGGACTAATCCCATCACTGCTGAATAGTATTTTTTTATGCCTTCCAGTGCGGGACAAAGGACAATGGAAATCACCACCTCTCACGTCCTTCTTCTTTTCATTTTGTTTATAATTATTGGCTATTTCCAACGAGACTGCCGTTTCCTGCACATAGGCACCTCTTTAATTACTTTATCTCTGTGCCCACGTGTGAACATGCTTTATGCACATTAATTTATATTTTATATATAAGTATATTCTGGTCTTTTTCATTTTTATCGTATTATGACACTTAGTAGGTTGCCACCCTATAAATAAATGCTTACAATACCTGCTCACATGAACCTTTTATATCATGAAACATTGATTTAGACCTAGTTTTCTTTTCTTTTTTACTTCAATAGTAGTTTCTGTGCGACAGTGCCCCGACCAGGATTGAGGCAGTTTAATGTATACTGTAACCCTCAATAAATCTACATTGCTTGATGTCAGCCTAATGGCTAGATCCAAAATCTGATCTAATCCGATCTAAGCATATAGAAACTAAGCCAACCGACTCATGATCTGAACTGACAACACATATATTTATCTTGGCACACCTAACATGCTATTATCCCTATATGATGCAGCAATTACTGGGCACAAGTATCGCATTTGGACCAATATTTCATTATACTGCATTCCCTTGGGTTTTGATCCAGTCGCAAATGGATTTTAAACAGATGTATTCATTTAGCCCTTTGTCAAAAGAGCAACTGACCATATACTGAGGGGATTCAAAAATGTATTAAGGAGTTTCATTTTCTAATTTATTCTACAGTTGTATTCCATATAGTACACACTGGGGAATATTTATCAAAAGTTTTGCAGCTGCAAAGTTCTGTCAATACTGATTTATATAAAACAATTAAACAAAATCTGTTGGTTTTTTTTTGTGATAGTTTAAAATCTGGTACTATTTTTAAACTAATGTTGCACCAATTTCCAAACTGGGAGAACTTGACAAAGAGCCTACTATGTTCTACAAGTATAGGTCTAGGGTAAAAGATGTAATACAAAAAAGCGGAAAAATTACTTTTGAACTATTTAAAACCTCTTTTCTCCACTCCCTTTCTTCATATTGTATTAAATTTCATGTAATTTCATGTAACTATGCTGTGGTGCAGTTCTGTGTTATTGGTTTATATATGCATTAAATATATAATTAAGAACTGTTTGTTACTGAATGGCCTAGAGAGAACGAATGAACAAGTTGTAAAACAACTTTGAAGTGGAGGTTACTCCTAGCTACTGTAAGGAGCAACTGTATGCCTCTGCTTTTCAAATATTTGCATACAAAAAGCTGAAAATCTAAAGTTTTCCTCAAGCAAACATACATGTATGGCTCAAATTCCAACCAGTAAAAATTATGAAAAAATATCTTACAAAAATCAGACAACCATAAGACCCCTGCCCAGTTAGAAAGGTTTTAGAATGCACTTGCAGTGCCAGGTAATATTGGAGACGTTTATCGATTGAAAGCAAGAAACAGTAATATGGAATTGGTGATATGAAATTGTAAGAGAAAATCTAAAAGGCAGATAAGTGCATTGTATGTTGGCTTGACAATGATCTGCGGGGTTTATCAACCAAAACGCAAACGCTATAATTGAGCATTAATGACCACTCGCTTTAATGGCCATTAACATCAATCGATAAATGCTACCACACCTACAAGTTGTATCTTGCCTTAATAATATAATTGCACATGGTAAAGAATGTCTAAACCATGGAACTCTTTTGAACGTTTGACGGAAGAAAGGATATACAGATATAGGGCATTCACTTACCTTTTCATCATCCACACCATCATTGTCATCATCTTTGTCACAGGCATCACCCATCCCATCCTTGTCAAAGTCCTCCTGTCCTGAATTAGGTAGTAGGGGACAGTTATCCTGCAAAAATAAAGAAAATGCTGTAAGAAAAGAAGTTTGTGGTTCAAAATCTTCACTGCCGTAGGGGCCAACAATTCACAATTCGTATTACATTTTAAAGCATGTAGTGGGGATAATATGAGGAGTCCTAGATTTTGAGACAATAAAATAAACCTCTGAATTGTCCATCATCAATATACAATATTGTGAACTGTTTCACCCATATCCTCCACTGCTAATGAGTGAGCACCTATTATTTTTTTTTAAATATTTTCTAATGTTGGTTTTTTTGTAATTTATTTTATTTTCAGAGTGTGACCCTGAAGAAATTAAATCCATACGCCTGTTTTAAGATCTGAGTTGCAATAGTTCCAATTCTCTATTGGCTTACTGTAAGCTATATAGACCTTTTACCCATTAATTTACCATGAGTTTTTCAATACACTGATGCACATTCTCTGCATTAGCTGTGTTAACAACTGATAACGACGGACTGCTACTCCCTCACAGTATTTGCAATGAAAACCCAATTACTACATTATTTTACATATCCTATTATTTTCAGATAAAGGCCGAGATTTATTGAGCAGTGCAGAGCCATAAGGCCTCTTACAGCCAGACGAATGGGTTCAGCATTACTTAGTAAACATAGCTATAAGTGCTATTGCCAACCGTAACAACTGAGGATGTCATTAACACTAAACATTTAGAATTTACAGTACTGTACATCAGTTGGGGAAATACTGACACTAGATAGAGCATTTACACTGAAATGTAGTAGAACCGCATACTGGTTTTAGCAACAACAAAAAACTCAGCTATTGTAGAGCGTATGGAAGCTCAATTCTAAAGAGTGCTGAATTCAAAGTAGGCTGTAAACTTTAGCAGCTTTATTCATATTAGCTGAATTGTTCTTACTTTAATGCAGTGATAAGTGGCATTGGCAGCGCAGATCAAGTTATTATTGGGCCATCCGTCCAAATCAGAGTCTTCCCCACAGATAATACCATCACCGGCATAACCTGTTCGACACTCGCACTTATAGACTGGATCACTGAAGTGGCCGATGTAGATACACTCTGCATATTTGTGGCAGTTGTGGCTTTTGTCTTTGCATGGATTTATAGGTTCACATACCTAGGAAGAGAAGATTATCAATATGCAACAAATATTTGTTTTTCTTATATAAATTTGGTATTTCCCATGCACAGGATATAAAAAAATAAAGGTGCTCAGGCAAGTTATTCCACTTCGCCATAATACAACTGCTCTGGACAGATACAGTCTTAGCAAGCTCAAAACTCAAACCCATTTTATTATTTTATTATATATATCAGGGGATATGATAACTATATACAGATATATTTGGGGAAAATACAAGGAGCTTTCAAAATAACTATTCATCCCAAGGGCAATACAAAGGACTCGGGCCATCCCTTAAGGTTGCAGGAAAGGAGATTTCATCAGCAACAAAGGAAAGGGTTCTTTACAGTAAGGGCAGTTAAAATGTGGAATTCATTACCCATGGAGATTGTGATGGCAGTTACAATAGATTTGTTCAAAAAAAAGGTTGGACATCTTTTTAGATAGGAAAGGTATACAGGGATATACCAATTAAGTATACATGCGAAGGATGTTGATCCAGGGATTAATCCGATTGCCAATTCTTGGAGTCAGGAAGGAATTTATTTTTCCCCTTATGAGATATCATTGGATGATATAACTCTGGGTTTTTTGTTTGCTTTCCTCTGGATCAATAAGTAAGTATAGATAAAGGATAAAGTATCTGTTGTCTAAATTTAGCATAGGTTGAACAATAAGTAAGTATAGATAAAGGATAAAGTATCTGTTGTCTAAATTTAGCATAGGTTGAACTTGATGGACGTACGTCTTTTTTTCAACCTCATCTACTATATAACTATGTAACTATATATATATATTTGATTGTGTCAAATGGAGTGCTACTGGGATAGTGACCCAAAGTATACAATGATAGACAAACAAGCCCCAATGTTACATCCAATACGTCAAAATATTTAGTTCATTATCATCTGTTTTGACTCTGTTTGTTCTTGTCCTTAGTATGGGTCATTTAGTTAATCTAGCTTCTCTGGACAGAATTTATTTCCCAAATCTGAATTTTACCATTCATTATAGGAATTTGTTTTCTTTAATAGGCTGCAAAAGGCAAACTTCTGATCTAAACATTTGATCTTAAAACACTAAATAAACAAACTAACCATATTAGGCCACATTCCAATTCTCTTTCACCAGCAATTTCCCATTACCCCTTGCAAGCCCCTATGAATCTAACTGTCACTCTTTATGGGTAATTATGTGCTAGTGATTTTGTTTTGACAGGTGTTTTTCATCTGGATTTCTAGAGGAGTTTAACCCCAACATGGTGGAGAGATTAATGCTAGTGTGACAGTTATCTGAAAGAAGGCAATTATGCCTTGCTTCTGCCTGCCCTTTCAATCCCTAGAGGTTTGCTAAAAGAAACCAGCAGACAGATTCCTGACTTCATCAAGCTTCTGGTTATAAGCGTGCTGTAAAATGGGTATCCAAGTATCATGTATGCATATTGACCTATAACCTTTATGTCCTTAAAATTAGTACTCTTTACTTACTTGCTTATCTTTCTTAGCCACTTCTAGTCCCACACCATAGGGCTGGCTTCCACCATAACGTGGTGGGCATGGCAGGCAATGGAAGCCTGGATCTGTATTCACACAGCGATGAAATCCCCTCACTCTGAAGCAGGCATCTAATACTAGAGCACACTAATGTGGAAAAAATTATATATTTTAAAGGACACAAATGGTCGGATTAAGACAGTAGCAACATGATAAATAATATCCTTGCCTACTGTACCTCATCAAGGTCCTCACAAAATGTTCCATTTCCAATGTAACCATCAGGACATGCTCCACAGGACCAGGATCCATCAGGGTAGCTATTGCATTCAGCTCCAGGAAAGCAAGGATTGGACAAGCACCCATCTAACACGAGATTGAAAAAGAAACTCAGCCAATTTCCAAAACAGAAATAACATATCCACAAGCACCTTGGATGTTTTCTGCTTTGTTTTTACAGGTACAGTATTATACCCAAAGATGTGTGGAGCTGTTCTAGTTTTCTTTGCTAAAATTCCTGCAATTTTGTAAAGAAATGAGTGAATTCTCAAAATGTTGCTGCCAAGGCTATTTGTTGATTCACAGATTTAAAATTTAGTAATTCTAATTTATTTATGCAAATATTTGTCAAATTTGCCAAATTCACAATACTCCTCAAAGTTCACGAGTACAGTATGTTCACCAATATTTGCCATCATTTTTTTAACAAAATATTCACAAAATATTGTGTCTAGATGCTCTCTAACAAAAATATTTACAGTTGGTGATTTCTGGTGAAGTTTCATATGTTTTGTGAATTTCCATACAATCACCAAATTCATCTTTAATCATACTCACCAAACCAGACATACGGTAATTAAATAATGGTGGAGAAAAAGATGGGACAAAATAGACAACACAATACTGTTTCAATTTAGAGCAAAAGATTGATACATTTTGCTTTACTCACTGAAAAATATTGGAAGCTAATACAGCTGCGTTACCTTGAATCATGGACTCGTCTACACCAGGGCACCGTGAACGATTCTTAACCACTACAGGCAGTGTTGCTGTTTTTATTTGAGCTGAATGTATTATATCATATGTTGTGCAACAATAGGTGAATCATCTATGGCAGGGGTGGGGAACCTTTTTTCTGCCAAGGGCCATTTGGATATTTATAACATCGTTCGCGGGCCATACAGACACAGAGAGGCTGGCACACGGCAGCCACACAGGACCCCGCCCCCCTACCTCTGGTAGTTGCTGCTGCTGCTGGGGGGATCGTGTATGGCGGATGCTGGGGTAAGTGCGGGGGGAACTGCTGGAGAAGCATGGGGGAAGTGCGGTGAATGCTGCGGGGACTGCTGCAGGGGGAGTGCGGGGGAAGTACGGTGGCTGCTGGGGGATCGCTTGGGCTAGTACGGTGGCTGCTGGGGATCGTGTAGGGCTGCCGGCGCCTCACACCACCTCCTCCCTCCTCCCGATCAGGCGCGCGGTGGCCATTTTTAAAAAAAATTAACGCGACCCCGGTTATAGCAATTGCCTTAGCAGGGCCAGACCAAATGATTTCGAGGGCCTTATACGGCCCTCGGGCCTGACGTTCCCCACCCCTGATCTATGGAGATCTTATCTCCACAGCATTACTTCTTCCCCTCTTTCATTAATCCCCCTTCCCTGCAGCTAATCTCTAACACTGTCATATCATAATATTCCGAGAGTCACAAATAATAGTATCTGCCAGAACGGGATTTTAAGTTCTACACTTACATTTTCAGCTGACATATTATTTCACTGATATATTGCTAAGCGCTTGTAAGTTTTACAAATCTGTTCTGTTGTGAAATCATATGATATCAGTTTCCACAACAAAGATAGAATAACGATGCACGGATTTATATAATATGCCTAAAACATGGTTTTACACATAAAAAGGCACTTACAGTAGGTGAGACTATGGACAGCTATAGATATGTCTTTTTTTGCTGACAAATGTGAATTGTGGTGTTTTCGAATCATCAATATATTTGCACATTTAAAAAAAAAACATTCAATCTTCTAAAGGAATTCAATCTAGATTAAAAACATACATACAGATGTAGAAGATATTATTGCACTCTCGGTGTGTATGCTCCACAGCAACACTGCAGCGGGAGAAGTGGCCATTGTCTTGAATTAACCACATGCAGATAGGGGCTAAGAGCTATTTCACCCGCAGGAGAGCACAAGCAGGTTCACTAATGTCTACATGGATACAGTATACCTGCATACAGTACTCTATGTGCAAGTTATAGAAAGTACTGTGTTATATTTAGAATATCAAAAAGTTAAACTATGCAAGTAAACACTTTTATATGTTGGTATGTTGATTAAATTAACTGTATAGATACCAGATCATTTTACAGAAATATGTATTCCTGCGTCTATTATTCTCACCAATAGGGCAGTCCTGCTTGTTGCACATTTCCTTTTCTTTGAGATCTCCTGCACATTTCTTCCCAGCATACTGTGGTTTGGGGCTGTTACAAAGACGAGACCTTTCTCGCAGACCTCCGGCACAGGTAACACTGCAGCTAGACCATGGTGACCAGGGACCCCATTTTCCATTAACTGAGATAACACAATGGTGCAAATTAGTTTATATGATTTCGGCACTACAAGTACAACAGGTAATATGATACTGCAGCTTCGGTCAGGATTCTACAATGAAGGAGAGAACATGTTTAGTACATTAGCTTACCTTTCCAGCAACAAGAGGAGTTTTACAATAACACTTTTTATCTTTTGATTTATAAGTTATGTTATATTTTCCTACATTATATGAAATTAAAAATAAAACTGCTTTTTGCAAATGTTCAGTAATTGCATGAAAAGAGCATTGTTATATTGAGCTTTATTTTGCCTGTTTCAATCTGTATTATCCATGCCCTACACATTGTAATTTGCCAATGGGGGACAATCAAAGCAGAGCACCCATTGGTGAGGAACATTGCCATCATGTAAAGAAGAAATAATTACTTCTCTTGCCTCAAATGCAAAAAGTGACAATACTGAGTGGTTTGATAACCAGGTGGTGTGTCAGGACTAAGTAGGAATGGCTACACGCTGCATTTATTGCATCGCCAGTAAGTTACCGAGTGTGAGTGTAACAATAATTAAAAAATCAATCTAACAATAATGAAACGAAATACCAATAATCATTTCTTAATAAACACGCAGACAAAGTTTAATGCTGGTCAGGTGATACACCTATTAATTATTATCGATTATCTTATTCACTTATTTGTATGGCCTTTAGTTGATCACTCCCGATCACCATTTCCTTTTGCCCAGTAAGTTACTGTCTGAAAAGAAGCTTACTCGGACATGGAGCTCCTTCACACTGTTTCGTTTCCCGTCCAGTCCCAGTACAGTTTTTCCCTGCCAGCTGTGGCATGGGAGAGTTGCAGAGACGTATACGGGTGATGTTGCCTATTCCACAGGTCACAGAACACGCTGACCAGGGTGACCAATGACTCCAGCCACCATCCTGACGTACTTTTAATGAGAAAAACAAAACAATCTGTTTAGTGGTATTCATAGAGTTTTAGGAGTATACATTTTTATGGGGGATTTCCAAAATCTTCTACTGTTGTTACTGTCAAGCATGATAACATTTTTACTGACAGTTTACAAATTAGCATGTAGTACAGAATTTCAATAGCTTTATGCATTGGAAGTTATCATACAAATTACAGAACCAGCATGAGACCTCAAAAGTCTAATTTTGAAACATCTGAACCTATTGTCCTCAGACTTTCACAAAAAGACTTGCAGAGTCTAAAAAGCTCAAGTGCAATATATTCTGTGAAGAACTGTAGTGTTGGTCTAATACAACATAGGACCTCAAATATTGGAACAATGAACTACATTAGAATGTGTGAATTGTGAAGCGTTGTGAAATGTGCCAAGTAGTGTTCACCATTATCAACAGTAAAACATTAATATTCTTGTTATAGATTCTTGCAGCACAAAACTTACTATTCCGGGTTTCAAGCATTGCATTTTTCTGAATAAGAGTCAAACTTTGTAACTTACTGCGGTTGTCACATTTCCCAAGGTTACATGTCCTAGTTTGGATTGAGGAGCCTCTACAAGTATTGCTGGTGACATCACATGATCTTCCTCGTTGCTGTGTTCCAGCGCCACAAGTCATAGAACATTCTGTCCATTCAGACCATGGGGACCAACCAGCATCACTATCCATGGCTAGAGGGAGCAACAAAGGGATACCAAAACAATTAAACTATGGAGGTCTGCTAATGCCAACTACATGTGATCATTATGTTTCTCATCATCATATGAACACAACCAATTATAACTGTGTTGATCTGCAGATGTAGCAAACCTTACTGTCCCGTGACTGCGCAAAAACAAATGTTGTACGTAAAACAGTTACGCATTCCCTGGAATGCACAGTCACTAAATATATTCACAGGGCATATACAAAAAAATCACATTAAAAGAAAAAACACCACCTAACAGTAGGATGACATTAAGTGGCCTTCTAGCAGCTTCTTGCGGCTGGAAAGCGGTACACAAAGTGTTCACGCATGTGGAATCTTGTGTGTTGATGCGGTACAGGGAACAGTAAGTAATGTTACATCTGTATTTGCTCACTAGTCTTTTTGGTGATAAGAGGAGAGACTGAATAACAACACAAGCATGATTAATGAGGACTTAAATTCAAATGTAAAATAAAACACCATGGGGGATATGTATTAAAAACAGTGCAATTTGTTCCAAAACAAACATTTAGCTCTGTGTCAACTTGAGCCAGTGACATGCAGAAGTAGCCAATGTTATTGCTACAAGCCCCCTTCTGGCATACATTTGACTCAAAACTATACTTCTTCCACTGTGTGTGTTGTGCATGTCTTGCTGCAGCATGCCACATGTTGCAATAACATTGGCTAAATCTGTACATATGAAGCTTGTTAATAATACATCTTACAGTTGGCACATAACGTTTTGGAATAGAGGTTAACACCACCTGAACCTGCTGGATTTGATGCAAAGAAAGAGGAAAACTGCACCAGTTATGGGCACAACTTTCCATGCATCTCATTAGACTATGACTGACTATTTCTTCCCCAACTCCTCCTATAACCCCCCCCCCCCCCAAACGCTCATGGCACAACTGGAACAAAAAAATGGAGCGACACCTTGATACATTGATGCAAAGTCATGCAGTATTAACATAACTCAAACTGCACCACTTACTCGCTGTACAAGGTTAAGAGTGATATCAATTTTGATAGTACACAAGAATTAAACTTACGGTAGCAGACAGGGCAGCACTCGCCTTCAATGAAAGATGGACTGGCACAATGAACTGAAGGGCAGGAAATTTGATGACAAACTGTTTTTGAATTCTGCCCAGGGAGAAAAAAATTATTATAACTACACTCTTTATGATAGACACACAATGTTGTAGCAGGCTCCATAGTTCTGTTTGTTGTGATATGTTGCTATATGTTTTGATATTCTGCATCAACACTGCCCTTGAATTATGACTTATAATGTGATATGTTGTGTTATCTGATGGAACAATGTCATGCCCTACATCTGCACATTGCACATAACTGCAAATACAGTTAATAATAAAGTTTACCTTTTGGGAAGGATATAAATTCAACTTGACTGCATTTGATTTACTGAGCAGTTATGACATTACAATATTTTGCAAATTCAGAAAAACACTTCCATTCTTGGCTACTGCTGGTCTAATACTGATTTTGAGGTCATAGCCTGCATTCCAAGCTCAAGAAACATTCTACAACTGGCCCTGTTACACTGTAGCAGTAGGCATCTAATGTTACCGCAAGAGCTGATTCTAATTTTCTGGCTATCACTAGAGCTGTCTACAATTTGCTGTACTCACGGACGGGAGTAAGCTGAACCAACTCCTTTAAAGTCACTTTGCAATTAATTGCGCTGTGTTAATAAGTTCTTTGTCAGAACATGGTAACACAACAAAAAAAACTAAACTTTTCTATTTCTAACATATTTAAATATTTATTTTGTGTTTATTTGCAATCAAAGTTTCAGACCAAGACAACATTTATCACAACATTTTATCTATTGAAGTCTACTAATGAAAAGAGCACTTAAAAACAGAAGAGAAAAATTGCAAGACATATGTCACAACTTTGTAGGGG
The DNA here is from genome assembly GCF_040206685.1 of Ascaphus truei. Lineage (NCBI taxonomy): Eukaryota > Metazoa > Chordata > Amphibia > Anura > Ascaphidae > Ascaphus > Ascaphus truei. The sequence continues at coordinate 236,196,008 of NC_134486.1, read as the reverse complement.
TCCATGTTAAAATGGGCAAGAAGCAAAAGGTGACACAATGTGTGCTTATTTGCATGTCATTACCCAGAATCCCTGGTGGCAGTGGAAGCACTATATGTTAAGAGATAATGGGGCAAGGCAGGGTTGCAGACCGGTTTGAGACATGTGAATGTGCTCACAAATGTTATTTTTATCACTGGATTCTGCAAGATATTTTGCGGAATCACCTCCGCTACAGTATGTCAGCTTTTTAAACCTCATTCTCTATTAAATGTTAACATTAAGGGAGAAAAATATAACACTTGCAGATTGTAAAGTAAGATAAATAAGATTTATGTACCACGGATTCCCAGTTATTAGTAGAGATTGGCGAATCCATCCAAGTCTCTTTATCAAATTTCCCCCCCAAAAAAATCTGTTTTGCGTTGTAAAATCCACAAACAGATTTGGTCGGTTTGAATCTGCACGGGTTCATAAAAAATCACCATTGGATACAACCCATGGACAGATCTTCAAAATCCAATCTGCGGATTCAGCAATCTGTGGTGCCAAGCCAATGGTGCCAAGCCAATGGATTGCTGAATCCGCGGATTGTATTCTACAAATCCGTCAAGGGATTGCAAAGTCCGCGGAGTGGATTGCTAATAATAATTTAAAAAATCGGCAAACCGTGAATCGCCCTTTTTGAGATTGACCCGTTGAAATCCGCGGACCAAAGGAACCGGCCAATCACAATGTCAGTGAGAGCAATTAAGGCTATGACATTGGGTATTTCTTCCACTACTTAATTCATGAGCATATATGGAACAGTGGCAATAACAGAGACTTTATACTGTATATTAATATACATATTTATATATATACATACATAACTGTATTACTGTGTTTTAATGGCGGATCTTAGATTATATGATTGTACACATTACTCAGATTTATGATACGATGATAAACAAGTTAGGAGAGGCTGGGAACCCTGATCTTTTTTTTCCTTTCAGAGTGCAATCTTTGATATCCTTTAACATTAATGTTAGTCAGCAGAAAACTTCACAACGATTTTAAAGACACTGATAATGGCACAAAACCGTGCAACAACAAACGCTGCAAACTCTGCAAACATATTTGCCAAGATCCCACAGCCAGTCACAACCATAGAACATTCAATGTTAAAGGATCATACAGCTGCACATCCAGGAATATAGTGTATATGATTCAGTGCAACAAACGTGACCAAGGTTGCTACATTGGGGAAACCAGCCAAAAACTACAAGGAAGAATGAATATGCACAGACACTCTATACTCCATCGCGAAGAAGGAAGATACTGCTCACCTGTGGGACATCACTTCTCACAACCAGATCATTCCATAAATGATTTACAAATCAAAATCCTCAATGGAATGTTTAAACGCACCCAAGAACGGAAAACATTTGAACTCAGAATGATAAGACTCTTTGACAACAAAACCAAAGGACTTAATGCGGACATGGGTTTTCTCACACCCTATCAAAATTGTTTGTAATTATCCTGCTTGCCTCTATTCTTATCCACACGTTCTCTCCCCCCCAGCATCCCTCCCCCTCCCCACCTTTCCTTGTCACTGTCCCCTGGCTTCAAACACTTTTAACACCCTACCTTATCTACAGTCCATATTTGTTTTTGTTTTTTGCTTGACCTGAAGAAGAGAGGTTAACTCTTGAAAGCTTGTCCTATGACATAAATTGTTAGTCCAATAAAAAAGGTATCACCTAATACTGAAGAACTCATTTATTCTGCACTATATATATATATAAGACACACAAAGGATGCCGCAGTCAAATCACCCCTAGTTGACTAGGTACTCAGTTAACCAAAGGTCAGGGTAGAAAGTGACCCTCTGGTGGTGCTACCGACCCAAAGGGAATATATAACACAGAAAAAGAAAAAGTAGGGTCAAAAAGGTGAACTCAAACACGTATAATGAAAAATAGAAAAAAATGGACTTTATTAGCAAAGAGTATAAAAAACACATAAAACAGACCCACACAGATCATATAACAAGTCGCTGTGTGACACAACGTTAGAACACCAAAGAGGTACAATAGATCATTATTCTTTGTATTAGATCGGCCGATCTAAGTCACACTACTGGGGGAATGTCTTTTCCCCTGGTTCTGATATGGTATATTTGCATTAACTAATTTTTTCTTTGTTTTTCTGTTTTGGTTCTTACCAGACCTATTGTACCTCTTTGATCTGTGTGGGTCTGTTTTATGTGTTTTTTTATACTCTTTGCTAATAAAGTCCATTTTTTTCTATTTTTCATTATACAGTGTTTGAGTGCACCTTTTTGACCCTACTTTTTCTATTTCTGTGTTATTTATATATATATATATATTTATTTATTTATAATTAGAAATGCATATATTGAATTTCCATTTACTGGTATTTAGCATATTTTTTTTGCATTTGACGGGTAGCTGACAAAATAATTTGTTTACTTATCATTGTGAATGGTATTTATTTTAAGAAATCTTGGGTTCTTCTGATTTTTTTATGGAAATGTCTGGCAGATCTGATTTATTTAAGAATTTTGTACAAATATTTTCCATAATTTAGAGGGTATTAAAGGGGCCTTGAAAAAGTCTAATGAGATTTCCAGAATCAGGATGCTACTCCACTGTGCATACTCATAAATTAAAATTTGTGTCCTAGCCTAAGGATGATTATTTATAGTCCCTTAAATAATTTAAAGGAGTTACATTTATCATTTGCTATGCATAGTTTTGAATAACCACTAACCTGTGGCCCAGAGGAGGATAGCTATGGTACAGTAGGGCACGATAAAAAATCAGTCAAGTTCACCCAGCTGCTGTCCCACTTCATGTACAAGTCCCTATGAGTGCCATGGCCGGTAGACTCACTGCCGCAATGAATTCTGGGGCCAGATTTTTCCAGCATCTAAAGTGATAGGCAGTGCCTCAGCCAATCACCACAGAGCTTGGCAAAGTTATATCCCACACATTCAGTTCTGCAATGCTGTACTTCATGTCCTGCAGCTTCTTTTCTGCCATTTCCATTCCCTCTCTTCCTGCCTTAATCCTATTAGAGCCACAAATATGACAGCCAGAAAGGGTATGTAGAGATACAAGGGAGCAAAGGAAAGGCGCAAAAAGGCGCAAAAAGGAGAAAAAGGGACACTAGTGTAGAGTGAAAGGCAAAAAGAGAGAAGATTGCATGAAAAAGAGGATAAGGCTACAAGAAAAGTGTAGGAGCAAGTAAAGAGAGAAGGTTAATGAGGAGACAAGTGGCTACAGTATGCACCTGATAGCCCAAGCTATTGGTCATTTTGATATGTTAAGATATATTGCAATATACAAATTATGACTTAATCCAATGTGAAATAATCTGGGATATTTTTATAAAAACAGTATACAAATATATAGACAAGCTTCAGAATCCAGAAGAGTAGCTTTCATGGCATCCAGAAGAGTAGCTTTCATAGAGACATTGTTCTTAAAAACGTAACAATGCATTTCTATCAAACAATGAATAATGTACAAACTAATGAGCATTCTAGTGCCTTTCTATAACAGTTCTCATTAAAACGCAGCAGCCTTACCTGACAGGTACACTTTGTACAGCTGTCTACAATCCAGTCTTCATTATTGGCAAAGAGACGTCCATCTTGCCAGCACATGGACTGATTCTTAAGGGTTTTGTTGGGTCCGATCAATTCCCACAACACTTGGTTCTCTTCAGACTGAAATAAATTATTCAATAGCAAACTTTCAAAGTGGAATCTTAAGAAATATTTACTTACAGTACTGACATATAAATCTATACTTACTATGTTGTGCTATCCTACAGGACACCTTCCAGCAATTAAAGACACCTTATAGCACATATGGCTCCTCCTCTCCTCTATCTGCCGTTACCAAACCCTTCTTATTCCTCCTCTCTTTCTTTTCTCTCCTTCGAGGCTCAGACTGTCCAGCTTTTCTCTCCTCTCACTGTCCATGTGATGGTCATCTATTGCCCACTTATTTCTACTCATTCCCTTTTGTCTTTCCCTCTCACTTTGATCCTGGCTCTCCTTCTTTCTCTCCTCTGACTCCCCTTCCTTCTCATTGGGGACTTCAACTGCCATATTGTTACCCCTCTCTCTTGGGCTTTCCATTATCTCTCTCTAACCTCTTCTTTTGGCCTTCAACAGTGGACTGCAGCCAACACCAAAAAGGATGGCCACAGCCTAGACCTGGTTTTCACTAAAAACTTTTCTCTCTCTGATTTCTCCATTTCTCCCTTTCCTCTCTCTGACGATAATCTCATCTCATTTTCTCTCTCTCTCAGTTCTCCCCTTCTCCACCTCCATATACCCCTCACTTCTGCAGAGACCTGCGCTCTATTAAACCAGCAGCTTTTGATTCCACTTTACACTCCTCCCTCTCCTCCAGACCCTGACAACATGGTCAGGAACTACAACTTTGCCCTATCCTCCTCTCTTGATCTACATGCCCCGCTTTCTCTCTGCCGTTCTCGCCCTTCTAACCCTAGACCCTGGCTAAATTCCCACACGTGCATGCTGCGTTCCTTCACTCATTCCCTTGAACGCCTCTGGAGACTTCCTTCACTACAAATGTATACTATCCTGTTTCAACTCTGCCCTCTCTCAGGCTAAACAATCCTACTTTTCTTCACTAATCAACACACACAAGTCTAATCCATGCCAACTCTTTTCTGTCTTTGACTCCCTACTCAGTTCTTCCTCTGCTGCCTGTTCTTCTTCCTCCATATTTCCTCAGTACTTCGCCAACTATTTCAAGGAAAAGTTGGAATCCATACATCAGAACATCCCCTCTGTATTCTCCTCCCATCCTACACCTCTTCCTAACTCTCCTTCTGCCTTCCTTGAGTCTTTTTTTCACTGTTACAGAGGAGGATATGTCATTGCTGATCTCCTCTTCTCCCTCTACTACCTGCCTTCTTGACCCCACTCCTTCCCATCTCCTAAAACCTTTTTCTCCCACTATAATCCCTACGCTCACACACATTTTTAACTCCTCCCTCTACACTTGTCCATCCTTAAAACATGCAACAGTTATACCATTACTCAAATACATAAAGTTTGACTCTACCTGTCATTCTAAGTATCGTCCTGTCTCCCTCCTACCTTTTGCCTCTAAATTCCTTGAACGTCTTGTATTCTCTCGCTTGCTCTATTTTCTCACCACCTATTCTCTCCAAGACCCTCTACAATCTAGCTTCCACACTGCTTACTCCTCTGAAACAGCCCTCACTAAAAGAACTAATAACCTATAGGCTGCCAAAGACAAAGGACATTATACGCTGCTCATATTACTCGACCTCTTTGCAACATTTGATACTGCCGACCAATCTCTCCTCCTTCACATTCTTCATACTCTTGGTTTTCGTTAAAAAGCTCTATCCTGGATCTCCTATTACCTCTCCCATCATTCTTTCAGTGTTTCATTTGCTAATACTCCCTCTACCAATCTTTCTGTGGGGGTACCCCAGGGCTCTGTCCTAGGACCTCTTCTCTTTTCTCTTAACACTCTCCCTAGGTGACCTTATCACATATCTTGGGTTAAAATATCACCTCTATGCTGATGACACACAAATGTACTTTTCAACCCCTGTCTTTACACCTGCTGTACAGATCAACGTTTCTGAAACCTCCTAAACCTGGCCCTACTACCTCCTCCTACATTACTGTTGGAAGTACTATCATACACCCAGTAGAACAAGCATGCTGCCAAGGGGTCACACTCGACTCCTTTCTGACATTCTCCTCTCACATTCAAAGGGTAGCTAAAACCTATCGTTTTTTCCCTCCACAATATTACAGATACTCCTTTTCTTTTGCTGCTCAACAGCTAAAACTCTGACACAGGCCCTCATTCTCTTTCTCTTGATTACTGTAACCTCCTGCTGTCCGGCCTTCCTGCCTCTCACCTGTCTCCCCTACAATCTATTCTAAATGCTGCTGCCAGAATCACTCTACTCTTTCCTAAATCTGTTTCAGCGTCTCCCCTGCTGAAATCCCTCTCCTGGCTTCCTATAAAATCCCATATCACACACTCAATTCTCAGCCTCAGTTTTAAAGCTTTACACTCTTCTGTTCCTCCATACATCTCAGCCCTAATTACTCCCTATACACCATCCCAACTCTTGCGTTCTGCTCAAGGATGTCTTTTCTCTACCCCTTATGTGTCTAAAGCCCTCTCCAACCTTAATCTGTTTTCACTGACTGCCCCACACCTCTGGAATGCCCTTCCCCTCAAAATCTGACTAGCACCCTCTCTATCAACATTTAAGACCCATCTTAAAACACACCTCCTTAACAAAGCATAAAAGTAGCTCCGTGGCTGATACTATACACCTCTTACATAAACCTTGGCCCCATGCAGACGCACTTACCAGAACACCTTCCTACTGTCTCTGTACGTTCTTCCTACTGTACCTACAAATTAGATTGTAAGGTCTTCGGGACAGGGGCACCTTTTCCTAAATGTCACTTTTATGTCTGAAGCACTTCTTTCCATTATGTGTGTGGCCAGGTCCCTTTGGGCTACTAATTCTCTGGCCCCTCTATCACTGTAAGTCCCAGTAAAGAGTGGGCAGTGTTGGGAGCAAACCCTGCAGGGCCTGGTTATGTTGTAATGTGTGTGTTACCTAATATAGTTCAGGTATAGCCTGGTATTAAAAGAGGGGCTTATGACTGATAGGAGGCCGGCTTACAAACAACTCCCTTGGCCATACGGCCATGTGAGTGTTATATATTGATTTACTCATTTATCAATTTATCCATATTTCCCAACAACTTTTTTGGAACCAATTCCTGCTGTCTCTCTTTTTCTGGGGCATACATGGAAGCCACAAAGAGACCTGGTGCCATATCAAAAGAGTGGAAGCCCATCCAGTCACAGAGTTGCTAACTCTGCTACAGATACACTAGCCACTCACACATGGCCGTGTGAGTGTTATGATCTTAGCCATTGTGATCACCACCAATTGAATTACCCTCGCCCCCCCCCCACTCCCAATTCCCTTCCCCCCCCTGTAATTATTGCACATGCACCCTGGAGTCATTCAAGACACGTAAATTTTTACCAACTTTTATGATCTTTTTCCTCTCTTTGCTCTCACTGTTATTCCCCTATCACTGCACTAGCAGGAACAGCAATACTGGCACATAGTTACTTCCTGCTTTTAAAAGGCTTTGGCCATCTTGTTAAAGGCGCAGGTGCATTTAAGTCTTGCGCATGCGCGTGGTCAGGGCAGTGCGGTGGCCATTACCATAGGCTCCACGTGAGGAAATACATATCCCATAAGCCTCTAGGGCTGATACACATGGGCCACACCAACCAATAGGGCTGGAGAGGCAGGAGCAAGTGCAAAATTATACATTTGGCGCGCTCAGAGAAACTACGCCAGTTGGAGCCAGGACACAGAAGGGGAAGGTAGGGTTTGGGTGTCAGACTAGGCCTAGATTGCCCCTTTAGGTCCCAGATAGGCCCCAGCTCACGTATAGTTTGTGGTTGCTTTAGGGAAGGCCCCTTAGATAGGGACTCTTCCCCATTTACTGATTAGTGTCAGGGACACAGAGGAAGACGCCACGCTGTGATTGTGGTCTGTGGTCTGTGACCAGACCACCTCCATTGTAAGAGACCCTGTATGGGGCTATTATCCACACCGGAATTCACCCAACGCAGAGGCGGATGCTATCGTGGACAACATCGCTGGATCAGCGGATCCCTGTTCTTAAGTCAGCCGCACCGAGTACTGGAGTACTTGGCAGGTACCTCAACTAAGTGCACCAACACTCCACGGATAGTGCTATCTCCTACACTTTTGGGTGGGCCCTGACAATGGTGGAAAAGTACATCAAGATATTGGTGCTAAGCACCCTATGTACTTTGGGGGACACTCACTAGTGGTATCAGGTTGGGGCATTGTTATACTGTGTGGTAAATGGTACTGTGGTCTGTGTTCAGTAATGGTTGTTTTTATATACCAGACTGTGTGTATTATTGTTATTGCTCCTGTAAGGGACCTAACCCACCACGTTGGGATCCCTTGCAGATGGAGGCTGCACCGAGATGGAGCAGAATCGCCACAGGCTCCCTTGTGGCGGAGGCTCAGGGCTCCTGGTGCAAAACAGTAATAGCAGCACTGGTAGTTCCTTCTCGGTTACAGGGGAACAAGGGCCACATATATATACACATATATATATATATATATTTATATATATATATATATATATATACACACATATATATTATATATATATATATATATCACAGAAGGATAGTCCACCTGGAGGATAAACCACCTGGACCCCAAATGCATGCATCAGCTCCGAGTCTGCAGGGACCGAGGCTTCCTGTTCAGAGAGAGATCTACGTTGGAACTGCTGGGATGCAACAAACCCACACTACAGACAAGCCTGTAGATCTGAAGTTTGCCTGGAGAAACCGGAGACACCGGACCATCATACAAAGTTAAGACTTTTATATACAGTATATTGTGCCCTGATACTGTTTTGTGTTTCAGACTGGTAACTGGCCTATCCAGCCAATGAAGTAGCTAGGGTCCGGTCAGTCTAGTAAGTCTCTCAAAGAGATATAGGCTTTGATCTTATGCTTTGTTTTGGCTTAAAGGGAAGAGGCACACAATATTTTAGTTTGCCTTGTGTTGTAAAAAAAAAACCCCATGAGGGCTTTTTAAAATATAAGATCTACTATACCTGTATATGTTTCTCTGACCTCACCTACAGGCCAGTCCATTATATGTGTGTGTGTGTGCGAACTACTTTACCCAAAATTTAATTTCATGAAGACGACACAGCATAGCAGCAACAGTGATCAAATAAATATACTGCCATAACAGAATTCAATGTTTAAATCCATTATGGGACCTTAATCATATTGCATATAATGTATATATAAAATTTGCATTTAATATTGAACAGCAGCACTTGTGTGATGCATCTACAGCCAGGGGTGGGAGTGGGGGGAGTATCCTTGATTTATTTAATTTAAAAATACTTAAAATTTGGTGTTGTTGGTTGGGACTTTCCTTCTGGGGCAACAGAAGAAACGAATTCTGACCCAAAGCAGACTGAAGTATACAGCTCCACTGAAGGTGAAAAAGAAGATGTGCCTGTGTCTGCTGTAAGTGCTATGGAAGATAAAGAGCTTCCTTCTTATGAATCTACTTATCCTGCATTGTGGCCTAAAGAAAATAAGACTTTGGAGCAGAGATACTGGTGTCAACGAGGTCCCGAAACATGTAGAAACCTGAATTTAAATCAGAAGAAAAAATGCACACAATGCGCACCAGAGATTAAAAATAGTAAATTATTTATTAATAAAACAAAAAATAACCGAGGAGATCCAACCCCACCTCAGTACATATGCGTCACAGATCAGGGTTCAGTTACAATGAACAAAAACCACTAGAATAATCAAATATCAGAAAAAGGGGAAGGGGAAACACAAAATGGATGCGCCCCCTAAAAGAATTCACTAAACTGCACACCAACAAAGTGTAAAAATTAACTTTTAATAAATTTACTTAAAACATATATTACCAAAACGTTGTATACTGTGAATTAAAAATAAATTAAATCAACAGTACCCAGCATCCATGTCAGTGAATGTATGATTATACAATCCCAATTAGCAACTAGATGTTGGTGGGATGTAGAGGACAGAGGATGCTATAAGTCAGGGTGTTAACCCCTCTAGAGCAACTGTGAGACCAGATGGTAAGTATATATAAATGTATACTAGTCAGTGAGCAATTACACAGATAAAAGTCCAGCAATCCTGCTTGAATATATACCACTAGGCACTTGGAGTGATAATTTATGATATGTAAAGATACACGTGCTTAAGTGGTAACACTGACACATGCAATGATGATAATAGGGAGTTCACAGCATAGTGAAGCTGGCACTCACAGCATTATTATCAGTGAGTTACCCAGCAATTTTGTCCCTGAAGAAGCTCCTTTGCTGGAGGGAAATGCACGTTGGACGCGCAATGTTGTCAGTCTCCTACTTGGAGCTGTTTTAATGTAGTGTTTGTAGTCTCCTGGTTCAATCTGTGTAGACCTTAGTAGTTGGTTATTTATTCAAACAGTCAGTGAGTCTGCCTCCCTGCTTCTCATGACATGTGTTCACTTAGAGTTTTTGCTGGGTAACTCACTGATAATAATGCTGTGAGTGCCAGCTTCACTATGCTGTGAACTCCCTACTATCATCATTGCATGTGTCAGTGTTACCACTTAAGCACGTGTATCTTTACATATCATAAATTATCACTCCAAGTGCCTAGTGGTATATATTCAAGCAGGATTGCTGGACTTTCATCTATGTAATTGCTCACTGACTAGTATACATTTATATATACTTACCATCTGGTCTCACAGTTGCTCTAGAGGGGTTAACACCCTGACTTATAGCATCCTCTGTCCTCTACATCCCACCAACATCTAGTTGCTAATTGGGATTGTATAATCATACATTCACTGACATGGATGCTGGGTATTGTTGATTTAATTTATTTTTAATTCACAGTACACAACGTTTTGGTAATATATGTTTTAAGTAAATTTATTAAAAGTTAATATTTACACTTTGTTGGTGTGCAGTTTAGTGAATTCTTTTAGGGGGCACATCCATTTTGTGTTTCCCCTTCCTCTTTTTCTGATTCACTTTTCAGTTCACAGTTTGCACCCACAATTTTGATTACCATATTTATTTATTTGATTATTCCACTCAATTGGTGTGGTTCTGTGATCACTCCCCAACCCCTTCGTGTTGTTCCTTAGAATAATCAAATATAACTAAATGAAACTAAATCTATAAACAACATAACAATTGGTATATAAAATAATTTTTAAAAAAACAGTGTTCAATAAAACGGGATAGATGAATCCTGGATTGGCTAAAAATATAGCTAAACAGCTGCCTGAGGCTGACAGGGGGAGACGGAGACTTACATTGAAGCCCAGAGCGGGTTCCGCGGCGAACGTATTGGGGTCCGGACCACGCCACCGCAGAGATATTACCACCGCCCGAGCTTCCTGCAAATGCCGTCTCAGCCTGTCAGAATACGCGCATAGTAACCTGTCATGACCTCTACGCGTTTCGCACTACGTGCTTCGTCAGGAGGTCACGCACAAGGTCACGTACGCATATTTACATAAACAGCAGCCAATCAAATACCAGGTTGTGAATTAGAAAATATTGGGTACCAGACGTGCATGTCCTCCCAAATGCTGGAACATTTGAGAAATGTTAAAAATATTCCAAAAACTATAGCAAAAGGTATGCCTCTTACTCCCCTATAAAAGCACTTTAAAGAAGCCCATAACAATGACCCTAGTTGTATTAGATTTAAGGTATTGGAATGTGTTCCATTTAATATCAGACAAGGTAATAGAGATCTTAACCTATTAAAACGAGAACAATATTGGATTTACACATTTCAAACTAGGTACCCCACTGGTTTCAATGAGTTAATAGAACTTACCCAGTTTCTAAGATAAATATATAATGTGCATGAAATGTTTATGCAGTAAATTGATTGTGCTTAATATATATGTTTTTCTTTTAGAAATTCTGATCATGACTATATTCAGTTATATGTTATAGATTATGCATGTTCGGTATATAGCATGCTTTATATCTAAGCTTAGTAGTGAATGAGTTAATTAATATACATTCTAGTGATCTCTTTGGATGTAATATCTATATACATTGTTGATACTGTATGTATATGCTGTTCTAATTGATCTTTTGCTTTATTTTAGCTGATTTTGGCAAAAACTGCTGCCCTTAGTATTATTGGGTTATAGATATCCCTCGGGAGGACATACACGTCTGGTACCCAATATGTTCTAATTCACAGCCTTGAGAAAGGGCTCTTAGAGCCTGAAACGCGTAGGAGGTTGTGTGTTTTTTGTATTTTGTTTGTCCTTTTTCATTTTTATGTAGTCCAATAAACGAATTTTAATTTTTCACTTCTGGTGAGCTGATGGTGCTTCTTGGACGTTGCAGTCTGTTTCCAATCCATTTTTCTACTTGTTCTAATTCACAGCCTGGTATTTGATTGGCTGTTGTTTATGTAAATACGCATATGTGACCTTGTGCATGACCTCCTGACGAAGCACGTAGTGCGAAACGCGTAGAGGTCACGACAGGTCACTCTGCGCGTATTCTGACAGGCTGAGACGGCGTTTGCAGGAAGCTCGGGCGGTGGTAATATCTCTGCGGTGGCGTGGTCCGGACCCCAATACGTTCGCCGCGGAAGCCGCTCTGGGCTTCAGTGTAAGTCTCCGTCTCCCCCTGTCAGCCTCAGGCAGCTGTTTAGCTATATTTTTAACCAATCCAGTATTCATCTATCCCGTTTTATTGAACACTGTCTTTTTTTTAATTATTTTATATACCGTTTGTTATGTTGTTTATAGATTTAGTTTCATTTAGTTATATTTGATTATTCTAGTGGTTTTTGTTCATTGTAACTGAACCCTGATCTGTGACGCATATGTACTGAGGTGGGGTTGGATCCCCTCGGTTATTTTTTGTTTTATTAATAAATAATTTACTATTTTTAATCTCTGGTGCGCATTGTGTGCATTTTTTCTTCTTTTCTTTTCAAGGCATCCCCCTTCTGGGGGTCACCTTGTTTTAGGAGCTTACTGGGGAGACGCTCCGCACACATGCTGCAAGGGGATTTACATTTCCAACAAATGATATATCTGCAGCACGAGCGCTGAATTTCCTACAATATCTGAATTTAAATCACCGTGCTTCAGAGAGGTACAACGCTGCTGAAGTAAAGAGTTATTTAACTAAGGATATGTTGGGACATCTCATGAAAAATAGAGAGACTGCTAAGAGACACTACTGTACATCATATATTCTCATTTTCAAGGCAATACTTACAAGGGTGGCCCTCTAGTGGGCCCACCAGTGCTTCAACGCTTTACGGGCCACATGCCCCAAAGATTGTAAGTACTTTGTGGGGGGGACAGGCTCATATTTACTAATCGGTGCTATTTTATAAGATACATTCCAGCATCAGAAGACGCCTTGTGACCAATTCTAGTGAATATGTCGTAAGAAGCTATATTTACTAACAAAGCAAGAAGGCGGAGTAGCACTGTTTGTAAATAAGGCCCATTGTGCCTGCAAAATGTAACATTCAGGATTCTGTATGTTAGAGCTATATATGACGTAAAAAAAACTATTGTCATAAAGAAACATACCACTTTTTGTAGGTTATCAAGAAGGTTGTTAACAAGAATTCTTAGCCCAGTCAGCTCAGTAAACATAGTTCCCAGCTCCTCACAGGAGCGATCACAGAAATCCACCTTCTTGTCTGTCTTCTGCCCAACGTACTCCGTGGTAATAGGTGTGAGGAAGATTTCAGCTTTTTCACTGATGGTGTTAACATCACCTATTAGAGAGAGGAATAAGGAACTTTGTCTATATGTGCCCACAATTTTAATTCCGCTGCAGCATTGGAAGAATTGAGCATCTTTGTCAAGAAAACTCCAGTAAACTTAGAAAAACGTATCCATCTAGTAATGAACAAGGAAATGGCATGCAAGTTAAACATCAGCTGTTTCTCATTATGCGTTTCTCTTGATAAATAACAAACTGGTCTCCAAGTCATGTTTGATTACATCAACACAGCATAACTGTGTGAGAGCAAAAGGCCACTTAACAATCTGCTGAAAACCGATGCTGAGAATTCTTCAACTGACAATTTATGGATAATGCATAAACTATATATTAGTTGAGAGAGCTATATATATATATATATACTGTATGTGTCCTATAATTTCCTAGAAAATCATGTAAAATGTTACAATAAAATGTCTTGCATATGTTTAAAAGTGCAATCTTCAATAAAAAAAAATATTTAAAGAAAACCAAATGGAATCAGACCACTACGGGGGTTATCTCCTGGCTGCAAAATTGAAGAGAAACTAGTTAAAAAAAAAATTACACCAAATTTTTGAAAGGAAGAAAAGCCCAATTGCTTTAAATGGGATTCCTTTTATTTGATTAATATGGTATTATGTTTGCACTGGTTTTGCATCCAGGATACTTTATTGAGAGACCCCACTGCATTTCCCCTCCTTTAATCTAATAAAAAAGAAGCAATATAAATTAAAGGATATAATATTTCAAGGGCAAAAAAGAAAGCTGAGTAAAAAGAAAATAACCCAGTATAAAAAAATATTCCATATATTGCACTTTCTACGGAAAGTACTATATAGTGGGAAAAGAAAAACAACATATCAACGTAATTGGCTCCACCGGAAAATACTTCTCTGTCCTGTAAAAGCAATTCATGTTTTTCTTTTTACTAGATCCTGCATAGTTCCTTCTTATTATCCTACAGGTTTTTTTGTCTGTTTGGCTAATAGCAGCATCACAGTTACTTTAGACCAAGCATGTCAAAATCGCGGCCCGCGGGTCGCATGCGGCCCACGATGAATATCTATGCGGCCCGCGGCCCAGCCAATATAACGGTGCAGCGAGCATGTGCGTCGGTGCGTGGGCGGCGGTAGCAAGCGTGTGACCGGGAGTAGCGAGCACGGTGGCGGGCGGATGTGGCAAGCACGGCTGAAGGAAGAGCTGGCCTGCTGGGGCTGTATGGTGGCCGGGCACAGTCATCCTGCACTCGTGGCACGTGTGGGATGTGGAGAGGACAGCGGGGGCAGAGCCAACACCCCGACGGAGAAAGCTTCAGAGACGTCTGTGGGACTGCCTCCTGCCTGGAAGCCTGGGAATAAGGTAAGGACAATATTTTTTTTGGGGGGGGGAGGCCGAGATGATAATGGGGCGGGCAATATGATGATGGGGCATGGGAGCCAGCCTGGGCAGCTAATAATGATGGGGGGCAGGGGGTGGGGGATAAGATGCTGATGAGGCATTGGGGCCAGCCTGGGCAGATAATGATGGGAAGGCAGGGGGTGGGGGATAAAATGATGATGGGGTATGGGGGCCAGCCTGGGGTCACCCACCCAGCCTCACCCCCTGCCCCTGTCACCACCTGCCCCTGTCACCCCCTGCCCCTGTCACCCCCTGCTTCTGTCACCCCCTGTCACCCCCTGCCCTGTCACCTCCTAGCTCTGTCACCCTGTCACCCCCTGCCCCTGTCACCCCCTGCCTCTGTCACCCCCTGCCCCTGTCACCCCCTGCCCCTGTCATCCCTGTCACCCCCTGCCTCTGTCACCCCATCACCCCCTGCCCCTGTCACCTCCTGCCCCTGTCACCCCATCACCCCCTGCCCATCACCCCCTGTCCCTGTCACCCCCTGTCCCTGTCACCCCTGCCCCTGTCACCCCCTGCCACTGTCACCTCCTGTCACCCCCTGCCACACCCTGCCCCTGTCACAACCTGTCACCCCCTGCTCCTGTCACCCCCTGTCACCCCTGCCACCCCCTGTCACCCCGTCACCCCTGTCACCCCATGCCACCCCCTGCCACCCCCTGCCCCTGTCACCCCCTGCCACCCCCTGCCACCCCCTGACCCTGTCACCCCCTGCCACCCCCTACCCCTGTCACCCCCTGCCACCCCCTACCCCTGTCACCCCCTGTAACCCCCTACCCCTGTCACCCCTGCCACTGTCACCCCCCTGTCACCCCCTGCCCCTGTCACCCCCTGCCTCTGTCACCCCCTGCCCCTGTCACCCCCTGCCTCTGTCACCCCCTGCCCCTGTCACCCCCTGCCCCTGTCACCCCATGTCACCCCCTGCCCCTGTCTCCCCCTGCCCCTGTCACACCCTCTTACCCCCTGTCACCCTCTGCCCCTGTCACTCCCTGTCACCTCCTCTCAAAATATAGCATTGAAGGAATGAGGTACCTGGAGTTTTTGTTTTTTTGCGGCCCACATAAACTTAAACCTTGTTTATTTGGCCCGTATTAGCCTTTGAGTTTGACATGCTTGCTTTAGACAGATAGAAAAACCTGTAGATTTCAGTATCCATAAACATCCCAGTCTCATGACAAAAAAAATTGTCAAAAATTTCCTAAGCATTCGGGTTACCATAAAATCATACGTTTAAAAAATGATATATTTAAAAAATACTGTATACCCGTATGATTTTTTTAAAAGCTGCCAATCAAAACGTAATATTTGAGATGGGCAAAATTTTCGCCAGAATTGAAATTCCTAAAGTATTACTGAAAATCCGTCCGATGGATACAAAATCCCAATCCAAACCAGCAGATGCAATCCGAATCCGCAAGCTGATTTATTATGGGAGGAGGAGTATATAAATAGGGGTGCAGCCTCATGTTTAAGCCATTGTGTTGTCCCACAGATTGATGGATTTTGAAGAATCTGTGTGGCCTCAATATGATGACATCCGACCTCGGATTTCATTATGCGACTCGGATCTGAAAAACCCGGGAAAATCCGTGGATCAGGTTCAGACAGGTCTGCCGGTTTCTACTTAGTATGCAGTTAATTTACTTAGATTTTATGTGGAACTGCCACTGTAAAGCAGATGGAACACATATCAAAATATTTTTTGATAAGGTGTCATATTATTACTTGCTACAAGCATGTAATCCCATCAGTGTGCCCAACAGTAATATGGTGGAAAGAAGGCGAAATATTAGCAAAACGTTGCTGTGACTATCTGAGATTAAAGTCATGGTGGGCAGTGATTATTTTGTGTAGATATAAAGTTGCCTTCGTTAGTCATTTTGAAAAATTTGCTAAACACGTGTAATGATTTTTTACTTAGCAAGTCAATACTAAGAGGATTCGTTTCCACAGTTACCAGCTGCAAAACAAAAACTCCAGGGTCTGCCTTGCCGTGGCTCACAGGCTTACAGTGCTTTGGCCAAAGGGTTAAACTAGATGACCCTTTTTCAAGAGAGTATATAAGTATTTTACTGTGTATTTTTGTCATATTGGATGTAGCACTGGGCTCCTCTGTTACTTGTTGCAACAAAAACTGCACCAGATTTTTTAAGGAAATTCATACTTATCTAAGCTATTGGGATTTCTTCATTGATAAATCTGATCCAGTGTTTTTTTTCACCACTATTGACCTTGTTGTGCAACCAGAAGACTTGGATTTTTTTTCAAAAACCTCCATACTCTGCAACCAAAGAGTTGGTACTTTCCTATAAATGTAAACAGCCCATTTTCCTGTCAACATCATACAGCAGAGAGAGAAATCTGAGATTCCTTATTTTCACTCACTGCTGCATCCTATGTTATAATGAGTACTTTATAAGATGTTCATAAAACATCTTCGCAGTAACTCGCTGATGAGGAAGATTCTTTACTTACAATTAAAAAGTTTTGGTTTTATAATTTATAAATGGGCTATAAACAAGTCATTACTTAATTGTAAAGAATAATGGTGCTTTCTTCAGCTTGTACGAGAATCAATGTAATACTACAGGCCTTATTCTATAAAGTGTGATAGCACATATTTGGCGCTACCATATGGAAAGTCCCGTTCATTTCAATGGCGCTTTTCTTGCTAGTATGGTATCAGCTCAACAGCACTTTATAAAATGAGGCCCTTTGGATCCATATAATAAGATATTTATCTTAGTGACCTAGTGATAATGGCAGTGTTCTTGAAGTGAAGCAAAACCAACTGAAGGGCCAGTTCCAGCTCCTTGTGACCTTGAGCAAGACGCTTTATTACCCTGTGCTATGAACAACAAATATGTGACTCTAACATCTAGCAGGCAATTGCCAATTCTGCATTTTAAAGTTTTTGTACCACTCCAATATGTAAATATAATAGTTTTTTCTATCATCAATATGATACTTTATTTATGCCAGAATGTGCATGCAAGCTTCTAATAGCACTTCAAACTATAATACGTATACTGTCACAAAAGAAAAACACATTTATGGGCTTTTTTGGTGTTCACTCTTATACATCGAAAATAAAAAGGCCTCAAAAATGATCCAAGGTATGAAACGTTTAAGATAAATAATATTTACATTATTACTACACAATTTAAAAAATAATTGAGCAGAACAAGATCATGGAAGTGACACACAGAGAATAAACCATAATGATATACAGTAACAATAGCTTTTCTTTTTCTTTCTGCCATTCCAATTACAGAGTTACAAATATTTTGTTTTCATTCATGTATGTAATTTGTATCTATTCATGTGTGTGGATAGAGCAGAAGTTTATTCATGTATCAGTTGAGGGAAAAGCAGCCCTGTTAACGCTCATGTAATTTGCGTGGTGATGTTTTAGGACTCAGTCTCACGCAGTACTATGTAGAGATTGGAGAACCAGTCCAAATTCGTTTCCCAAAATTTCCTGGATTTTTTAGACCAAATCCGTCCCCACCCACCAAAATCTGTCTGCAGATTGGGCACTAAAACATCCTTCCAGAGCAATCCAAATCCGCCATTGGATACAATCCGGATGGATTTTTAAGAATCCGGTCTGCGGATTCCACAAACGGTGCCCAGATTAGTAAAAAAAATCCACACACGGATTAATCCGCGGAGAGAGAAACATTGGATTTCGGATTGCTCTCTAAAATGAAAAACACAGAAACTGTGGATTTGCCTTTTTGAGGCTGATCCGTGGACCAGAGGAATGAGCGATCCAAATCCACAAAAAAATAAAATAACCCATCTCTACTACTATGTCAATCTCACATTGATGGGAGACCCTGAGACAGAGTCTAAGAACCCTGCACCCATGAAAATGCTATCTCCTCATGTCCTAACCCCACCTGTGGCACATGCTAGATCCTCTACTCCAGAGGCAAGTGGGGACTCAGGCAAATCTTACATGTGTGAGGGACCTTCTAATGCTCCAGAGAGGAGACCTTGACAGCTCTGGAAAAGACTTTGCTGAAAAACTTTAGCATTATTTTTTCAACTCCAGTAGGTATCAGAACAAAACATCTAAATAGAGCTGATGGAGGAGACCTAAATGAATGGTGCATGAGCAGAGATCTGTTGGAGGAGATGAAAATATCTGTACTGTATATTGTATTGTGCTATTTTTTATGTAAGCATTTGCGAATTTGTGTTGTGGTTGTGGCATTAAAATGTGAATAAGTGACACTACAGATCTGACATGGGATAATGCTGTAATCTTGTCTCTTATTGTTCCAACACATCTGTTGTCATTTTAAGAAGCAATACAATTCTGAAGGAGAAACTGGGACTCACTACCACTATTCAGAAGCTTAGTTGAACCTTGTCTATCACTCTAAAATCTCATAATTAGCAGAAATATGAAGACTAGCAAACTGTTCACACATTTATATTAAAACAAAGATTGACTTGTTTTTACAACACTAAAATGCCTTTTTCAAACTCTTAAAGTTATTACAGCTAAACCCCGTTATAACGCGGTCCTCGGGGTCCACCCCGAGACCACCGCGTTAGTAACGGGGTCGCGCTAATTAAAAAAAAAAAAAATGGCCGCCGCGCACCTGATCGGGAGGGAGTGAGGAGGGAAGGAAGGAAGAGGTGGCCGGAAGCCCTACAAATGGCGACGATTCATCTCTCCTCCCTCCCTCTCCCTCCCAGCCCCTCCTTTCTCCCTCCCTCCCAGCCCCTCCCCTCTCCCTCCCAGCCCCGTGGTTTTTTTTCTTCAATGGCAGCCTGCCGGGGAGGTCAGAGCATGTGTGTGTGTATCTCTGTCTCTCTATGTGTGTGTATCTCTATCTCTCTATGTGTGTATATCTCTGTCTCTCTATGTGTGTGTATATCTCTGTCTCTCTCTGTGTGTATATCTCTGTCTCTCTATATGTGTGTATATCTCTGTCTCTCTCTGTGTGTGTGTATATCTCTGTCTCTCTCTATGTGTGTGTGTGTGTGTATCTCTGTCTCTCTGTGTGTGTATATCTCTGTCTCTCTATGTGTGTGTATATCTCTATCTCTTGACTAGGTCAAGTGATGAGCAGTTTAACATTAAACCTTTGTCTGCTTTTTGTGCTGTTCAATAAAAAATAAACAGAAATGTTTTCTTCTATTTCAAGGCAGTTTTACTCCATAAGGTGAACTGACAATGCAGTTTCCTTTGTAGTGAATTTATGAGAGTAGAATGGTTTACATGTGATCTTTAGTGCCTTCTTTGTGCATTTCTGTTGTAAATAGGTTTGTCTGTGTTACTTGGTGGTCTATGCATTTTGAAATCCCACATGCAACAAGGCATTGCAAGAGTTAATCAAGTGTCGCTTACTGCTCCAACCCTTCAGCCTGTTTTGTTTACCACTCAACCACTGTTCCTGCATTTTTGTTTAAAGCCTAGAGAGGAGTTAAGGACCCTTTGTAGTCTGTAGAAGAATGCAGGGGAAAAAACTGAGGATGCGATCAATTCCTGTGTAGACAGGCAGTGTAGCTAGCGCAGGCTTCAGGGAGTTAATAGCTTGACATACAGTGTAGATATTTTTCAGAGCAGCTAGCTGAGCTCACGGCTGCAGCCATTTTTTTTCCCCCTCCTTTTGCAATGAATTTTCTAGTCCTGCAGATTACGAGCGTCAGTTTATGCAACTGCAGGTAGAAAGCCACGCAGTGGACTGCCGTGAGCTGCTGTTTTTATCTGCTTTCCGAGATTTCATTTAGTAAACCTATTCATGTTCGAGTTGACTGTTTTGCCCAGCTGTTATAATGTTTTTCAGACAGCTGCCATTATTTATTAGAAGGGGGGGAAGAGTTTGACCGACTGGGCCCCTCCGATAGGAGGAGTTGGATATCTGTCAGTTTGTTCATGTATAACCGTTCTTAGCTGTATGACACAAAAGGACAAGATCTGTCTTTGCACTTGTGTTGCTCCGTGATATAGGAATTTAGGCTAATGTCACATCAATGCTGTGCACGTAGACCTTTTCTAAAGTCTTTGGCAAAATGCAAACAAAATGCCAGTATAAGGCTGTGCAAGCAAAATGTGTATAGTGGGAGAGTGGTGTGTGGCACCAGTTTGTATGCATAATTCAATTTCATAGTAAGCGTGTCATTTGTAATCTATTTGTGCTATAGAAACACACCATTGTAATTATTTGTAAACACTTTTTTTTACATGCAATACTTTCAGTTTTGGATTGTTTCTTTATTTAAAAAAAAAACATACATGTCGTTCAGCTGTATTTCATCAAGAGAACTGCTATTGCATGACTTGTATTGTGAGAGCTGTGAGTGTGTGTGCAGTGAGTGTGTGTGCTGGGAGTGTGTGGTGTGTGCTGGGAGTGTGTGGTGTGTGCAGTGTGAGTGTGTGCAGTGTAGAGTGTGTGCTGGGAGTGTGTGCAGTGTGCAAAAAAAAATTAAAATTTTTTTTTTAAATTAAATTTTTTTTTTTTTTTTTTTTTTTTTAAAAACGGGAGCCACAGGAAAACCGCGTTATAACCGAATCGCGGTATAGCGAGGCGCGTTATAACGGGGTTTAGCTGTATTATTATTATTGTTATTATTATTAAAGCAATCGATATTGAAGTTGTACTGGAATAAAAAGAACTGCTATAGACAACACTTTCTGCTATATTTACCGTGTATTCTGTCAGAAGGTCCATACAGTAGCACCTGAGAGCCACAGACTTTTCAGCATCGTGACCATTTGTTCATGTGGTCATGCCATGCTCTCTAATGTCATAAATGGGAGAGGAAGCTGTCCTCTTCCATTTCAATTGCGTTCGCTGTTCCCTGTGATGTAAATTTTCCCCTCCATGAGAGTATATCCACTCCTCGAAAGCTACAAACGTGCAAAATGTCTCTGAACATCATAAGGTCCCCTAGTTTGCTGTCACTTGTGGCATCCAAAGAATGAGATAAGGGAGAAGTTGTAATAGGTGCAATACCACCGCAAATTTGAGCTAAACATAAGTTATGAAAGGGAGGCAAGTACTACCTAATTACTTTCCCATTTCTCCCACAACAAATGGAATTAGGGCGCTCAGCAAATTCTATCTGCCATATCGTTCATGGTCAACTTCAAGGAGACTAAGAAATGGTCTGTAGATATGTTGAGGGATATTATATTCCGAGGGTAGAGGTGATTGTACCTTTACCATGTTTTTTCATAATTCAAAGCATATCTTAACACATTGTGTCTTTGCATACGTGAGGCTGGGATATACAGACTATATTGCCTTATTCAAATTCAATCTACACATATTCATTAGCCACTCCCTGCTGCACACTACATTCTTGTCTCTCATTTGTCAGGATACATGTGGACAAAAGTACTATTCAAATCCCATGTCTGAAACACTACAGTATGTAGAGAGGAGAGAGCATCTGGAATGTGAATGACAGCAGGTGACCCAATCTTCAATTAACACAGATCAGGTAATGTTGATAAATAGTTAAGCAGTTTGATTTTTTGTAAATAAAATGACCTAATGCCAGAGTTCAGTTTGTAATCTGTTTGTGACTAGAATTCCTTTAGCACTTCCCTTTCTGCTCATTTCTTTTTGAATAAGCTATGGAATTGGAATCAAAACCACGGTTTTGTATTTATTTATTTTTACAAATGCACATGAAGCCCACTCATAATATCCCCATGGTCGTAGTTTTCTGGGCAAGCTGCCCGGAGTTTAAAAAGAAGCAGCTGTGATGTAATTTTTTTTCCTGTGGCTCAAGGGAAATATATTTGGGCTACATCTGTATATATTTGTATTATGTGATGTCTTCCCCAACACAGCCCTATTTATCTTTATCACTATATCCAGCAGTAATATTTTTTTCTCAATTACTCAAGACCCTGGGGTAACTGAGTTATATGTGAAGCTAGACTCTACACATTTTAAGAGATGTAACCAAGTACAGATAAAGCCTCTGCCATGGACCAAATTGATAGCACAGCATTTTACAGCATAACAGAAAATATCACTGACTTTTTATGCAATTCAATTGTAATTTTGACACCACAATTTTTTTTTTTCAAATAACGCACATTACAATCATTACATGCATGGAGAATAAAATGTCATGCTACAGTGATTTTCCACATGTTTTCGGTGGATCCCTGGGGCTCCTTGTATGAAACATAATCAATACATTTTAACATTTTTTTTTATCCTTCTTATAATAAGACTGTACTACAGTACTTGACTAAGCATAAACCCACAATGGTTTTATCCCACATTGCAATGCAGTGGAAACTTGTGAGATATAACCATTTTACTAATGATGGAAAGTAGAGACTACTGTATACAATGTTTCAGAAACAATACACTTTCTAGAATTATACATGGAATTGTCATAGGGAGAGTTGAGTAATGCTTCTCAGAAACTAATTTTGTAAAAATCTTAAAAAAACATATGTTGCGTTAATCATTCAAACTTTTTATGATAAAAATAGATTACACTTCCCAATAGCCTTATGTTCACCGAGCGCAGAAGCAAAGTGTAACTAAATAATATATGTATTTGTCCTCTTATTTTTTTTTTAACTTATAGAACCCCTGAGATATTTACTGTATGAGAACAAGTACAAATAGTTGCCCCACAGGCTAAATAGTTCATGATTTTTCCATCTATTAATGAAAGAGAAACAGTTTATGTTTAGCTAACAGGTATTTTAAAATTAAATCTACATTATCTCACTTTAAAGCAGCAGCTCATGATGCTCTATTTGGAGGGGGGTGTATTTTTTGTACCCCCTAAACTGGGGAGCACTCTGATCTCTAGACTCTAGGGACCCCTGCTTCACAAGTTGCAACTAGTTTTGTGCACCGGGCAACAGTACTTGCCTGGAGTACCAAATATGGCCATGAGGTCCCCATCAGACTAGCTACAGCGGCAAGAAGACAGCTGCAAAAACGTTCTGTTGCTGACCCCATGGCTATATTGTTGGTTTTGTTCTGCCACACAGTGACACAGTAAAATTCAAGTATCTCGAGAACCAAGGGGACCCCAGATCAGCACCGGATACCCATCAGTTCTCGTACAAAAGAAAAAAAAATCAATAAAAAATGGGGATTCCTGCTTCAACCTTTCAAACACAATCAAATGATCAATAGTGTAAATTACATCAAAAGCAGGCTGAAAAAAACCACAGAATTATGTATTATTTCTAAAAAAAAATTGAACTCTAAAGGAGTATTACAAAAACTACCTACCATGCTTTAATTCCCTTTACGCATTCAGTGTCTGCAACACATTGGCAATAAAAACTTTATAGACATTGCAAGTATCTTCCTGGTTTTTATGCTGCCAAGTTCTATAACCCCAGAGACATTCCTTATTCAAAAATAAATGAAAAAAGTTTTAGGATCATGAACAGATGTCCATATGACTGTATTATGTTCTATTTAATGTGATAGGGATGTACAACAATGCTGTTGTTTCAATGATAGTTACCTGACTTCAAAGGGT
The DNA here is from genome assembly GCF_040206685.1 of Ascaphus truei. Taxonomy (NCBI): domain Eukaryota; kingdom Metazoa; phylum Chordata; class Amphibia; order Anura; family Ascaphidae; genus Ascaphus; species Ascaphus truei. Next base: position 236,171,674 of record NC_134486.1, on the reverse strand, counting down.
ACATGGAGATAGAACTACTATTAATCTTAGAGAATGCCCAGGACATACTTGAAAACGAGAGGTAAATCTCAATGTATTACTTCCTGGTAAAACATTTTTATAAATAAATATAACTATAGCTTGTAGAGACCAGATTCCACTCTATTCTGTCTCTATTCTCTAATGATTTTAAAACTGATTACGGTTCTCTCAGAATTCAAGACTTTACAGTTCGTTGATCTAAAACACTGAAGCAAGGATTGCTCCTTGACCTACAGTACTGACGGGATCCTATGAAAATCCAATACCTCTTCAGGGAATGCAGTCCCTGTTAACTTGCATTAAATCCACACCTTTCCCTGCTGAGCATGGACGTCTGAAACAAGGAGAATTAAACCATCATCATGCTGAGTTATGTTCCCTCCGGTATCTTGACTTCTGTGGCTTACTACTTTGTATACGTACATGGACCTCCCAGCAAATAATCAGTCTGAACCCTGTTTAATACCTGTGGAGTTTCCTAACTTTTCTTCCTGTACATTCCTAGGTAACAGAGTAACTAGAGTGATGATATATTAGTTTTGAGTAACTTTATACTGAGAAACAAAAATAGCCTACTGTATGAGGAAAATTAGAATGAATGAAGTAAGACAAAACCATATCACTATTAGTATATTTTGACATCTCATACAAAAGTTTCTGATTTTTGCACATTCTTCCCCTGCGGGATGGAGGAAACTGCTTGCCTCCTACTACCCTAGAGACAGGACAGACAACCGTCAATCATTTGGTGCAAACACAGCTACATTTCCCTTTGCTGAATTCCTGTAATTAAATCCTATACCATATAAAAGGAGTTGTACTAATAGAAAACCATTTCTCTGCTTTGGTTGAACAACTTCCCAAGATGAACTTCCTACAGTGTGTAGATTTGAAGCATAATGATTTTAAATGAACTCTTTTTATTCAAAGAGTTGCATAATGAATGTTTTATTCAAGTAGTTTCTCTATCCCTCAGCAAGGGGGGGCATGACACGGGGAGGGGGTTTTGAGGCCCATGAGATTAGGGTGTATAGGATTAAGTTTAGGTGATGGTCATAGCGGGGGGGGGGAGTTTAGCTGGAGGGAGGGTGTAAGAGTGAGGGAGAGGAGTTACTCTCCCTCTTTCCTGATTGTGGCCACGGGGATCCAGACCTCCTGCCCTTTGTTTGGGGTATAAAAGAAACAAAAACATTTGACTGTATTTGTAATGTTGTAATAAGTTTACATTTATATATAAAAAAGAGTGGTGATCAAAGAGAGAAATTCACATTCCTACGGCAATAAGGTACCAAAATATAGTAGGCTTTAATATTGAACTCCAGACAAATGCCCACTCATAGGATATAACAAATGTCTTCCACATAAGGGGGCCTATGCAGAAAGGTCTGATAAGTCAGTTATCGGCAGCTTTTGGTAAAATAATAATAATCGCGAAACGTGCGGCGATAAGCCATTTATCGACACTTATCGGCAGTTTCTCAAATTCGCTCATTTCTAATAGCCCCGATCAGCTTATCGAGTCTGATCGCTGCTCTAGACTTGAGATTTATTTTCGGAATTGCCTCGCCAGAAAAAATTGTCAAGAAAGTGGGGAGAAGCTGCCGTGAAGCAGCGAGACGCATTTGGGGTCAACGCTTCTAAAGGTAAGATAAATATTGAATGTATGTACTTTTATCTTTACAGTTGTTTTTGACTGGACTTTTCTTTTTTTATGTTTTCATTGCCCATTGACTGCTAATGTATTAAACCGTGCCAGTTTACGGGTACAGATGAATACAATGGGAGCCAATGCATTTTTTGGCAAATGTATTTCTTCTATTGACTGTTTTATTTTCTATGTATTTTTATTGTTTAGATTAAATTGATTTGAATTGTGATGTCTTGTTTTTTTCTTTTTACAGATTGGTTAGCGATTTTAATTAATGATAAATGTTGGTGTTGAATGGTTTTAATTAATGTGTTGCCTAGTGGTTGTATGAATTAATTGTTGTGTTGGTTACTGCTTTAAGGTATTAAATGTACTCACAATAAGTACATAGGACATGTACACATAGCGTTTTTCGTGAGGCAGTAGGAAAGGCTGCTAGGAAAGGCTCTACGCGTTTCACTGTGTTCACAACAGCTTCCTCTGGAGCACACTTGCTCCTGAGGAAGCTGTTGTGAACACAGCGAAATGCGTAGAGCCATTCCTAGCCTGCACAGCTGTTGTGAAACTGAAGGCGCCGAGTCTGCTGTGTCTCCTTGCTGTCCGCTTCCTTGTTTGCCATACCGGAAGTCATCAACCCTTCACCGGATGTGACGTCAGACGCCATCCACCGCGATCCGACGGGGGTCACTTGGAAGTGAAGCAGCAAGAGTTCCATCTGTTCCAGCACTCTACTGCCTCAAGAAAAACGCTATGTGTACATGTCCTATGTACTTATTGTGAGTACATTTCCTAAAAGTGTTTTTAACCTATAAACCTGAATTTTCGATCTACACCATGGTCTCTCCTTGTCTTCCATGAAACACCTACTCGAGTGGGATTTCTCCTTAATACCAGCTGTTCGGGTCCCTGCTACTGCGGTCTACTACCTACCTGCTGTTTTGCCAAATGCTGATATAACCACTTACCTGTAAGTAGGCACTTAATAGAGCCAAGATTTTCTACAAACTGTATGCTATTGTACTGCACCATCATTTTTTACTATCTTTTATTCTGGGTGTTCCTGATACCATCGCTCCCTTCCAATACCTGGACCTACATTATCTTGAGGGGAATCTGTACATATTCCCTGTGAAGGTTGAGAATCCGTTTTTGTTGCACCTTACAATTCACTTTATATTTTTAATTAATCACTTAATTCACCAGAACTGTTGTTTAGCGCCGTTCTAAGTCACTTTGGTTCACCATTGTATTATTAATGTAATGATGCCCAGTAACATGTGTGTGTGTCTCTGTCTGTCAGTCTCTGTCTGTCTCTGTGTTTGTCTCCGTTAGTAATAAAGCTTTGGGAAAAAATATATATAATTTTTTATATGCAGCTTAGCTTTTTGAAAACGGGAGCCACACTCATACTGCGTTATAAGCGGATCCGCATTGTAGCAGATCGCGCTATTACAGGTTTGAGCTGTAGTTATTTTGTACATTACTGTATGTGTTTGGGGGGAGGTGTATTTATTGAAATGTAGGCCATGTTTTTGTTTTTTTAAATACAGGAATGGTACCGCAGACCAGCGGCGGCCCACAGGGACCACCCAAGGACCTCCGGACACCAACTAAGACCAGCCAGGGACTCCTGTGGTGCCCCCTGACACACGCAGGGACCACCCAAGGGCCCACAGACACCCATGGGAACAACCCGAGGGCCCCCAGACATCCGTGGGAAAAACCCAAGGGCCCCCACACAACTGTGGGGATGACCTGTGGACCCCAGACACCTGCACGTGACCCAGACATTTCAATGCATAGGACATACCGGCACCCCATAACGGGCCTGTATCTCGGGAAGCAGGGGGTCCCCGGACCTAAAATCAATGCGGTTCTGCTCCGGAGACCCCCTGCTCACGTACACTAGTAATAAAATTTAAATTTTAAAAAATAATTTCCGGCGAGATTGGCACAGGGAGAGGTGTCTCTTTCTCTCTCTCTGCAGCAGAATCAACTCGCCAGGTAAGCCCTTTTCGGAAGGCAGATCATCTCGTCCCCGGCTACTCGCCATTTTTGCAAATGTTGCTATCACTGGTATTCGGACCTTTCTGCATACCGTGATAGCAATGCTGTCAAAAATGGCCCCATATTGTCAAATGCACAAATGGAAGAATTTACAGACTCTGTGTCAGAGCCAGTGAACTTGTGAAAGCAAGAACTGAGTCCACATAGGTCCTGTGATTAGCATAGTCAATGTAATAATAGCAAACACTGTAGAAGTCCAATATTATCAAAATGACGATATGAAGCAGAAATCCTTGAAGAAAGAGAGGAAAACTCTCAAAAGCTTGTTTTATAATATCTATTGAAAGTCTAAATAAAAAAAGGTATCACCTAATACTGAAGAACTGAAAGTTAGAAATGTTGATTGCTCATGGATTTAAGATTTGAAAGTAACAACTCAAAGACAGGGACCAGCTTTTAATTGTTTTGTTGCCAAGGGTAGGTGCCCTTGCAAAGTCCAGCAAATTTGGCAATACATTTATTTAACTATAATTCCTGTGAGATACTTTATATTTACATATGAAGCCTATATAATGTTTTTTAGAACACATATTGTCTATTTTGAATGAATTACATATTATGTGACTAAGATATGATGGCATGAATATATGTATATATAAATATTTTTGTCCTAAATTTCATCAACCTTTCACAAAAAATAATATTAGATTTTATTGACACTGGTTCCCTAAACGATACCCTATATGTTTAGATTTACATACTGTTCCAGTGGTGTAGCTAGACATGTGCGGGCCCCAGAGCAAACAAAATTCAGGACTTCATTAATATTAATACTGACTGCAATTTTTTTCTCCCTCCTCCATCCTCTCCCTGATCATCACTCTCATCATCATCTCTCCCCATCATAATCATCATCTCTCCCTCTCCTCACTTTTACCCCTCATCTCTCTCTTTCCTCATCTCTCCCCTTCCCTCCCACTCTCCTCTCTCCCCACCATCATCACATCTTCCCCACCATCATAACCTATCTCTCCCCCCACATCATCACCTGTCTCTCCCCCACCATCATCACCTCTCTCTCCCCACCATCATAACCTCTCTCCCCCCACCATCATCTCTCTCTCCCCCACCACCATCACCTCTCTCTCCACCTACCAGCATCACGTCTCTCTTTCCCCACCATAATACCTCTATCTCTCCCCACCATCATCACCTCTATCTCTCTCCACCATCATCGCCTCTATCTCTCTCCACCATCATCACCTCTATCTCTCTCCACCATCATCACCTCTCTCTCTCTCCCCCACCATCATCCCCACTCTCTCTCCCACCATCACCTCTCTTCACCACCATCACCTCCCTCCCATCTCCCCTCTCTTCCCCCATGCCTACCTAGCAGGGTAGGAGCATGCTCTAGTGGTCTGACCCAGAAGTCTGCTGCTAGAGCGTGCTTCTCTCCTGCTCTGCCTGTGAAACAGCTGCTGATTCCTCTGCCGGCTTATCCTCTGTTTAATGTCGAGGGCCCGCCGTCGCATACCATCTCCCCCGTCTGACTGAAGAGATCAATGGGCCGCTGACAGAGGGGGTGAGACCGGGCCCCCGAGAGCATGGACCCCCCTATAGCTACGCTCCTAGTTTTGGCTAATACAGTCCACAAATGGCAAGACTGTTCACATGTACATTTTTCAGGGGTGAATATAAAAAGGTGCACATGTCAAAACTACCCACTAGCATACAATTAACCCTACAAAAATACATACTTTCTGAAAGTATATGCCACAACGAATTAAAACTTGCAAAGCATGTCTTTTGCACAAAATGTTCTGGCTGTTGAAAACAATGTAAATGTATGAAAAAAAATGTAAAGACCATTAACATCAGACTTTGCTTTACAATTTATCATAGATGTTCAGTGTAATAATATAAGCAAATACTAAATCTTATTGCCCAGAGTCTCCTGGGTACATTCATATTATATATGTATAGGTTTACATATTGTTTTGGGTAAAACAGGTCCCCAATTAGTAAACTTTTGTACGGCTCTTTATTTTACGCCTACATTTTTCAGACCTGAATGCAAAACATACACACTGGCAAGGTAAAACATTCTCTAGCGTAAAAATACCCCCATAAAAGTATGTATTTTGTGAAAATATATGCCTCAAGGAATTTAGACATGTGTTACACACGCAGACACATTTCCTCCTCACAAACCCTACCTAAACCCCCACTCCTTCATATTGTACATATCATCATTATCAGCGTAATTTCCAGCCCTTGTTGATTAAGTTCTAGATGACGGCCTCCTTAACGATTTCCACGTTGTTCCAACAAATTATTTGATTTCATCATCCCATTTTATTTTTGATTGTTGTCTTGGTCTTTTAATATCCTGTCGAATCCCGTCAAATCCATTCAAGTACCATCCCTACCCAACGATGATAACTTCTTCTTATGATATGTCTGGACCACGGACATTTTCCTTTCTTTACTCTTATGGTGATTTCACAGACTTTTGTTTGGTTTCAAACACAATAATTAATTTTCTTATCACTTCAGGTAATACCCAACATACATCTCCCCATCTGTCTTTGAGTTGTCTGAAGCTTCTGAATTTTTTTTGCATTTAAGGTCCAAGTTTCACATCTATATGTGATCACATCTTGGATACACTGGTCAAACACTTTCCATTTAAGGCACATTGGAATGTTCACTTGTAAGATTGTCTTGTTTCTTAAAAATGTGCTCCAGCCCATCTTCATTCTTCTTTTGATTTAATTTTAAAGGATCCCATCCAGTGATTCTTGCTGGCCAAGGTAGATATAGTCCTTGACTTTTTCTAGTTCCATTCCATTTCTTTCGATCTTTACTGTATATACTGGACATATTTGTCTTGCTAAGATTCATATGAAGGCCCAACTTCAGACTTTCTTCACCCAGCTCCCTGATTTGTTTCTGGATGTCTTCTGGACCTGTGGCCAAAAAAAAACAACCAATCTCATCTGCAACTCATGGGTGACTTAACTATTCAGTGTTGATTTTGATTCCAAATTCTTCCCAATTTAATGTTCTCAACAATTCTTTAAGTGTTGCTGTGAAAAGCTTAGGTGACATTGCTTGTATCTTCATGTAATCTAATGGTTGATGTGGCATTCTCACAAATGTTCCTGATAATATCAATGTACCCGTCTTCAATGCTTTGTCTTCTTATTTTGAATGCCTTTAAAACTTCAGAAATGTAGGCAAAAATCCAATACTTTTTCGTAATCTACGAACGCTACGTTGTGTGGTAGATCATATTAATTGCTTTGGAAAACCTTGTCCATTGTATTGTATCCACTGCAAAATCCATAATGTTCTCTAGGCTGGACAACGACCTGTTCTGTTGCAGCCGATTAGTGAATATATTATTAGTTATTTGTGGGTGATTGGAAGTAGACTGAATAGTCTGTAATTTTTAATGTCTTCTTTGTTACATTTCTTATGGATGAGTATAACTATAGAATTGCTCTATTGTTTTGGAATTTTACTGTAAAGAGTTTTTGATTTTCTCTACTTCTTTGCCAGCTTTTTTCAAGATTTCTGTTGTAATTCCCTCTTCCTCAGGAGCCTTACAATTCTTCATGGATTGAATGCATTTGCCACTTCTGGAAGGACGCATGGCATTGGTGGTTTCTTCTCGCTCTATCTCTACAGGATTATGCCCTGTGTTATTGGTGTTCTTGTACAATTGAAGTTCTCAACTCTCTCAACTCAGTCTTGGGATTGTTTAATTTCTTGTAATTTCCTCAGTAACTGCTTTGTCTCATTTAATATTTTCTTATTCGTTTTTTTGTTAGCGATTCTGCCAGTTTTTCCTGCGCTTTCAACTACAACTTTCATAAGTTCTTCATAATTGTTTAAGGGTCCCCATAAATTTTGAGCAAGCTGAAGCGAATTTTCAACTCTAGTTGAAATTGTCTGCTGTTATTCTCAAGGTTCTTGATGTTGATTGTTTTTGTCTGTGTTACCCTTCTGTTAACTACCTCAGACTAATCTGTTTCTTGCTGATGAGGGGGCTTGCGTTCTACTCCTGTTAGTGCTATGTGTATTTACCAGCTGACCACGTGATCATACAGTATGTCAGATAAACCGTCATGACACCAGGGTAGTTATAACAATGTTATAAACAATAGAAAAGGTATAAACACAACCATCACAACCATCACAGCGAACCTCGCTGGTTGAGGACCACCACTGTATCATTGTTACACTTACAGTACAACCCCAGTGCTGCGCAATCCTAGGTATTGGAGAGTCTTATATTACCCCTGACAACCCTGTGTCATAGAGAATCCTGGTATATGTGCTTGGTACATGGTGGTTAGTGTGGTACTGTGGCAGGCCTGTGTTTCACAAAGGCTTCAGTACCTTTTAGTTATCTTGGTGATGAAGATCCTCTTTGTAGTTTCTCACTGTTTCCTCAGGCTGGAGGCTGATGATCCCCTGATACTTTTCTCAAAGAGCCTTTCTGCAGGCTGCTGCTACTGCTGGGCTGCTGCTCTGTCTGCTGTTGTCTGTTTCTGCTTACTGCTGCTGCTGCTTTCTGCTGCTGCTGCTTATAACAGAAACTATTCTGTGCAGGGTTCCTCTTCTCCCTCTCTCTATGTGGGGTTCATGCAGATCCTTTTGTTTAGGAGGGATCTGCACATAACCTCACTCCATTAGCTCTCAGGAGAACTCCCAGCCTCTCTCCCTCTTCAACTGTCCCCAACTGTAATTCCACTGACTAAGCACAGTCTCATGGTCCAGTGGAATGTAATTCTTAAAGGGACCATGTCATGTGCTGATAGCAGACACAGGGGGTTACATCTGTTTTTAATCAGTTTTCTTCTTTCCATCTTTGCATTCAGATTTAATTTGTAGCAAACCAATCATTCACTTCTTGTGTCAAAATGGTTACATTGCAGTCTTCAATCACGTGTTTCTTATTAGCTAGGATATAAAGGGACCTCAACGTGATGTGGGTGTCACATGATGGTTATTTGTCTGCTGGATAATAAACCACTACAGTTAAGCTTTACACAGTGTCTTAGCATCTTACTGACCCTGCCGCTAGGCCATCCTGCAAACAATAATATATATATATATATATATATATATATATATAAACAGGGCTTGACAAATTCCCTCGCCCACATGCCAGGGGTGAGTGCATTTTGGCCGCAGGCAATCCGTCATGACCGCCTATCAACATGCGCTTTTTAAGCCTATCTCCCGACAATTTGGAGCTGTTGCGGAAGATGGAACGGGAAGGGGGGAGTAAATTGGCACGGTTCTTCATACTTTACATTTACTAGCCTCTGTGGACATCCCCACATAGCAGTGAACAAGCAGCCGCCCGGTCACAAAATCTTTCCTGAGCGGTGCTGCTCTATCTGAAGGCAGCAGGAAGAGACCTCTCACCCCCTGCTCTGCCGCTTGTCCGTCTGCCATCACGTTCCGATAGCTACATTACAGTGATCAGCTGGAGTCCTTACAGAACTCTTGGTCTAAGCATCTACTCCTCCTCAACCAAACACTAGCATTTAGACTTTGGATTGTGGACTGTAGGCTCAATTTGGAACACAAGTACATTAATTGCTTTAACAACTGACTTACAGTTCCGACTGCGAGTAGCTTACATCAGTACACTGCAGCAGGAGAAACCTGTTATCCCCCATTTTATCATCTGCTGCCTGCTATTGCTAATTACCGGCTCAGATCGCTATCATGCTTTGATCAGTCGGAGCCTCCAACTAACTCTGTGAAAAAAAGTGTGTACCTCACTGTCATTATGATATTATGAGATATTATGTAGTTAATCCCTGTGGTGCTTGAGGGGTTAATGAGCTACACATGTGTTAACAAAATACAAAATGCTGGGTTTGAAACAGGTCAGGCCTGTTTCTTTGGTCTGCTCTGAACTTCAAAGGGACTTAATTGTGGTGGGGGTCCATCCTGGATATCCCACAAGGTGTCAACTGTTCTACACAAATTCTATAGACATGGTCTGGGTTGAGGAGCTTCAAAGCCTCCTCTACAAGGGGTGGGCTTATGCCGGTGCCATGAGGAAAGAATGTATTTAAGTCAGGAAATGCTATATTCTAGCGTAGTTTAGCACTGATATATAGCCAACAGAAAGTCTAGTCTAGCGGCTAGACGATAAACCCAGTAATTGCCACAAACAATAGATCAATTATCTAGACCATCCGCAGCTCAGACCATCATACAGGGTTTTATTGCCTTTCTGAAAGTACATGACTTTAAATCTGTATACCTACCACACCAGGGATTATATTAAAGATTCAACAGTAACAAATAGTATTGATCTGTGCTACTATAGGGCTCTCTCTCCTATAAACCAACTGCAACAATTTTATCATACCTGCTACAAACAGGAGACTATGAGCCTCATGCAGTAAAGTCCGATAGAAAAAAAATCGCCATGATTTTTAATTCGCCATTTTTGACAGAATTGCTATCATAGTATGCAGAAAGCCCCGCATACCAGTAACAGCAACATTTACAAACATGGTGAGTAACTGGCAGCGAGATGATCGGCCCTCTGAAAAGGGCTCGCCCAGCGAGTTGATTCTGCTGCAGAGAGAGAGCCGCCTCTCTCTGCGCAAATCTCGTCCGAAATATTTTTTTTTTCAAATTTCAATTGTATTACTAGTATAGATGAGCAGGGGGTCTCCGGAGCAGAACCGTGTTGTTTTCAGGTCCGGGGACCCCCTGCTTCCTGAGATACAGGCCCCGTTATGGGGTGCTGGTATTTTTTATGCATTGAAATGTCCCGGTCACGTGACGTGGGACATTTCCATGCATAGGAGATACCGGTACCCATAACAGGGCCTGTATCTTGGGAAGCAGGGGGTCCCCAGACCTGAAAACAACGAGGTTCTGCTCCGGAGACCCCCTGCTCATCTACACTAGTAATAAAATTGAAATATGCAGTAAGCACCAATACACAACCCACCCCCTGTGCCCCCACATAAAACCATTATTTATTTATTTGAACACACGATTGATTACACAGGCTGGCGAGGGTCCCCAGGTGGTCCCCATGGGCATCCGGGGGCCCTCAGGTGGTCCCCGTGGTTCCCCGCTGGCCTGCATTACCATTCGTGTTATAAAAAAAAAAAAAGATGGCCTCTATTTCAATAAATACACCTCCTCCCCCCAACACATATAGTACAGTAGCGGGGTGGTGGTGGGTTAAGGGGGTAGTAGCCCCAAGCATGGGTGTTTAAGCCTACAGGTGCGTAGCGGGAGGGGTTAACCCTTCATTACCGTAGCAGTATTAACCGCTACGGTAATGAAGGGGTTAAGTCCACCCGCAAACCCCCCCGCAAAGCCTAAACACCCGCCACAGGGCCAAATACCCCCTTCACCCACCCCCACTACTCACAATTGCCTTAGCGGTTAGCCGCATAGGTAATGAAGTTGCCTGTAAATGCATTTTTAGTGCATGGGATTCATGCCGGGTGTCTCCTGTGGTGATATTAATGGTTATCAGCTATGGAGTCTCCCAGCATCAATCCAATGCAGGAAAAATTCATTTTTTTTCTAAGTGCCGTCTTGCTGCTTATCGCCAGCTTCTCAACACCTTCTTGCCAACTTTTTCTGGCGGGACGATTTGGAGAGGAAATCTCAATTCTAGAGTGACGATCAGCCTCGATAAGCTGATCGGGGCTACTAGAATTGAGCGAGTTTGAGAAACTGGCGATAAGTGTCTTATCGCCACGCGCTTGGCGTTTTTTTCTCTCTGCAAAACAACCCGGTGATTTTTGCTCTTATCGCCGGCTTATCGTGTTTACTGAATCGCTGTAGGCTTTTTTGGCGATTAACTGGTGATAAGTGGCTTATAGCTGCTTACTGCATGAGGCCTTATAATTAGCGGTTCTTCGTACTTTACTCACATGGCAAGGGGGGCGCTAGAGCAGCAAGTGCTAGCACATGCTGTGTTTGTTTAAGTGGGAGAGTGTGTATGTGTATGGTGTGTGTAAGGGGGAGAGTGTGTGTGCGTAAGTGGGAGAGTGTGTGTGTGTCTTTGCATGTGTGAAAGTGGGAGAGTGTATGTGCGTGCGTGCATGTGCGCACACGCGAAGAGTGAAGGGAGGTGGGGGAGACGGGGGCGATGGGAGGGGGTTGAGAGATGAGGGACGACAGGAGGGGGGTTGAGAGACCAGGGGGACGAGAGACAGGGGCGAGGGTTGGGGTTCCCCAGAATTTCAAAATCGAATTCTGGGGTTCCCCAACCAAAAAAAGTTGAAAACCACTGACCTATGCATTAAGCAGCATCAGCTGCTCTACACAAAGGGTCATCAGTTCCCTACACAGCATAGGATGCTGAACACAGGCAAGGCACCTCTCCCCCCACTGCCCCCCCCCAAAAAAACAACCCAAATCAAAGCAGTGATCACCATCAACCCACAATAACACATTAATAATAATAATAATACAGGTAAACCCCGTTATAGCGCGACCCGTTATTACGCGAAATCGGTTATAACGCTGTTTACCTGTATATGTATATGAAGTCCAAATCCAGCAGACTTTATTCCAGCAGTAAAGATATGTGCAGGGATGGATACATGAATTGCTGATATTAAATGACCTCTCTGCCTGGGTGGGCAGGCGGGGGGGGGGGGCAGGGTTATTCCAGAACAAAACAAAGTCTCCCAAGTGAAGAGGTGGGAGACAGAGCTGCTGCTGGGAGAGTTCCCTGGGAGGAATGACTGCCGCTCCCATAGCTAATAGGCTTGACATACTGGTCACCTTCATCTGACTGATATCCCCACTTCTGACTAAATATTCTACAATGACCAACAATGTTCTTATGTGTCTGGCTGATTTAGGCATGTCCAGATAAACTTTGCTTGTGAGGAGCATGCTTTGGAGCATGCCTCCAGCAATTCTTTATACCATTTTGACCTACATTTTATTTACATTTCTAGTTACTGGTAAAATAAGAAAAAATGCATCAAAAGTTTAATTACAAATAGGTTGCAGCCTATCAAGCAGCAACAGGGTTAAACATTGCTAGATAGTAAATACAGAGATCACAGATCAGTGAAAGAATAGAAAAAAGATTACACAGCCAAAACACTGGTATCAGGTAACGGAAAACATAACTATTTGGTATGCACAAAAGTATTTGTACCTGTGTGGCTTAGCTGACACCCTTTCTTCCTCAAAACATCTTCAATTGAAGTGTCAAAAATTAAACGGACACTTTGAAGCAGTCCCTGAAAGAAGTAATGAAAAAGAGATTAACTGGGATAATGCATAATTAATACTGTCATTGTCTGTGAACTATCAATGCAGTGTTGTAAGAAAAAAAAACACATTGTCCAAAAATATTCACTGAAGTCAAGAAACAAATATGTTTAAAATAACATCAGACATTGCTGCAGGTGTTGGAATTGTTGTCTGTAGTTAAAATAACACTGTACTCTCTTGTTGGCTCATTACCACCTTCATCTTGTCATTTGCAAATATCACAATTCTATCCAAAGTTCACAAATACTTTCACTGCATAAAACCCGCAGCTGGACGTCTGAGCAGAGGGTAAGGCTGAGGCCCCACTGCACGCGCCTGTACGCCCGCCTTGTGACCTGGCGCCGCGTGCAGAGTGCTATACCGCGATCTGTGGTCTGCAGGCGGCGTTCTGAGGCGTGGGGGGTGTGCCACCCACCCTCCCCACACACACACACACTTCTGTGACACACACGGAGCTCAGCAGACTTCTCCCCCCCTTGCTCCCGCTCACCCGCCTCTCTGATTGGCTCCCTGCCACACCACGTGACGCGTCACCGCTCGGGATCACAAACTGGCTGTAGCCCCTGCCGGCTGACGCGTCACATTGTGCAGTGAGCCTGGGAGAGCGGAGGGACCGGAGACAGCCAGGGAGCAGGTAAGGGGCTGGCGAGAGGGGCGCACGGCCGCACATGCCGCCAGCTGCACTTGGGACCTAGCCTTATGGTGGCATCATACCCTTCCTCTCGACTTACTATATCTCATGATGAGCTTATGTTTCTAACGATGTTTGTAAGTGTATATTGCTATTAGTGTTTTCAGATATCTTTTAAAAACCATATTGCACTAGGGCTGTATATTTCTATATACATGCGCATCTCCCACTTCTATCAAGGCCCTTCTGGTTCTTTTTGGAAAGATCCATTATCCTATTGGGAAACACATTCTTGTTGCCTTTTTAAGGCAAATAGAATTGAAGATATCAGCTTCAAACTCTTGGAAACCATACCATTACATGCCTACTTTGGGCAATTCATGTGAGTGCAATTTGTGTAGTTTTTTTTGTATTTAATTTTTTTATTACATACTACACCAAAATGTTTTTTCTTCGTTCTCTCTTTTTTGTATTTTTCATATATTTTTATTTTAGATTTTTTTTGTAGAGTAACCCATTTAAAGCACAGACACTTCGGATTGCATAACAATCCATGTTAGAAATCTGGATGGAGCATTTCAAATTATCACGCCCCAATCCACCAGGATTCACTGAACATAGCACCCCAATCTGGTATTAATTGTCATTGGAAAACAAATATAGAATTCCAGCGCTTCTCCCAAGTTAGCTTGTGATTTTTTTGTGACATTTGTATATCTTGAACGTGTCTAATAACAATGGCATTCTTTAGTTGAATTTTTTTTAATCAAAACATGATTCAAACCTGCTTTCACATACTTCACAAAGTTTAGTCCATAGGACAATAAGAAATTGTATTAATTTAGTATAGGTACCTGCTATATTTGAAGTTTACCTTGACAGGGTTAGCAGGCTTGAATCATGTTTTGATCAAAAGATACAACTACATGGTTCCTTTGTTATTAGACGTATGTTCTAAATGTAGAAATGTCACAAAACAAATTGTAAGCCAATTTGAGAGGAGCGCTGGAATTGTATATTTGTTTTCCATAATGGTTAGGCCATTTTTTTTTACCAGCTGCATACTTCATAAAGGTAGGAGTGAAGGCTCTATTTATTTGTTTTCCATTAACTGCCATTGACCTGAATGCTAGTTAACGCAGGATCACAGTGCGATAACCTGTATAAATTGCACCTTAGTGACTCTCCCCCTTTGAAAACACAATTACAGAACTCTCTCAAGGTGAATATGTAGAAAAAGTGCAGAAATCCTAAAGTACAGTATAAAACATCTCACTTGACTACTTTTTATCCTGTATGTTCTAGTCAAATGCAGCAAATGGTACTAAACAGTGATATACAGATAGAATGTATCTTCTAACAGATTAAATTGTTTTGCTTACCCTGAAGTGGTTTTCTCGTATTGAACCCTTAGCCACAAACATCTTGCTGTTATCAACTTTAAGATGCTCATAGAAAGATTCCTCCAGGCGAAAACTGTCAATAAGATCACAGCCAACATAGAGGTTGTAGTTTTCACCTGTCACCTGGACAGTAATGTTTTTCCACTGAGAATCTGCCAGGTCAACATCCTCCAAGGATATAACATTCTGGGACCCGTCTACCCAATAAATTAGGTCCAGCGTATTAGCTCGTCCATTTGAAACAAGCTCAAACATTCTGTTGGAGATGCCAGGACCCTCCATAGCAATTAAGGTTCCCCTGTTTTGTTTGTCCTGTCTAAAAGTGGCTGTAAGGATAAAACCTTCATTTTGCTGAATCAACTCAATTATCTGCTTCATCTTCTCTGAGTTAATTGGCGGTATATGGTCAAACCGTAGGAATCGAAATGCTAGCGAATTTGTGTCTTGTCCGCGAAACATTTTGGCTCCAATTGTCTTCTTGTTTATGTTACTGATTTGGAATACGTCGAAATTGGTCTCATCTTCCTTCTCTGCATCTAAAAGCACACAACATAGTTAGATGTATTACATGTTACTGCAGACATGCTTAATTACATGTCATTACACAGAATCCCTGGCTGCAGTGAAAGCATTGTATTCTGTCCTGGGTCAGGTGCGTTTAGAAGACCCTCTTGTGATATTCTGTATGTATATGCTCAGAAGTGCCCTTTATTATTGCAAAACGTCTACATTTGTCAAACTGAGGAAGACTTTATAAATGTCAACATCCAAATTTATAGCCCCCAAAAAACTGGCTGAATGCCAATTACAAGTACTATCCTAATATATTCAATTTTTTTTTTTTAAATCTACTGGCTTAATGTATAAAGAATCTTAGTTTTATGGATGCTGATGATTGCATATGCTCTCCAAAATTCTCTTGCTTGTCACATCCTCAATGTTAATTGACTCTCCTTTTCAAGTGAAAACAGTGACATCATCAGACTGGAATTTCAGCTTCGTCTGATTCTATCCTACCATGTTGTTCTATCCCAGGCAGCAGGAATTTTTTTAGAGGGTCTTCATCCCATTTAGAAAGATTAAAAGAGGTTCAGGAGTAGTTTGCAGTAATTTGGAAGGATGCTCTATCCCAGGGGTACGCAAACTTTTCCCCGTGCGCACCCCTGCCTGTTCTTCTCTGCGGCTCGCGCCCCCCGGCCCTGGCGTCAAATTATGCTCGGGGTCATGTGCCGTAACGTTGCCATGGTAATGTTATTTGATGCCGGGTTACCATGACGATGTGTTGCTGGAAGGCAAGGTAAGTATGTTATTGAGGTCTCGCGGGGTCCCCCAGCTTTTAATTTAAATGTATTGGGGGAGAGCGCAGGACCTTTATAACAACCGCCCCCCTCCCATAAAATCTAGCGCCCCCCAGTTTGCACACCCCTGCTCTATCACAAACTTTTTTTTAATAATGGAGGGGGGTATTACCTTTATTCTTTAGATGCTTTTACTTGATATTTTAGTGAATAAAATAATTGCATAAAAGCACAACATAGCTAGTGTTTGACACCTTAAATAACACAGTACATAAAATCACAATTGCAAACATAATGATACATAACCTTTATCAGCTTCAACTTCCGTTGTAATAGGACATGTATTCTTTTTTAATTAAAATAAATTAAAATGACAATATATTTGGGGCTCTTGGTCTTTTCTACATTAGATCTCTTTGTTGAACTTATGTGTATTGAAGTGTGCCTCAGATGCCAATTTGATTTTTCACTAGAGAATGTGTGGTTATCATGAATGTAAATAGATTACCTTCAGCGTGTGAAGAAACCCACAAAGTTAGCAAGACAGGTAGCCACAGCAGTCTTTTTCTCTGTAGCATAACTCCTACATAAAAAAGAGCACACAACACAAAAGAGGTTAACATATATTAGTCACAAATCTAAAAATGGATGTAGTACTTGACAATTTTAATATATAATACATGTAATAAACATTAATGCCATTACAGCTGTAATTACATATTCACTAAGCGGTGCTAAACGACAAGACACTTTATGGTCCATTCACATCTAAGGTGTCTTACGGCACCAGAATGTATTTTATGGCTTAGCACCATTTAATAAAAAGGCATAGAAGGGAAACCATGGCCACATCACAGAGGTGAATGTTAGTGCATATGTTATAGTAGTTGAATGGACTCAGGTGTATCAATATACTGTACATAGATGAGATGGGTGCGGATGTGGAGGATACTACTTTTAGGAGTTAGACAAGAAGATGGAAGAATAGTTACACAGTTGGGAGGGTGATTAGATAAAGATGGCAATAGACACTTTATTTAGTACAGAACGGTAACTATAGAGATGGGAACTTGGCCAGGGATTTTGGTTCTAAATAATTTTGTGGATTTGGTTTTGATTCCAAAAATGATAAGTGTTTTTGGGTTCCTGATTTCGCAATAAAGACATCACACACAAAATTATAGAACCCGTCTACCCAAATAAATTGCACTCTAGATTATCATTTAAAAATTGTACACACTTATTGTACACATAGATAATTCATATGCAAAAAAGAATATAAAATCAATGGAGGAGATAGGTTACTATAGGTTAAATCTAAGACGCAACAAGAAAATCTTGTGCAGTCCCTAACGAAGCCATTCTATGGGTGAAACGCGTAGGAGGAGGAGTTACAGTGGGTCACGTTCTAGTTGGGTGGATACACACTTGCTCTTGTGTGCCCCCAGATACGTAGCAGCCCTAATTTTTTCTGAGCCTGCATGAATAAGACAACAGATGCAAGTCTTCGTGGAGTGGCAAGCACCAGAGTCATACCGGTTGCGACGCTGTAGCCCTTCAGCCTGACGTCATTTCCTGTGAGCCCTGTGAGGAGGTAACCAGCACCAGCCAGCCATAGGAGTAAGCAGCTTTGAAGCAAGGGAGCAAGCCGACTGAGGCAAACACCCCAGGAGACGCTCCCCAGCATAGCAGCAGCACTAATTCGGCATCTATTTGGCAAGATGAGTTTCAACTTTCATCCTCAGAAACACCACAGGCTCATTTTGGAGTTTCATATACAGACTTCATTTCAATATCAGGTATATCAGCACCAGTCCTTACCTAGCAGGCAAAACTTTTCATTTTTTATTGCAGTATATCTATATTCATTTTCTGAATTACTCTGCTGCTTTTCTCCCTTTTTAAGAAGTTTAGCTCATCAGAGAGAGAATCCTGTTTCTGGAGCTTGCTCTGAGTGTACATCAATGCATTCTTCATTATATTTTGGAGCTCTGCGGATTTCTTTGCTCGGGCCGCAGCTGCTTGCCTCAATTTCTGGACCTTCTTGTGCTCCCTCTTGTACCGAGTCACCTGGCCTCTAAGTTTGGCCTCTAGCGATACTCAGGGTATCCTTCAGTTTCTCATGCTGCTTTGCTGGGACACACTGGGTAATCAAACGTTCCTGCAGTACCTGTACTTCTTTAGCAGCCTGCATATATTCTTTCTGCAGAGATAGCTGCTTCTCTTTGGCAATCTGTAGGTGCATATGCAGAACTTGCAGTTGGTTCTGCAGTAGGTGCTCAGCTTGTGTGCGTTGCTCCAATGCTTCTAACTTTTCATCTTTCAGGCTTGTATTTTCTCTTTTTACAGTCTCTATCTACATCCTTAAAAACACCACAGGCTCATGTTGGAGTTTTATTTACAGACTACATCTCTACATCAGGCGTATCGGCCCCATTCTTATACTCAGCAGGCAAAACTTTTTGTTTTTTATTGCAGTCTATCTATTGTCATTTTGTATTGCAGTCTATTTATTTTTGTTTTGTATTTTTGCATTGTGTGCTTTTATATCTTTCACCATAACTATAAACAACAACTTTTTGCCAAACTTTCGCGCCTTTTCTCCTTTTTTTCTTTTGATGCAAATGCATCTGTAGGCAACAATAATATCTTTTTAAGAAATGTAAAAGGAAGTTATTGGTACAGAGGCTATAAACACCTAATTACATTAATTTATTATATGTCAAGATCTGCCCGAGTATCTGTATAATAGGATTGTGATCAAGAAGATTGAGGTTGCAGACTGTTAACGAGGAAAGTCTTTGAAGCTGTTTTTCATTGGTGCACAAACACTAAAATAATCTGCTCGGGGGAAATAAAAAAAAGCACATTTGTTTCAGATTTTAGACATATTAAATCGTGTTTTCAACCAGAACATCACATTTGTGTGCAAATGTTCTATACAAATTGGCACTTACCAAAAAGTAAACAGAATATTTGAAACATAATTTGAGTACAAATAGTGTTCCCGTCATCTTGTTTTGGCCTTACGTAGTTGCTTAGTCTGCTTATGCTCTAGCACCACCTTTGAGGGAAATTGACCATGTATCATCATCAGTTTTAATACAATCCTTGATTTCTGATTCCAACTCAGGGAAAACATTTCTATTGGAAATTGAAATTGGGCTAATGAAGATTAATGTCAGACCTGAAACAAAGCTAATGTCTCTGCTACTGAATAAATAATATATGGAGTTGTAGTATGTGCTACTGAATAATTTTGTTATGATTAGAGATGGGCGAACCATTTCTTGGATATTCTTGCATTTTCCCCCAACATCTGTTTAGGGATGTGTAAGGGGGTGAAGGAGTTAACTCCCTTTGCAAGGATCAGGAGTGCACACTGGTGTGAGGTTTCGTGCCTGAGGTGTGAAATGAACTGATTAAATAGGGTTTAAAAGGCAGGAAGTTAGCACTTGTCAGAGTCACTGTTGGAGTCTCTGTTAGACTTCCGATTCCTGGCCTGCAAGAGAGGAGGGTCACCGAGTATTGCCTGTGACCAAGCTGGGATTCATACCCAGCAACAACGGAGCTCTAGCCCTCAGGGATCCAGGCTTCTTGTTCACTAGTGGAACCCAAAGCCCCACACCACAGAGAAGCCTGCACAGAAATAGGGCAAGATACTTCCTGGGAGCAGCAGGACTGCAACAACTGCATCTGAAGTTTGCCTGGAGAAACCGGAGACGCCAGATCAGCATACTAAGATAAGACTTTCATATACATTGTTCCCAGATAGTCTGTTATGTGTTTAGGCCAGGGAACTGCCCTATCCAGCTAGTCATATATGTAGGGCCTGTACTGTTTTAGTCTCCAAACTGGGGTAGGATTTATTTTTATGCTTTGTGTTTTGCCTTAAAGGGACAGTATCCCCCAATGTTTGTTGTTGTTTGTGGAGAAAATAAACGATTCAACGTTTTGGTTCTCCCAAAAATGCATGTGTTAACTCTTAACTGACATCGCCTACAGGTAGCTCTGTCACAGGGTGTTAAATCCGCAAATGGATTTGGTCGGTTTTAATCCACGCAGATTCATCAAAGACCACCTTTTGAATACAACCCGTGGACAGATTTGTAGAATCCAATCCACAGATTCAGCAATCCATTGGCAGATTCTTAAGAATCCGCCAATGGATTGCTGAGTCTGCGGATTGGATTCTACAAATTCATTGACGGGTTGTGGAATCCGCGGAGTGTATTTGTAATAATAATAATAATAATAATCTGCAAACCGCGAATCGCCCTTTTTAAGATTACAAAAAGTATGTGAGTTAGTTGGAACTCAACCACATTATAAGTTAAATGAATGAACAAACCAATAGTGTGGTGCAAGGGAACAGAGATGGACCTCAGACCCCCTAAGGGAAATGACATATATACATAGTGGTTCCCAGCACTCCATAAAGAAAAACAGACAAGAAGTCAATTTTGAAATAGCAATGATATATTGAATAAATGTGCAGATACAGAGCCAACCCTAATAAGGGCCTGGAGGATACTTTTCATGGAGTAAAACAAATAAGTGAAAAATAGAATGGGAGAGGGAGGTGGAGGGGGAACAAGGAATCTTATGATGATATGGAGTGCAGTTGGCAATACTCTATGCTCCAAATTACTTTGTCAATTATAGTGTCATTGTTTCTTTGCAGGAATTCATCATGTTTATAGCATGGTATTTTGCAAACAATGCTGTATACTTTGACAACATTATAGAAAAATTCTGAAAATAATAATATATTGCAGAGCTGTGTTGCAAAAAATTCCAGTGCTTTCAATGGTACTAAGATCAGAAAATAATCAAAAATTGGGGTACAAAAACAGATACAAAGATAAAAAAAAACCACACCATATAGATCAGAGATAAAAATTACATTTGTTTGAATACCCTAAAATAATTAGGACTGCTGAGGTTTCAAAAGTACAGTGGATTGACGGAACAGATATATCATAATGACAGTTTGTTCTGGTGTTTACCATATATTTTTCATTTGTAAAAATAGCAAAACATGCATTTAATGGTAGAGCCAATTATCTATTATCTTTTAAAATGAGAACAAGAGTTCCATACAATGACTGGGGATCATTTACTAAGTGCCAGACAGAACTACAGACACAAATAACCAGTGACCATAAAAAGTAATGGCACTAAGACAAGAGTCATTTTAAAGGTATAATTCGATGAAGAACTGAATTGAATGAATGAATGACAATTACATACAGTAAGTTCTAGATGATTTGATGCCTTTACAAAAAAATAGCCTGGTATAAATATTTAAAAAAACCACGTTTGGAGGTGTATCCTGAAGTTTATCTCTGTCTCATATCTCCCATAACTTTCCTCATAAGTAGCCCTCAAAGACGGAGAGGGTGTCCATAAATCTAATTACAATAAAATTGGGGTGGAGCAATCAAGAATGACCATTAACCCCCACACTCTGAATCCCCATTATTAGAGATGGACGTATTTGCCAAAATCCAATCCATGAATATTCCACTGATTTTTGGGTACAATACAATTCACGCATGGAAATTCACAGGCTTTTTAGGCGGTCCTAAATCTGTGCAGATTCTTCAGAATCAGCCATCGGATTCTGTTCGCATGGGGAGGGATTTAATAGTAATTGTTTCCGCATATTTAAACATTTTTTAATCCAAGTGCATTCGTTTTGCCACTCCCAGTTTCTGTCTGTTGTTTTTCTTACACTTGTCATAGTGAGGGAAGGGAAAGGGTGTGGGGGACCCTTTATTATTTTTATTATGCATAGTGGTGACAGTCAGAGCAGGACGGGTTCTGCTGGTGCCCCTTGTTTGAGACTAAGGAGGCATTTTTCAAGCTCAGTAGCAGTGCGGATAGAGAAGCAGGGCAGCAGCATTTCTACCAGTTGCCAACAGTAGGTCTATTTTTGATCAGTTTGAACTGATTGGCCAGCTGTGAAACAGCATACTCATTGGCCAGAAATAAAAAGTTGTGGGTAAAAGTGCAGCTAGAAGTGCAGGAGAAGGCACCTCAAGGTGGATAAGAGGGGCTGCAGTCTGACACAACTAAAATACAAATGATACACCGATTCTCGCTCACCACAAAAGGAACAGGTGGCAGGGGAGTTGGTGAAATGGGCTAAGTACTCTCTTATGCTCAGTGCACCGTGGAGGAGTATCTAACTCAGATCCCCGTTGGGGCGGGAACCAGCTTAGAGTAAAGTTCCCTCCATGGGGCATCTTGTCCATGTTAGCTGGTAGTAGATAGTAGCTATCAAGCAAGAGAGAGTACAGCGCCTTTCTCTGTGTGCCACAGAAACATGCTGGGGACGAGTTCCTCCTACTGAGGTTAGAAAAAGGAGAAGCCTGAGGACATTACCATAGTTTAGGTCCTACACAAAGATCCAGAGAACTGGGGGTGAAAGGTTTGCATTGCTGTTCAGTCTGGAAGATCCCTTACAGGAAGGTGGGTAAATGGTGTCCTTTATCTCTGCCTCTACCCAGTCCCATCACTCATAGTCCAGGAGATCCCCGACTCTGGTCACTCATGCCAGGATTATTTGGCAGTGGATACTGGGTGACTACAACATCTGAAACCCCACTGCCGGAAAAAACAGCAGGACATCAGCAAAGAAATCACCATCCTCCATCTCACCCCCCTGCCCCCCACATACCCGCCAGCGACGCCTGCCTTTCCTGGTTGCAGAACCTAGCGGATTCCTGACGAAGCTTTCTCTATCAAGCGAAACGCGTAGAATCCAGGAGGGGAGTGGAAGGAGTGACACTGAGAGAGCCCCGTGGACTGCAGCTGCTGTATCCAGGCGGCCGCAATAGGAAGCAGCACCCACCCAACATCGGTGTTCATTGGCGCACATCCAATCTGTGCGAGAGGGGTGGTGAGATCGTCTTCGCTCCATGATTTATTCTACAGTATGTGCCTTGTTGCACTAATTGTAAGTGCACATTTTTGAGATTTTTAACTATTTCTTTATTAAATGATGTTCGGATAGTATGTGCTATGGTATTGTCCTGTCTTCTACCGTAGCATAACCACAAAGTGTTCTACCTATGAGGTCATCTTACAAAGCATTGGACCATTTTCTGCACACCAGAGTATTGAGTGTTACACGCTCTATTTACTCAAACTTTTGTGAGTATAATGTTTGAAAATTAACACCACTGTATCTTCAATTTTTATCAACAGTAGTAAACTATATATTTTTCTCTCACTGAATTTTGCATATTACATTTCCCGCTCCTTCATCCCATTTGACATCTATCTCTAAGAAAAAAAGAAGACTCTTTTCTATTGAAGGTTGAGTGGGACGTTTTTGCTGAATTTAACATTAATTTCATACTTCTATACTACCTACAGTATAGATTTTCCACTGTGAAGGCTTCTTCACATGTGCTGTGGTTTGAGTGTTCACCATCTACCAATGGGGGGCACTATTAGCATATAATTGTGTATCCTTTATACATCTTCCTGTGGTAAGAGTTAAAGCACACTGTTATAAGTGACAGTCCTGTTGTTTTTTGTTGCAAAGCTTCAGGTTTTTAGTAGGTCCCAGTAATACACTGGCAGCACTGAGAGATCTCTACCTAACCCCTTGAGCTTGATCATAAAGAGTTGTCTGTAATACCCTATATTGTGCAGCTGGTAAAGAAAAGTGGCACCCCTGCGGAGGCGTCTATGCTAACAGGACTCTACGGGCATTGGAGACAGAAGATGTGTATTTGGGACCGGACACACACCCCTACCTGTCTGTCCGCTCTAGCAGGTACAGAGGAAGAATCAGCATTTGCTGATGTGGGGGTTCAAGAGGTGGAACCACAGACAGGAGGAGTGGGTAGGGGAGCAGTGAATGCTTCCAGCAATGAGGAGGTCACAACTGATGAAAGCCCATCTGTGCCAGGGTATGCATCAATCAAAGTGGGAGAGACTAACATTGGGGTGGTGACCGTGGCTCTTCCGATGAGCTTAGCAAAGAGTGTCTTGGACCAGGTGAAGTGGAGGAACATGGATGTGTCTCTCAAAGACATCAAGGTGGTAGTCCCCAGGTTGGCAAGCTTTATATTCCAGCCTCCTCCCCTAGCTCACAGGCAACAAATGTTAAATTGTAAATCATAAAAACATGATTCGAAGTTATTATAATTAATTAGGAAGAAGAATGTGACTGTCCAATTTTTTTTGTCATCCTTATATTTGTTTTATCTTGGTGAAATGGGTTGAACAGAGGGGGCATTTAGTGATAAGGATATATTTGAGAGAGTTAGGGCTGAGATGTAAGGGGATAAGCATTTTTGAGAACTTTGAAAGTCAGAACTAGGGTTTTACATTTAAGTCTACAGGATATGAGAAGCCAGTGTAGGGATTTGCATAGTGGAGCATCAGACGTAGTGCTGAGTGATGTACATGAGTCTAACACCAGCATTTTGGACAGATTGAAGTTTGGACAAGTGGATAAGGGGAATGTCAAATAGAAGAAGGTTGCAGTAGTCATAGCGGGACAGGTTTAGAGATGGGCAGAACTGTCAAAATCCGTTTGATGAATTTCCCGAGCTTTACATTCAAAATCCTTTCTGCGGTGTAAAATTTGGCGGCGTATTGTTCCAGTTTAAATCTATGTGGATCAAAAACTGCCATTGGATACAATCCACTGGTGGATTCACGTATTGGAATGTCGGTGATTAAAAAAAATCTGAAAAAGACGAATCACTCTTTTTGAGATTGGTTCGCGGAAATCCACGGACCAAAGGAACCGGCTGATTTGCAGTGGATCCAAATCTGAAAAAACAATTCGCACATCTGTAGATAGTACAAATGAGTTAATAAGGATTTTAGTTGCATCGTGAGTGAGAAAATGACACATGCTAGCAATATTTTGGAAGTGAAGGCAGCAGGACTTAGTGAGGGCTTGACTGTGAAGAATGAAGGAGAGCGGAGTCAAAGATGACCCCTTGGCAGTGGGTTTGGTGTGTTGATTAGATTGCGGTATTATTGACAGTGAAGGAGAGTTTGGGTGTTGGGTGACCGTGGAAGAGGGAAAGATTATTAAGTCTGCTTTGGACATGTTAAGCTTCAGGCAACGGTGTGACATCCCAGAGGAAATTGCAGAGAGAAATATGGTGACACGGGATAGGAGAGAATGGGGAGAGGTCAGGAAAAAGAGGTAGATTTTTGTGTCATCAGCATAGAGATGATACTGAACGCCACAAGATTGTATTAGTTTACCAAGAGAATAGGCATAGAGTAAGAAGAGCCGAGGGCCAAGGACAGAGTATTGTGGAGAGAGGGCTGCATCACAGAGGCCAATGGAGTGTAGGGTGTGCAGGAAAAAGAGGCGATCAACAGTATGTAAGGCAGCAGAGAGATCATGGAGAATTAAACATAGCTGTTAGTAGGTCATTGGATACTTTGGTTAGTGCTGCCTCAGTGGAGTGTAGAGTGTGGAAACCAGATTGCAAAGAGTCAAACATGGAATTGGAGGAGAGAAAGTGACTCAAGCGGCTTTATACAAGCTGCTCAAGGAGCTTAGATGCAAAGGGGAGAAGAGAGATAGGGTGGTAGTTAGACAGAGAGGCCGGATCAAGAGAGGGCTTCTTTAGAATGGGTATGATGAGTGCATGTTTTAAGGAAGATGACAATGTGCCAGAGATGAGAGAAGTTAAAAAGGTGAGTTAGGGTGGGGCAAAGTGTGCTAGAGGGGGAGCAAATGAGATGTGAGGGAATATGATCAAGGGGTGCAGGCAGATGAGAGGAACACAGAGACCTCCTCTTCGGTCACAGGGGGAAATGAGCTGAGGGTGGATTTAGGTGTGTGCAAAAGGAGGCAGGTTTTGCATGTGGAGCATGACCTGAAGAGATGATATGTTTGATAGACATATTACTGGTGAAGTAGGTGGCTACTTCTTGAGCCATGAGTGTGGAAAGGGGTGAAGGTGCAATTGGGCAGATAAGGAGCTAAAGGTAGAGATGAGCAGAACTATCAAAATCTGTTCCTCGCAATTTCCAGTGTTTTCCCTTCAAAATCCGTTATGTGGGGTAAAATACATCTGCGGAATGGGTATTAAAGATCCCCCTGGATAGTATCCAATTGGATACGATCTGGGTGGATCTTTAAGTATCCGCACACAGATTCCATATTGAATCTGAAATTTGTACCGCGGATTGTTAAAAATCCACACTCTCACATTCACAATGTAGCAAAAACCTATTATTTTTACCTCCGCAACATTGCAAAGAAACATCTTTTCCTCTGTCTCTACTGCTAAAACCCTAATGCAGGCCCTCATTCTCTCCCGTCTTGACTATTATAACCTTCTACAGTCCAGCACTCTTGCCTCTTACCTGTCTTACCCTGTGTCTGCATTCCTGCACCCTGCCCCCTAGTCCCTTCTACTATGACGGGCTTTTTGTCTAACAAGACAGACCTTGATTCCTGGCAAATTGAAGCCAGTGATGTGTTCTCTATTACGGGCGTCATTGAATCAAGTAATACTTCAAATATACATAACTTTTTTCAGTCTTTAGGCGCCCTTTATAGAGCACAATCTAAGTCTTGGTGGGAGATTTCAAGTCTGGAACATTTTATTGAAAAAGGCTTGGTCCCACGAGGTCTTAGAATCAATCTTGGACCCTCACATCTTATCAATGATGAGGTGTTCAATAAAGCTTGGGAGAGCACCCTATTGAATTGTTCTAAACAATTGATGCAACAACTTATAGCATATGAGCAAACTAAATTAGCAACAACACAGGAGGCAATTGATAAATCTTTTATCGAAATTCGTTATTGGCAAAGCCATAGTGAATTTAGTGAACTGGAATTAAAGCTTAAGGAGAATACGGAACGCTTTAAAAAGGATCTTAAATTATGAAATCAGAAAAAAATTCTAAGAGATTCCACGGATTTCAAGGAGGGAAAGATTTTTAAATTTAAACTTAAACGCAAATCTGCACCCACTGATCCCCTTGAAACATCTACTGAATGGGAACGCCCAGGCAGTGAGCAAGAAAGTGATAGAGACTTACATACATCAGTAAGTCAGGAGACTGTACCACAAACCTCCTCTGCACCCCAGGTTCCTTTTTTAAGGAACACACAGTACAACACCCGAGCAAACTCAAAATACCAACGAGACGGGAAGGGCACAAGGCCAAAAGAGAGGCGACGAGGGGGCTCCAATTACAGGAGCAGGCGCCCGTACAGGGGGAGATATTAGACAATCAGAGTGAGCTGGTTGATTTACAGATCACTAATCCCAGTGAGTCGGATGACTTACAGATCATCAACCTTTCTAAACTCACTTTATCTGAGGATCATATACGGGTCCTTAAGAAAGGACTGTCTTTCTCTCCAACAGCCAGCTTCAACAGATTTGATTGGGTTAAGGATACACATCTCTTTGCCCGCAAAGTACTCTTACACAAATTTTTCATTAACAGACTCAGGACGGATATGAGAGTCACCATCATATCACCTACTGACTGTGAAGATTTGATGCATTTACAAGACGCAATTGATCTTCTGGAGGAAAACGAGCGTGTTCCAGGTATGGCACCTTTAACCGACTTCATACCCCCCTCCACCTTTACTCCTGCTTTTGCCACCAGTCCAAATATTCAAGTATTTGTTAATCGGGTTACACGAGACTTTGAGCTCCTTTCTCAAATTGTAACTCAGTCCAATTTGACTAATAATGAACGGATGGCTCTTTCAGACCTACAAAGCAATCAGGACATTATAATCAAACCCTCGGACAAAGGGGGTTATGTCGTCATCCTCAACAGGGATGACTATGTCACTGAAAATTTACGATTACTGTCAGATCATACATGTTATAGGGTTCTCCCTTCAGACCCTACGGCTATATTTCGTGCTAAACTTCTCACCATTCTACAGAATGGTTTACAGTCTGCAGTTATAACCAAAAGGGAATTTGAATTCATTTTGGGGAGGACACCACGTATAGCTACATTCTATAGCCTCACCAAAGTTCATAAGATACAAATACCCCCCCAGGCAGACCTATTGTGTCAGGCCTGGGTAATCTGACTGAGAATGCTAGCAAGTATGTCGATAAAATTCTGAGGCCATTCGTAGAGAGTCTCCCTTCATATCTTAGGGACAGCACAGATATGCTTCGAAGGTTGGAAGATATCTCGATTGATCATGACACATTCTTGGTGGGTCTGGACGTTGAGGCCCTCTATACGTGCATTCCACACAATAGGGGGCTCTCTGCCATAGCACACTATTTGCGGGGACGAGGAATTCATCTGCTTCATCACAATGACTTTGTGATTCAGCTGTTGGATTATGTCCTAACACATAATTACTTCCTGTTTGATGGCCGTCAATACCACCAGATCCAGGGTAAAGCTATGGGCACAACATGTGCACCTTCATATGCTAATCTGTACCTTGGCTGGTGGGAAGAGACGGTCGTCTTCAGTGAAGGTATGCAGGACTATACCCAATGGATTGACCTCTGGTGCCGCTATATAGATGATATATTCATTCTGTGGCGCGGCACCAGAGAGTCACTGACTCAGTTCATCAGTACCCTTAATAATAACGGACTGAATTTGCGGTTCACGTCTGATATTCAGACTGACAGTCTGACTTTTCTGGATATTGCCTTCAGCAAAGATCACAATGGTAACATTAACACCACACTACACCGCAAGGCTACTGCTACTAATAGCCTTTTATTGGCGAATACACACCACCCTAATCATCTAGTCAGGAACATCCCTGTGGGACAATATCTGCGTATCCGGCGAAACTGTTCGACCCACAATGACTTTGAGGAACAAGCTAAAATACTCACAAGTCGTTTCCTCCAACGGGGGTACACTAAAGGCTGTGTTAGGAAAGCCTATTTAAGAGCTAAATGTTCCCCACGTACCACTTTGCTATATGGGACAAACCAGATAACTACGGCCACTAAACTGGTTCGATTTGTGGGTACATATAACAACAAGTGGAACAGTGCCAATATGATTCTAAAGCGTCACTGGCATTTACTCATGGAGGACCCAGATCTCAGACCAGTTTTGAAAACTTATCCGACACTTGTTTGTCGTAGGGCCAAGAACTTGAAAGATCGGCTGGTACAGAGAAATCTTGGCAATGTGGCCACAAAGACCTGGCTGCCTAAGCGCCCTATGGGTACCTTCAAGTGCGGTACATGTAAGCATGTGAATTTGTCATTCCCACAAAGACTTTTTCCAACTGGGATAACTCTCGTCACTATACAATTAGACAGTTTTTTTAACTGTAAAACCTCCGGAGTGGTGTATTTGGCCACGTGTGGTTGTGGCAAAAAATACATGGGCAAAACCCGACGTGAGTTCAGGCGACGTGTTCTTGAACACATTGGTTCAATAAGAAACCACCTGGACACCCCACTTGCACGTCATATCAACGAGGCACATAACGGCGCTACTGGGAACTTACGCTTTTGTGGTATTGACCACGTTACCATTGGCCCCAGAAAGGGGGACTGGGACCGTATTCTCCTTCAAAAGCAGAGTCGTTGGATTTACGATTTACATACTTTAAGTCCCAACGGTCTCAATGAGGGCTTTCTTTTTACCCCTTTTTTATGAGATCACTCATTGTTCTCTGCATTACTCCATTTAACTTGATTATATTACTACATCTATGTGTCTAACTGGGACAAGTGGCGAACACAGACTCATTGTTCACTTATTGACTAACATTCAGCTTTTAACTTTATTATGTGGGCACAGCTCACTATTTTATTATTACTACATTGGTATCTTATGTTTTTCTACCCTTTGCATATTCCTTTCCCTTTCTGTGACTTTAACACATTTTTATTCCTCCCAGCAGAGCTCTATAAATACTGGCCACTGGGGGGAGTGAAGATCTATCCCTCTCTTGGAAGAAGCTATAGCGAAACGTACGTCAGAGGACGTGATGACGTCACATCTCACGCTTTCCAGCATGGATGCCTGCAGCTTCTAGCAGACCTCACCGCATCAAGGCTTGAGTTCCCTTCAGCTGCACACTCCACGAGGCACTTACCCAGGCTGATTGAAAGGATCGTGTACCCAGGACCAGCACAGATAAGTTATCAGGGTCTTCTTTCCCTCTTTTCTGTCCTCCAACCCCCCCTCTCCCCCCCGTGTGTTGTAGGGGTATGTTATTGAGGGTCAGAGCCAGTGGATTACACGATCCTGCTGTATTATTCTTTCCCCACAGGGTTAGCATATATTGGTGTGTAGGGCATTCCCTTTCCCTCCTTTCTGCCCCTGTGTGTAGTTACTAACTAGCAGGGACAGTTTTTGTGGGGATCACACCACTACTGTTATATTGGATCATTTAATTCAGCTATATTAATATTTGTGTGTGTTATCATTGACCATCTTTGCCACTGTTTTGTCATTTGCCTCTCAAACCCATCATTGATGCATGGTTTACAGTGAGCTAGTGTTCACACACATTTTAGTGCCTCTAATGGGTGTATATACTTTATATAGCGCTCCAGTGACGTCACACATTACAGTTAGCCTTCACTGCCTTAAACCATAGGCATTGATTTTGTGCTTTCTTTTATTCATAGTGCTTATGTTTATTGCTCCATTGTTTTGGCTAAACATTCTGGAGATTTGCCTAATAGCACTCACTGTATTCAGTTCATTCCATTCACCATATACTCTGGTACCAATTTTTAACTAATACTAATAAAGCATATTTAAACACGATTTCTAGGTTTGGTTCAGATTATTTCTGTGTTGTTGCTTTTTTACTAGGGTGTCTCACCTCCTCAGATTTTGAGTGCATTAATAGGGCCTTATCTGTATGTATTGTGTCTTTACATCATACAGTGTTCTCTGTGTTTTGATTAGTCTCCCTGCCCTATTGCACAGTCTGATTTAGTGATCTCAGCGGTCACACTAGGTTGAGCAGGTGCAATTCTTTTTTGTTCCTCTTACCTGTCTCCCCTACAATCTATCCTAAATGCTCCTGCTAGAATCACTTTACTCTCTCCTAAGTCGCAGCACCTCTCCTTCTGAAATCCGTCTCCTGGCTTCCAATTAAACTCCTAATCCCTTACAAAATTCTCCTCGTCACTTTTAAGGCTATACACTCTTCTGCCCCACCTAACATCTCAGCCGTAGTTTCTCGCTATACACCTGCACGACTCTTGCATCCTGCTCAAGGATGTCTTCTATCTAGCCCTTTTGTATCTAAAGCCCTCTCCCACCTAAAACCTTTTTCACTCACTGCCCCACACTTATTGAATGTCCTTCCCCTCAATAGGTGAATCGCACCCTCTCTCTCCACCTTTAAGATCCAAAATCATACCTCTTTAACAAAATATATGGGTAGCTTCTCTGGCTGATACTACAGTATACATCTCTCATGCACTGACCTTGACACCTTGCAGATGCACTTACCAAAACACCCTCCTACTGTCTCTGTAACTTCTGCCATGGCAGTACCTTATTCAGCAGCCACAAAACTTATCTATATTAAGTTTATCTCAGACTCTCTCTGACCAGCTATTCTTATTTACTTATAGTCTGTTATTGAAGTATTCCTACATTCTACATCCAAAGTAACTTGGCCATGTGGAAGTGGCTTGGTCAATGATTCACATATACAGTTGTGTGAAAAGAAAGTACACCCTCTTGAATTCTATGGTTTTACATATCAGGACATAATAACAATCATCTGTTCCTTAGCAGGTCTTAACATTAGGTAAATACAACCTCAGATGAACAACAACACATGACATATTATACCATGTCATGATTTATTTAACAAAAATAAAGCCAAAATGGAGAAGTCATGTGTGAAAAACTAAATACACCCTTACTGCTTCCATAGGAATTAAGATGCTAAGTAGCAAACATGTGCTGCTAATCAAATGCCCTTGATTAACTGATCATCAGCAAGTGTGACCACCTCTATAAAAGCCGAAGTTTTAGAAGTTTGCTGGACTGGAGCATTCAGGTGTGTGTTAACACAATGCCAAGGAGGAAAGACATCAGCAATTATCTTAGAGATGCAATTATTGCTGCCCATCAATCTGGGAAGGGTTATTAGGCCATTTCCAAACAATTTAAAGTCCATCATTAAAACATTCAAAACAGTTCAAAACAGTTGCCAATCTACCCAAAAGTGCACATCCCAGCAAATTTACCCCAAGGTTAGACCGTGCAATGCTCAGAGAAATTGCAAAAAAGCCAAGAGTTACATCTCAGACTCTACAGGCATCAGTTAGCATGTTAAATGTTAAAGTTCATGACAGTACAATTAGAAAAAGATAGAATTAGAAAAGAATACTATTCTTGAGTTCTACTGAGTATATTTTATTTAGTCCTTTGAGCCCCTGGTACTTCAGTCTTGTCCCTCCCGTCGTTCAGTCAATTTGGTGCGGCGCCTTACAGTGACATCACCCGAGCGCCGACGGAATTCTCGGCGACACACGTGGAGACAATGCCCGCAGTGGAGACACGCTGAGACAGACTGAGCCTGCATCTGGGAACTCTGAGTTCGGGACATACGCAATTTCATTGCCCTTACCGCACCTACTTGTGGACCAGTTTTTTGTCACTATAGTGACATGTGGACTGCCCTAACCTGTGGAACCAGATGGTTGCTGATTCGTTACTATCCAGATCCTCGTGTGGTGTGGCGTATGGATAACTTGTCCCATGACATGTTGTTTTAAATTTTCCTTGATGTACGCAGATTACTTATCCTTGGGTTAAAAAATATATTTAATCTTTATATTTTTCACTATGAGCGTTGTGCTCTGTTTTCTTCTGTTTTATCTGTTTTAGTTTCTGGTGGTGTCGAGCCACCCCCTTATACAGCTGCAGACGCTCCTTCTCATACAAGTTCACGTATTATAATATTTATTTTCATTTGTTGTCACTTCAATATATATATATATATATATATATATATATATATATATATATATATACAGTATATATTTGTGTGTATATATATATATATATATATATATACAGTATATATATGTATATATATGTATATATATATATATATATATATATATATATATATATATATATATATATATATATATATATATATACAGTATATATATGTATTGTGACAAACGGCTTACTCCGGGGCTCCGCCGTCTGTCCGGGACTGTTAGAACACGGTCTTTTAGGGTAGGTTAAATGATGAGACGTCACGTACTGTTCCTTTAAACAGGCTATGCCTGGTTTATTCAGTCCCAGGCACTGAGACTGCCACAGTTTAAACAGAAAACAAAGCCAAACAAAAAGCTGCTCGTCTGAGCGATAACTTAAACTTAGATGTCCCTGACTCAGAGTTGGAAGTGGCTTGTCCACTTCCACCAACAAAATAAGTACCTTTGCAGTCTTTAGACAAACTAACAGAATGAATGAAGCGATTTGGGAAAGAGGCTTTCTCACCCCTCTGCAGTTCAGCAGCCTTCCAGGCTCTTGGGCGGGGCCCAGAGGAAACAGGAAACAGGTCTTATATACCTGAACTCTAATCAGCATGACAGGTGACAGAAAACAGGCAGCAGACAAACTGTGGAATGGAGTGCCTGTACCACGAGGCTGCCCTGTTCAGCTTAGACAGGACAGAAACTGTTCAGTATCCTGGGAGCCCTGTATATGGAGTTTATTACCAACCCCTGGTTTCTGTCACATATCCTCCCCCCCAGCTCAGACCTCGAGGGGTGAGCGACCATGGATATTAGGGAGTGCATCCTTGACAACCCGTCGGCATTGCCATGTTTGTGCCCCGACCTGTGTTCCACAGAAAATTTAAAGGGCTGTAGGCTTAGGAACCACCTGGTCACCCTAGCGTTCTTCTCCCTATTTTGACACATCCAGGTAAGGGGTGCATGATCTGTGACCAATCGGAACTTTCTCCCCAACAGATAATACTTGAGTGTCTCTACAGCCCACTTTATTGCGAGACACTCTTTCTCGACTATGGAGTAATTTTTCTCCTGGGGATTTAGTTTCCTACTTAAATAAAGGATGGGGTGCTCCTCCCCTTGAGACTCCTGGGAGAGTACCGCCCCCAGCCCTACCTCAGATGCGTCGGTTTGGACTACGAACTCTTTGGAGAAGTCAGGTGTGACCAACACTGGTTGGGCACAGAGAGCTTCTTTCAGGCTTCTAAAGGCCTGTTCGGCTTCGGGGGACCACTTTACCATTAGCGGTCCTCTTGCTTTTGTGAGGTCGGTTAGTGGGGTTGCCTTAGTTGCAAAATTGGGAATAAACCTCCTATAGTAGCCAATTAACCCCAAAAAGGTCCTTACTTGTTTTTTTGTGACTGGCCTTGGCCAATTTTGTATCGCCTCTACTTTGAGTGTTTGTGGTTTGAGTAACCCTCTACCAATAGAATACCCCAGATACTTGGCCTCCTCCAGACCAATAGTGCATTTAGCGGGGTTAGCAGTTAGTCCAGCAGACCGAACTGCGTCGAGCACAGCTTGGACCTTTGGAAGGTGGGACTGCCAATCTTCACTATGGATTACCACATCATCCAGGTAGGCGGCAGCGTACCGAACATGTGGTTTTAAAATTTTATCCATCATTCTTTGGAATGTGGCGGGAGCTCCATGTAAGCCAAAAGGCAGCACCTTATATTGAAAGAGGCCGTCTGGGGTTGAGAAGGCTGTTTTTTCTTTTGCCCTTTCTGTGAGGGGAACCTGCCAGTACCCTTTTGTTAGGTCTAGGGTTGTGAGATATCGGGCTTTGCCCAGTCTCTCTACAAGTTCATCCACCCTGGGCATAGGATAAGTATCAAATTTTGACACCGCGTTTAGTTTCCGGTAGTCATTACAAAACCTTGTTGTACCGTCTGGCTTTGGGACTAAAACTATAGGGCTGTTCCACCCACTTTGGGATTCCTCAATTACGCCTAGTTTTAGCATTTTTTTAACCTCTAAACTTATAGCCTCTCTCTTGGCCTCTGGGATTCGGTACGGTTTAAGGTTAACTCGGACCCCCGGTTCAGAGACTATGTCATGTTTAATTACGTTAGTTTTACCTGGCTGTGTAGAGAAGATTTCTTTGTTCCTTCTCACTAAACTCTGGACCTCTCGTTTCTGATGCACGGACAGTGTTTCAGCTATGCTAACCTCTGGGTCAGTTTCTTGATTCTCTGACGGACCTGGGGGTACTAGGGTTAACAAGACCTCTCTATCTTTCCAGGGCTTGAGTAGGTTTATATGGTAAATTTGCTCAGGTTTCCTCCTACCTGGCTGCCTTACCCTATAATTTACTTCTCCCACTCTTTCCAAGACCTCATATGGCCCATGCCATTTAGCAAGGAATTTACTCTCCACGGTGGGAACCAGAACTAGTACCCTATCACCTGGAAAAAAAATTCTGACCCTAGCACCCTTATTATACGTATTCCTTTGTGCTTCTTGAGCTTTCTCCATGTGTTCCCTCACTATGGGTAGGACTGCAGCAATGCGGTCCTGCATTTGGGCAACATGCTCTATTACACTTCTGTAAGGGGTAACCTCGTGTTCCCAAGTTTCTTTGGCTATATCCAGTAAGCCCCTTGGATGTCGGCCATACAATAGTTCAAACGGGGAGAAGCCTGTGGATGACTGGGGAACTTCCCTAATGGCAAATAACAGGTATGGTAACAAACAGTCCCAGTTTTTCCCATCCTTATCGACCGCCCGGCGTAACATGCTCTTTAAGGTTTTATTGAACCTTTCCACTAAACCATCTGTTTGTGGATGATAGACTGAGGTTCTGAGATGCTTGATTTTTAGGAGTTTACATAGCTCTTTTGTTACTTGGGACATAAATGGTGTTCCCTGGTCAGATAAGATCTCTTTAGGAATTCCGACCCGGGAAAACAGAAGTACTAACTCTTTTGCTATGTTTTTAGCAGAGGTGCTACGTAGGGGAACTGCCTCCGGATATCGGGTAGCATAATCTAATATTACCAATATATGCTGATGTCCCCTAGCAGACTTTATTAGGGGTCCTACTAGATCCATAGCAATCCGGTCAAATGGTACCTCTATTATGGGAAGGGGTACCAATGGGCTGCGGTATGCTTTGAACGGGGCGGTGAATTGACATTCTGGGCATGAGGAACAATAGTTTGTAATTTCTGCCAGAACCCCAGGCCAATAAAAGCTTCGGAGAACCTTTTCTTTTGTCTTTTCCACCCCTAGGTGTCCCCCCAATGGATGACTATGTGCGAGGTGTAATACTACGTTACGGAATGTCCGTGGTACCAACAATTGTTTAGTTGTAACTGATTTTCTTTTATCAACCCGATATACTAGGTCGTTCTCTACCTCGAAGTAGGGGTAAGCAAGTGACCTATCTGGTTGGCCATGAGTACTATTCTGGTCCCGTATATTTCCCCTTGCTACCGCTAATGTGGGGTCCTCCCACTGGGCCTTCTTAAAACTCCCAGGACTGACCTCTAGGTCAGCGAGGGTCTTATCCTGTACTGGGGTGGTAAGTGCCTGATCAACATCTTGATTTGGGGTATTCCCTACCAAAGTAGTGATGGGGAAGGGAATTTCACAGCACTCCTCCTTTTCCCCCTTCTTATTTGGGCCCTCGTCAACCTCCATTTCTGAAAAAGGGAAAGGATTTGTTTCTTCTAACACTTCGTTATGGTCTGCTATTGAACTCTGGGCGCTATTCTGAGCTGGGGACCACATTTTTAGAAAATGGGGAAAGTCGGTCCCTATTAACACATCATGTGCCAGTTTGGGTACAACACCCACCTTGAAATCTAAAGAACCAAATTCTGTTTCAAAAAAAACATCAACAGTGGAATATTCATGATTATCCCCATGTATACAACAAATTGCCACTCTTTGTGAACTGTTTACCTGTTTCTTCTTAATGGGCAATAGGTATTCGGACACTAGTGTGACCATACTCCCAGAGTCAAGAAGTGCCCGAACCCTCTTACCATTAACCTTTACAAATGCCCACAGATGGTTATTCAAGGGGTCCTCTGGGCTAGGGCCCATACATTGGGACAACAGCGAATAAGGTTCCACGCTGTTGCATTGCATGGGCTCATCATTTAGTGGGCAGATTTTTGCTGTGTGGCCCCTCTCATGACAATTTACACATTTAGGTACATAGTCTGTGTCCCACTTAGAGCCTTTTCCCGGCTCCCCATGTTGGCTATTGCCCTTAGTGTGCGAACCACTGTTGCTGGAGCGGCGTGAAGGTGGTCGCCGCTCTTCAGCGCCCCTTAACCCCGGTACCCTTTTACCGTCTCTGGAAGAGTCCTGGAACCTCGGATAGTGGGGTTGCTCCACGACTGTGGGTTGCGGGTGCTCTTCTGCTGCACTGTACCTTTCTACAAGGGCCACAAGCTCATCCGCATTGTGGGGGTCACTCCGACTGACCCAACGGCGTAAGGCAGAGGGAAGTTTCCTCAAGAACTGGTCCATGACCAACCGTTCCACGATGTGGCTTGCTGAGTTGATCTCGGGTTGTAGCCACTTCCGGGCGAGGTGGATGAGGTCATACATCTGGCTTCGGGTGGCTTTATCCATCGTGAAGGACCATGCGTGAAACCTTTGGGCACGAACAGCCGTGGTTACGCCGAGGCGGGCGAGGATCTCGAACTTCAATTTTGCATAGACGTTAGCTTCGGCTGGCTCTAGATCAAAGTAAGCCTTCTGGGGTTCGCCGCTTAGGAAGGGTGCGATTAGACCAGCCCACTCAGCTTCTGGCCATCCCTCTCTCTGTGCCGTGCGTTCAAACGTGAGAAGATAGGCTTCCACATCATCCGAGGGTCCCATCTTCTGAAGGTAGTGGCTTGCCCTGGTCATTTTCGGAACTGGGGCTGCCTCTGCCAGTGGAAGGTTACTGATAGTCCCCCTCAGGATCTCGAGTTCCTGCTGTAAGCCCTGAGCGAACCGCTTTTGCTCCTCTCTCAGCAGGCGGTTTGTCTCTTGCTGGTTTGCATTAGTCTCTTGCTGGGCTATTAACAGCTGTCGCTGGGTTTCACTCGCCTGTTGCTGGGCTTCATTCGCGTCTTTCTGGACAGCGACATTGCGTACCAGCGCACTCACCACGTCTTCCATCTTGTTTGGAGAGAGAGAAAAAAAAAACCTTCTTTTTTTTTTTTTTTTTTAAAGTTCTTTAACCCCCAGACCTTTCAGTGTTCTGCCCGCATTCTCCACCATATGTGACAAACGGCTTACTCCGGGGCTCCGCCGTCTGTCCGGGACTGTTAGAACACGGTCTTTTAGGGTAGGTTAAATGATGAGACGTCACGTACTGTTCCTTTAAACAGGCTATGCCTGGTTTATTCAGTCCCAGGCACTGAGACTGCCACAGTTTAAACAGAAAACAAAGCCAAACAAAAAGCTGCTCGTCTGAGCGATAACTTAAACTTAGATGTCCCTGACTCAGAGTTGGAAGTGGCTTGTCCACTTCCACCAACAAAATAAGTACCTTTGCAGTCTTTAGACAAACTAACAGAATGAATGAAGCGATTTGGGAAAGAGGCTTTCTCACCCCTCTGCAGTTCAGCAGCCTTCCAGGCTCTTGGGCGGGGCCCAGAGGAAACAGGAAACAGGTCTTATATACCTGAACTCTAATCAGCATGACAGGTGACAGAAAACAGGCAGCAGACAAACTGTGGAATGGAGTGCCTGTACCACGAGGCTGCCCTGTTCAGCTTAGACAGGACAGAAACTGTTCAGTATCCTGGGAGCCCTGTATATGGAGTTTATTACCAACCCCTGGTTTCTGTCACAGTATATATATATATATATATATATATATATATATATATACAGTATATATATATATATATATATATATATATATATATATATATATATATATATATATATATCAAAATGGGGCAGCCCTCAATCTGGCGATTCCACCTCAACCACCATAATGTAAAGTCTGTGACTGTATAGGTTTGACTAGACAACTATGTATGGTAATTACCAGGCAGAAGGCAGAGGTTAAATAAAGAGTTTATTTTGACAGGAGCCAACTGGAACAACACAGTAAAAAAAAAAAGAACAATAACTCCCCAAGAACAGGCAATATGGGGGACTCCTAGCTCGCTAGGTGCAGGGCGCTTCCGTAGCTAGTTTACACTGGAAGCTGCATCGATCCATCCGTTGCAGGATATCCCTGTAATTTGGAATGACCGCCCTTGGTTACACAGTTCACATAAAGAACTGTAAAGAGAAACCCCCGCTACTGCTGTAATATAATATGGGATAGATGTATGTAGGTGCTAGTGGGGCAGAATTAAATGATACACTAGAGATAAAGAACCCTAATGAAGCACTCATACATTGTGTTGAGATGATTACTTGAAGTTAAAACTAGATTTTATTAGGAACATGATAAAATAATGGGATTAAAAATAGGATTAAACTAAATGACATTGTCTCTCAACACAGTGTAAGAGTGCGACACAGTTCACACTCATGTTTGTCTCTAGACACCAAGACCAACCAAAAACAACTTTATATACTTTCCTGACCTCCCTTGGAAATATGGAGAACAGGGTGCTGACCAAAAGTGGAGACCATTACTCTGCTGAGCCAATCAGGAGCGTGGGGGGCCCCTTCAATAGACCAACCAGGAAAATGGGTGGAGCCAGCATCTTAGGGTGGCCCATAGGGGCAACGCCTAGGAGCATGAGAAATTGGAACTGACCAATGGGAAATGGGCCAACGTGGCTAGGACCCAAAGCATGATCCCCAAATTCAGTTCTATACCTCCCACAGGGTTAGACATCTCACTGCCAGGGAGACATCAATGCTTCGGCATTTGAGAATGTATTCTCCCAGCAGGTGGGTGCATCTTTCCCAGCTTTCCATTGTCCCTAAATACTGAATCAACATTTCACTGTTCTTTCACACCTTTGTCAGGACTTAACAAGAGCAGAACATACAGTGAATTAAACAGGTAACACTATACAACAAACAAAGTAAATAAAACCGTCAAAGTCAAGACTCCTCACTGGTGACATCATGAAAGCAGTGCACAACATAAGTATTGTGGTTAAATTATGAAAAGATTTTAAAAAGTCAATCAAATATATTCACAAGTTTCCCTGAATTGTCTCTATACAAAATAAATATTTATATATCTTCTTAAAGTACACACATAGTACAATAAATAAGCGAACAAGAGCAATTGTGGTAAATAGCTAAACTTATTTTAGCCAAAGATATTCACAATGTATGATATGATATTGAGTATAATTGACACTCTATATTTTGTGACATTCATGTTTAGTAGCATCACAGAAACCTATTTAACTTTGTAAAAGGATGGTCTGTGACCTCAACTAGTCTTATGAAAAAACAAAGGAAGAGAATATCTCGCGCTTAATTGTTATACAGTACATCACTCTGACCCATTTTTCAGGCGCGATACCAGAAACGTGCTTGACTGAGATTGTTACATAATGTATAATAAAGATTTAATGAGGAACTCCAGAAGTATATGATCTATAATAGACTATAGGGATCACTAGTAAAAATCTAGGACCTAAATATAGTAATGTTCCTATGCCCATAATGACAGGGCTATATTAGATTCCAAGGGGGAGGAGCTATCTACGTCCGTCAGGCTCATAAAGCCTCTATGTCCAATTATGCAAACGCGATCTGCAAGTACTGCTTCAGAGAGCAGAAGATGGAAAATAATATGGCAAATGGCTTCTAACGCTTCTGTGTTATAATAGCTGCTTACAGTTGATATGCTGTATTACATGAGGAGTGCTAAAGAATGTAGAAAATAGCATCATTAATTTCCCATTGATTCTGTAATCTAGTTATCAAATGTCAGTAACAATACTTACACAATTGTACAATACAGTTGAAAAAAAGAGGCACATAAATACAGAGATTAAAAAAACACCTAATTATCAAGTAGTAGTAATTATGAAGCACACAGGAATCAGAATTGTAAAAAGTTTACTCTGTTTTAATCCGTAAGCAGAGCAGGTACAAACATAATGTGACGTTTCAGACTCTACTGAGGAAACGGCATTTGTGCCCTGAGACATCACATTATGTATAGTATTATGTATTATAGTCGGTGCACCAGCACAACCACTTTCACAGATTTAATTTTATCAGATTCATCATCATCATCACCACAACAACCACGACCAAAACTATATCCACCTTTTCTTGCCTCTCTAAGTCCACTTTCAAAACATTTCTTAAAACAACTTAACTGGTATTATGGTATTACTATTAGACATGTTAATATTATTTGTTAACTTCACACACACATGTATAGTGATACAGTCACTGTCTCTGTATGGGCTGAAGTGGTGAAGCTAGTGTGCTTGCCAGCCTACGAGAGTTAACCTCCCCTGGCGAGGCTTGTTGCAGGTGCAACAAATCAACAAGCAGAACTCCTGATTGAACAGGAGGGGTAAAAGGCAGACAGAGACAGGGCCGCCGACAGGTGGGGGGAGGGGCGGGGGGGCAGCCGGGACAAGCGTCCCGGGCCAAGTGGCTTTGGGGGCAGACAAAGCAGTTTCCGCCGGGCCCCGACTCTCCCCAGCTACAGGCCTCCCTCCCCACTGACTGCTCCATTCCGGACCCTGTGACTTTGGCGCATGCCGGGCCTCCCTCTCATGACGGCACGCGCCGGAAGCTGAGCCAAGCTTACTTCTGGCATGCTGATGTCAGAGAGGCCCGTCGCGTGGCAGCAAGCTTAGCGTCGGACAGAGTATGGAGGGAGGGTTGCAGCTGGGGAGGGGGTTATATGTATTACGGAGGCGCGGTTTTTTGTATGTATTTGGGGGGTTTGTATATATTTGGGGGGTGGGGGGTTGTATATATTTGGGGGATGGGGATTTTTTGCATGTATTTGGGGATGGGAAGTTTTTTTTTATTGGGGGTGAGGTTTTTTGTGAGGGGGGGAATGAGTGTGAGGAGGGAGGAAAAGAGGGAGTAAGAGTGAGAGGCAGGGGAGAGAAATACATGTGAGGCGGGGGTCAGGGATTGAGTGAGAGTGGGGTAATTGATGGAAAGGGGAGAGTGCGATGTGAGACATAGGGGGAGAAATAAATGGGAAGATGGAGGGAAATAGAGGCGGCTCGCGAGGTGTGAAATGGGGGTACTCACGAGGTGTGAAATGGAGGGCTTGCAACTGCTGATGAGGGGGGTGGGTGGGGGGGTGCTGGTCATAACTCTAGTCCTGGGCCCCGGGAAATCTGTCTGTGGCCCTGAACAGATAGCAAAAAGAAAATTTCCAGGCATTCAACTGAGACTGCATCTTTAATCAATGGGGATATATATATATTACTCCAAGGAGGTAATGCACAAGTTCATGCAGCAATAAATAGTGCATTAGCATTAATGCAAAACACCTTTCGTTAGGGTGCAATATCCTCTGCTACATTTGTGGGTCCATGCACACCATTTGTTAAGGTCTGTGCTGCACTTATCCTGTGGAAGCAGAACAATGAAGGATCCTTTGAAAACAAAATCCATTTACTTGAAAGATTAAGTTTAAGTTTAGGTCTGTAAGAACAGGTACTTGTGGGGGAAAAAAATATTTTACCACTGCTAATGACGTTTTCTTGGATGGTATACATATCTGACATACTTCTATCTTGAAGATTTTGTCTTAACAAGAGTTTGCAGCAAAAGTTGCCAAACTCTATAAAAAGTGATGTACGTATATATCAAAATATGCAAGTGTATCGACTTATGGCCCCCTTTAATTCATTGATCTCTTCATCAAAGGAATGATAAGACATGCTCATCTCTACTATACTCATCTCTTCAATATTATAAAAGATACAGGAACTACAATGGATCAATTTGCATTATTTGGCTAATATAGAGGCACCAATTTTTGGTTGCATTAACTCAAAGAAAATATATGTTGCAATGTTTAGCAAATATGACACCAAAAATATTTACAGCTGCAAAGCAAATATAAGACACATTGGAGAAAATTAACTTAAGAACTAGGAACGTGCAAACTTTTCGGTAAAGTAAATAAGGTAAAATTTCCAGGGTTTTCTTTCGCAAGAAAATGTTTTTGGCCAAACATGAAGAGTCAGTATGCAAGGTTACATGGCCCTTTACATACAGTACTGCAATTGTCACTACATTTCTGGTGAAAAGTGGCAAAACTCTGACAAAATTGAACGTCTCTTAAACTTCTGTAAAATTGTGATCAAATATTTTCGAACAATATTGCACTTCACTAATAAGCTCTGGTGTGGTGTATTTCCCCACAATCTGCCGTTAATTGACCTGTCCCCCTCCTGCCTTTTGCCTCTAAACTCCTTGAACGTCTTGTATTCTCTCGCTTGCTCCATTTTCTCAACACCTATTCTCTCCTAGACCCTCTACAATCTGGCTTCCGCACTGCTCACTCCACGGAAACAGCCCTCACTAAAATAACTGACGACCTCTATGCTGCCAAAGACAGAGGTCATTACACTCTGCTCATATTACTCGACCTCTCTGCAGCATTTGATACTGTGGATCACCCTCTTCTCCTTCACATTCTCCATACTCTTGATATTCGGAACAAAGCTCTATCCTGGATCTCATCCTACCTCTCCCATTGTACTTTCAGTGTCTCTTCTGCTAACACCTCCTCCTCCTCTATTGATCTCTCTGTGGGGGTACCCCAGGGCTCTGTCCTGGGACCTCTTCTCTTTTCTCTGTACA
The DNA here is from genome assembly GCF_040206685.1 of Ascaphus truei. Lineage (NCBI taxonomy): Eukaryota > Metazoa > Chordata > Amphibia > Anura > Ascaphidae > Ascaphus > Ascaphus truei. The sequence goes on along the minus strand of NC_134486.1, from coordinate 236,127,647 downwards.
CACTCTCTCTAAGTGACCTAATAACATCTTTTGGGTTTAAATATCACCTCTATGCTGACGACACACAAATATACTTTTCAACTCCCGACCTTACACCTGCTATACAGACCAAAGTTTCTGAATGTCTCTCTGCTATATCATCCTGGATGGCCCTCCGTCGCCTTAAACTCAACATGGCTAAAACAGAGCTCCTCATACTTCCTCCCAAACCTGGCCCTACTACCTCCTTCCACATTACTGTTGGAACTACGATCATTCACCCAGTAGCCCAAGCACGCTGCCTAGGGGTCACACTCCACTCCTCTCTCACATTCGCCCCTCACATTCAAAACATTTCTAAAACTTGTCGCTTTTTCCTCCGCAATATAACAAAGATACGCCCTTTCCTCTGTTGCTCGACTGCTAAAACTCTGACTCAGGCCCTCATTCTCTCCCGTCTTAATTACTGTAACCTCCTGCTGTCCGGCCTTCCTGCCTCTCACCTGTCTCCCCTACAATCTATCCTAAATGCTGCTGCCAGAATCACTCTACTCTTTCCTAGATCTGTCTCAGCATCTTCCCTCCTGAAATCCCTCTCCTGGCTTCCAATCAAATCCCGCATCTCACACTCCATTCTTCTCCTCACTTTTAAAGCTTTACACTCTTCTGCCCCTCCTTACATCTCAGCCCTAATTTCTCGCTATGCACCATCCCGACTCTTGCGTTCTGCTCAAGGATGTCTTCTTTCTACACCCTTTTTATCTAAAGCCCTCTCCCACCTTAAACCTTTTTCACTGACTGCCCCACACCTCTGGAATGCCCTTCCCCTCAGTACCCGACTAGCACCCTCTCTATCCACCTTTAAGACCCACCTTAAGACACACTTGCTTAAAGAAGCATACGAATAGCACTGTGAACATTCTGAACACATGATACATAAAGCTTGGCCCCCTGCAGACGCACTTACCAGAACTCCCTCCTACTGTCTATGTACGTTCTCCCTACCTACCAATTAGATTGTAAGCTCCTCGGGGCAGGGACTCCTCTTCCTTAATGTTATGTTTATGTCTAAAGCACTTATTCCCATGATCTGTTATTTATATTATCTGTTATTTATTCGATTACACATGTATTACTACTGTGAAGCGCTATGTAAATTAATGGCGCAATATAAATAAAGACATACAATACAATACAATACAATTGCCATTCAAGTCAATGGCAGTTAATGCCAAATTGTGGTGCTATGCTTAATGAATCCACACGATTGCATCATTTTAGTGAGGTCTATTAAAAATTAGCTTCATAGACCTGTAATTGAAGAGACAGATTTTTTTTATTTTTTGATTCTCTGGAATGTGCCTTACACACTTCTGCACTTTTAAATTCCTCTAGATAATGACAAAGAGAGTTTCTGTAATATGAGGAGAGCTATTTCTCAGCCTTACATCCTGATACAAAAGCTTGGCACATGCAGGTAAGTACACGTGTTAAATTATAACAAAGGAAGTCACTTAGCATTCTATAAAAACCAAGTGACGTTGTGTCAAAAAAGAAACAAATATCTGCAAAACTAAGGGCTAGATTCAATAAAGGGCACCAATTTGGCAAGCATTGCCAATCACTCAAATTGGGTTTGCTCGAGCTGGTTAATATTACAGCACCTACGAACTACTGTAGATGAAACTTACGTATGAACTTGTACATGCTTTTCATTATACTACTGCACGTATATACTGGATAAATAGAGTATACAACTGGTTATTCATTTTTAGTGTGTGTACATACTGTATTAGTAAAAGGAGCATATACACACCAAGAAGAAGCAATAGTATGACATTTCCTTTTTTACTTACAGTAGCATATACGTATAGAAGCTGGCTTTAAAGTTTTATGATATATATATTTAGCCTCTAAAATGTATATATTTTTATTTATATAGCACCAACAATGTACACAGTACTTTACAAAAGAAACAACACTATACAATACAGTAACAATATTACAAGCAAATACTGATGCAGCGGCCGTTATTCGAACACTTCACGCGTCATGTACATCGCAATCCCGATTTGAAACCGCGGGATGAATTCCAGCCTTCCCGCACTAAGATGCGAGCGCGGCGAGTGCAGAAAAATGAATTTTAGTGTTTTGGCTTTTAAAAACATATATCATCCTAGGGAAGAGATGTAGCTTTATCTAAAGATGTTTCCCAACATCTACTTGAGCAAGACAGCAGCGGATCCAAAGCACAAACTCTCTAAGGGTTCATAAAAAGAAAAAATATACACAGTGCAAATTTGTTACCAATGGATAAGAGAAGTGCTCAAAGAATATTACTGTATGAATTGCCCACTCACGTGCTACAGTATAAGAGAAATTCAGGTGTTTTTCAAATACATGAAGGGTATATGGTGGAGTCTTGAATCTTTCCTTAAGGACATTTATAAATTCATACTCCAATAGAGTATGTGAGAAAAGAGATAGAGAGAACATACTGCAAAACTGTTTAATAAAATTAAAATGTACACTAGAGCAGTGGACAATGCACTCATATGCTTCAGGAATTTAAAAGCATATAGACCACCCAGGGTCTTATAGCGCATCGTCCTTGGTACTCGCTTGGAAATGTAAAAATGTCCTAAAGGAAAGATTCAAGACTCCACCAAATACCCTTCATATATTTGAAAAACGCCTGCATTTCTCTTATACCATGTGAGTGGGCAATTCATAGTACTCTTTGAGCACTTCTCTTCTTCATTGGTAGCAAGTTTGCACTATGCATATTTTTTCTTTTTTATGATTCCTGGGAGAGTTTGTGCCTTTGTTACGCTGCTGTCAAGAATATTTTATAGTTAGAGCGCTTCCTCTTTTGTTGTATATTCATATTTGTTGTTCCATTAGGATAGCAGCCTACTATTTACTAGTTAGAGCGCTTCCTCTTTGTTGTATAAGAATATTTATTGTTCCATCAGGATAGCAGCCTACTATTTACTAGTTAGAGCGCTTCCTCTTTTGTTGTATAATAATATTTTTATGCCTGCCTGTAAAGATCCATACATGATACATAAAGTTGCACAGTCCTTGAACAGCATGACTTGGTGAATAAGGCTAAGGTCCCGCTCCCAGAGTCAGCGCACCCGCACTGCAGACAGGCGGTGCACTGAGATACACAGACCGCGATATGCGGTCTGTAGGGAGCGGGAGCCGGAGCGGGAGGTGGGCGGGAGTGGGAGGCTTGACAGGGAGGGGGGGCGTGGCTTGAGCGGAGGGACCCGCTACTCTCCCCCCCCCCCTCCCTCCACGGACTCGGGCTGGAGCTGGAGCTGCTGAGGGTAACTTTAAACACACACACGCAGGCACTCATACACACACACACACAGGCAGGCAGGCACTCACGCACTAATACACACACACGCGCGCACACACAGGCAGGCACTCACGCACTCATAAACACACACACACAGACAGGCACTCACGCATTCATACACACACACACACACAGACAGAGGCAGGCACTCACGCACTCGGGCACACACATACACACACAGACAGGCACGCACGCACTCAGACACACACACAGACAGGCACTCACCTGCTTTCACTCCACACTCCTCCCCGCTCCCCGAAGCCTCTCCTCCTCCCGAAGCCTCCCCTCCCCATTGGCTCACAGCCACACCACGTGACGCGTCAACGCTAGGAAACACCATTCTCTTGTGTCTCCTAGCGGCTGACGCGCCACAGCGTGTAGTCAGCTGTGCCGCCAGGGGGGACCGGGACCGGCTCGCGAGGACTCCCCTGCTGGTGGGGAACTCGCGACATGGCCGCCCGCGCCAACGAGCGCAGCGGGACCGAGGCCTAAGAGCAGTTCCAAAGAATGGGGAAACAGTTTCAGGCGAGGAGAATCATGCTTGTGCAGCCAACACAATATACTGTAGACAAAGTTCTCAAAATGCAGTTCTCCTCTAGGACAGAGGTACAAAGTACATCTCCACTCACAAGTTCACAATGCAATTCTTCATTTATTGTAACAGCAAAGAACAGAGGAGAAACAACGTTTCAACGTGCATTTCATGACCTGATGAAAGGTCCATATGGGACCTGAAACGTTGTTTCTCCTCTGTTCTTTGCTGTTACAATAAATGAAGATAGGAAAAATAAGGGATGTCCCCATGGGACTGATGCTACAACTTTGTAGGTATAGTGTGGACACGTGGAGAGAGTCAGTAAGAAACCACCGCAGCAACAAGATAAACAATAAGTCCATAAACATATGATTGTAGACCTCTATCACTGATGGGGGGCGTATGGAGCACGGCTGGTAGAGATACCCCGGAGCCCTATCTGGACAGAACCCAGGAATAAATCACAATTCCAGCTACTGCTAGCCTCACCTGCATCTTGTGATCGAGAGGTAAATCCTGCCGGTAAACATCATTCTATGAACTGAAGAACTGCCGGGTGCTGCTGTGAAGAGGCGTTGCTTGTTGCTGTGTGATGCGGTGGTGTGCTCCTGCTCGCAAGTGGTGTAGAAAGGTAAGCAAAGGGTGAACAGACGGCGGTCACTGCTCCACTGAAAAAACTCTCCAACCAGGCGTGTAAAACAAAAAAACTTTAATAAATCAAAACGTACAACCTCATGTCAGTAACACTCTCTCATGTTACTGACATGAGGTTGTACGTTTTGATTTATTAAAGTTTTTTTGTTTTACACGCCTGGTTGGAGAGTTTTTTCAGTGGAGCAGTGACCGCCGTCTGTTCACCCTTTGCTTACCTTTCTACAATAAATGAAGAATTGCATTGTGAACTTGTGAGTAGAGATGTACTTTGTACCTCTGTCCTAGAGGAGAACTGCATTTTGAGAAATGTGATGGTGAATAAAGGGGAACACTAAACTTGCTCATTAGATGCGATTTGGTATTTTTTCACATTCATCAAAGTCAATAGAACATGATAAGATAAGCGCCAGCAGACTAACACAAGGGTGCAATTTTTAGAGCATGCTGGTGACTCTGCCATGAAAAAGTTACCCCCCGCAAAAAAAATCATACTCAATGAAGATAGCAGAGGGACATTGCCAAGCTTTTGAGTCATCCGTCATGTTATAATTTTTTACAGTCATCAAGAGACTTGTTCAGCTCACTCCACCTCTTCACCTACTCCAAAAAATAACTGCTATTAAAGTGGCAATCCAAGATAGCAATTAAAACAATAATAATAATTTTAACATACGATTGAAGCAGGGGCTTTTCACAGCTGAACCCCATTCGTTTCAGCTCCAGGGCCCCTTTTTCTGGTGATGCGTATCTCTGTAGGGGATCATCCCCATAGCCGCTCCGCTAGCAGTATTAATGTAATGGCGGAGAGTCAAAGCTCCCATGTCCTGCGGGCCAACAGGAAGCCGTGATGTCATCAGGTCCGGCTTCCTATTGGCCCGCATGACGCGGTAGCTTTAAGCTTTGCCGAGATACCAACAACCCGTTTGGTGGTCGGTTTCTCAGGAAGCAGGGGGTCCCTGGAGTTGAAATTAATGGGGTTCAGATCCAGGGATCCCCTGTTTCAAACCTATGTAAAAAAAATGCATGAATTGCTCTTTTAAAGCTGGCTGCAGATTACATGTAAAACTAAAATTAATCTAAGTTGCTAGCCCCTCTGGCAGTGAAAGGGCTAAAAAATAAAGCCTAATATCTGTAAAGGGGGGGGGGGGGGGGGGCATTTCCCGGTATGCTCCATTGGCTATAATGGGGACTGCAAAATGTCTTAAACACCTTTTTCTTCAATGTTACAAAAATGCAACTAGCCTACATCAAATATTTACATATCTTCTTTTAACCACTGCAGTAAAACTTGTAAAAAGAAACATAAGTCCAAATGACAGAAATGAACACTGCAATTGAATTCCCTTGTGTGTAGACTAATATAAGTTACTGTTAACCCCTTCTATACTGAAAGGACCTGCAAGGACCCTGTTTTGTGCCATTCAAGGTTTAAAAACGGTCTACTCTTCTTAAGATATTCAACTGTTCAATATTGTGCATGCATCCAGCATCCAATCGGTTAATATTGAACATTGCTACAGCAATTGGTTACAATGCTGTCAGTATGTAACTTTCCAATAAGTGTAAGACATGTAAATATTAAATTATAAACATTTTATAGAAATTGTAAATGTTTTAAGAAATGTTTAAATGTTCCATGTTCATTTTTAGCGATAACTTATTGCATTAGTTCAGTGCTTTATAACCTTTTTTTTTTAGTTAAGGAACCCTATAATTATATTGTAAAATTCTGCAGAACCCCAACCCTCTCTAATATCTTGTCTGAGATCAGATGCATTATACATTCTTCTGTATTTGATACAATTTTCAAATGACCTGAAAATTGCAGAGAACCCTTTAGTGATGCCTGGGGAACCCAATGGTTCCTTGCAACCCCTGTTGGAAAACACTGCATTGGGTGATCCAATATAGAAGTCTCCCCCTGCATCCCTTTAGGGCCAGCTACAGTATGAGGATAACATTCCTGCACAGCCTAACAGCCCCTGTGACCAGGCAGTCAATACAACTCCAACATGAAAGGGTCACAAAATACTTTCTAGTAAAATTCCATTCATAGTGAACAAATGAAATATAACATAAAACATACTAAAAATATTATTAGTAATAAAATCATATAATCTCGAAAACGCTTTAATAATGCAGTAGCAGACCAAATATGTTTTGTTAATAATGCAGTAATAGAACAAATAGCGTTGTGTTAATAATGCAGTAATAGAACAGATAATGTATGCTACAGGTACATGCAGGATTAGAACAGGATATCAATGGGAAATGTCCTTGGCTTCATAAAAACCAGCAGCTACTGTAGTCTGATGCTGTAAATTTCTCTTAACAAAAGGCATGAGGGAATCCCATGGAGTAAGTACTGAATATGTAACGCAATGGCTTTCACATTAACAAACTGCTGAAGAAGCCCTGCACTAATTAAATAGTCCACAGGAAAAATACTGTATATGTTTTATGTAACAGTAAGTAACTCGCTATAGCAGAGCTGCACACAAAACTCCTACAGTATAAGAATAATCTCTTTTATTAACTTAAGTCTTCCCTCATCTTCATTTTAAGCATATTCACCTCTTTACACATTTGTCCCAATTGAGAACATATCCATTCTTAAAGTAAAGAATAACCACACACTTTGCCCCTGGCGACTACAAGGGAATCACCCTCTTAAACCCTTCACTGCCCTGCTGGTACCGAAGGGGTTACAAGTAAAGATCACATAAATCATATACACCCATTGACTTTAATTAAAGTAAAGATTAGCATCTTCTACACATCAATTGCTGCATAAAATATAGACTACAGGGAATTAACTTATTAAAAATAAAGATCACACATTATATGACCCCACAAGCTACGACGGGAATAACCATTTTTATCATTGAGGTCCATAAAAATCAATTGCCCATTTTAGTCTTGAATTGGATAACTAGCATAAAAGTCAGACATCTCACAAATGACAGAGAATCTCTCGTGTGTGTGTGTGTGTGTGTGTGTGTGTGTGTGTGTGTGTGTGTGTGTGTGTGTGTGTGTGTGTGTGTGTGTGTGTGTGTGTGTGTGTGTGTGTGTGTGTGTGTGTGTGTGTGTGTGTGTGTGTGTGTGTGTGTGTGTGTGTGTATTATATATACTATATATATTTTAAAAAAAATACCTCTTAGTAAAAGAAACGTTGGTTAAAGCCGTATTGCTTTGCTGTGCCTCCAATCCAAATATCCTCAATAAAAAAAAGTAGACAAAAGAGACCATGAATTGCCTGGGTGTTCAAATTCAAAGGCTCCTGAAAGGGTCAACTTTACTTAAGGGGAGCCTTGTCTTGAATGGTTTGGAAGAAGTGTTCTGACCCCTTTATATACTGTGTTCTCCAGTGCATGCTGTCAATCAGCCTCATAAGGAAGCACTTTCAAGAAGGAACAAAAAAAAAAAAAACATCATTCCTCTGCCGGAATGACATAATCCTCCTTCCTTAGACCTGACAATATGCTCTCGTCTTGCTGAAGGTGATGCTGAAGCCTGCCCCCTTCTGTGAGTCAAGAGGACATTCCCAGTCTGGTAAGGAGGGGCCAGATGGAGCAGAGAAAAAGTCACTTGCTTCTTGCTTCTTTTGTCTTCTTCACTCCGACAAGCCAAAGCTATAAATGAAGTAACAGGCTAGTGGGAGATTACTTCTCTCAGTTCGTCTATTTTTTTTTAAAGAACAAACACTTTAAAGTTTACAGGGAGTCACCGTTAATTCTGTGACTTATAATGCAGATCATTGCAGAATAAGGATACATTCACCGGTTTCTGACTATGAACGTGACACATAAATCCAAAGAATTTTGCATGGAAGCAGTTCATTTAAATGTTCCTTCCATACTTGTAATCACAGGGAGGGGGTTAATTCCTTTGTTCCCACTGCTAATACACGTGTGCACAATGATTTAACTCCAAAATTCCCAAGTATGTAGCATTGTAGATAGGAGGTTAACTGAGGGAATAACTCACTTGTTCCTTAGGGAGATTGCAACATTGGTTCCCATTGTAGAAAGGTTGAAAAATAACTGGTTCACACGGAAAATTGCAGAGGAAGCGGTTAGCTATAGCTACTGTACTTAGTTTCTAAAGTATGTAAAATTGCCCATAAATTACTACGTTTTTTAACGCAGTTTTACAGAAAAAAGGGTTTATTTTTATGATTTCTACAAGGTATTGCAGAGACAGGATAAATGGTTAGTTGTTATAAATTATTGCAGGGATGGGGTACATGTTGGTTTCCACATAAAGGTGCATAGAAACAGTTGTCACTCTCTGCTTGAATATTGTGCTAAGTGAGGCAACATACCGTACATGCATCAACTTTCACTTGCAGCATCTTCATTTATTATATTAAATAGGACTCACTGATTTCTATAGAGAAAGACAGAGAAAAGGTTAAATGTCACCCGAGATCTTTGATCAGGGTATACCCGAAGGTCAATTTCTCCGATATAGGATGTTATGTTCTGAAGAGCACTCATTTTTTAAACACTCACAAAAATTAAGCCACAGATTTTCAGCAAGGGGCTATCAACAAGAAGATATACAGACAGCTTTTGAACAAGCAAATAATACAGATAGGAGACACCTATTGTGTCACAATAAAAATTCTAAAAGAATTAGAGAAGACATTTTCAGAGTCTTTATTTGTGACCAAATTTAACAAACAAGCGTATCAAATGCACAATATTACACATAGACATTGGCACACATTGAAATTGGACACTGATCTTACATCATTTCTACAAGAGGATCCAAGATTTGTCTTTAAAAAAGCCAAATCCTTAGCATCTTTTTTATCTCCTAGCTTATTAAATTCCAATCCCATCACTAATGGTATTCGTGGTATTCCCAATGGCTTTTACAAATGTGGCCGTTGTGGGTTTTTTCAATATGCTAAACCTATGAAAAATTCAGTAGCATGCTACCTAAATCTAACCACACAATCTCTACTTTCATTAGCTGCCACACTAGTCATGTATATACTGTACTATGGTGTGGTTGTGGTATGAGATATGTGGGCCGAACGATTAGACCATTAAAAATAAGGATTGCTGAACATGCTAGGCTTATCAAAAAGAATGACACATCACACCCGTTGTCTGAGACACTTCTCCAATTGCTCACAAGGGGGCATACATAATTTTCAGTTCACAGGGATGGAACATGTCAAATGACATATTAGAAGAGGTGAAAGATTAGTCACCCTGAACCAACGAGAAATGCATTGGATCTTCACATTGAATACGCTCCATCCTGGAGGTATCAATGTTGAATGGGAGCTCCAACATTTCCTTTGTGATTAAGATATTACATTTAATTGAGGCCAATAATCTGTCTACTAAGAGGGGTCACATGCTATTTCATCTTCATACATAACATTTTTCAGTTCAAGTTAATATTAGAGTCCATCAAGATAGACTGTCTAAATAATTACTTAATTTAGATTATTGCGTACAGGAGGGCCCCGGGTGTACGTCTGGTTCCGTTCCAGGGGCCCGCCGTATAGTGAAAATTGCCAGAAAGCAGATCCGGCGATTTTCTGTTCTGCGCATGAGCAAACCAGCATTTTTGTCCTATTATCTGCACATGCATATCGTCGTTCTGTGCATGCATGCTTGGCGCAACCGCCCATTCTGCGCACGCGCGACATAGGCTCCAACATGGCGGCCCCCTTCTCGGTGCCGCCGTATCGGCGGATCGCCGAAAAGCGGAGCGCCGAGAAGCTGCTGTACAATATATATCACCAAACTTTTATATTATAAATAGATATAGGGGCCTATGCAGAGAAGTGCGAATACATGCCGTTTGGCATGTATTCGCCATAATTTGCTTCCTGAATGCAGAGAGGCTTTTATCAGTGGCGAAAAAAGATGTATTCGGCAGAAAAATTTGAAAAGTACATGCTTCCGCCAAACGGTTGGCGAGAAGTGTATATTTTAGCAAATTCGCCATGTGTATAAAGTCTCCATATGCAGGAAACGTAAATGTCACATATTCGCCATGTGTTGTGTAATTTTATGCGCACAAATTGCCAATACAGTTCGCCAGAAAAAAACGGCAATAACCGTGCCTTCACATGGCGAGAAGTGCTGGCAGTGCGTTTAATAAATAAATAAACTGCCCCAAGCCCAGCAGCTGATCCCGTTGTGAAGCCCGGCACTCCGCAGCAGTACTCACCCCCCTCCCTCCCCCCAAGCCCAGCAGCTGATCCCGTTGTGAAGCCCGGCACTCCGCAGCAGTACTCACCCCCCTCCCTCCCCCCAAGCCCAGCAGCTGATCCCGTTGTGAAGCCCGGCACTCCGCAGCAGTACTCACCCCCCTCCCTCCCCCCAAGCCCAGCAGCTGATCCCGTTGTGAAGCCCGGCACTCCGCAGCAGTACTCACCCCCCTCCCTCCCCCCAAGCCCAGCAGCTGATCCCGTTGTGAAGCCCGGCACTCCGCAGCAGTACTCACCCCCCTCCCTCCCCCCAAGCCCAGCAGCTGATCCCGTTGTGAAGCCCGGCACTCCGCAGCAGTACTCACCCCCCTCCCTCCCCCCAAGCCCAGCAGCTGATCCCGTTGTGAAGCCCGGCACTCCGCAGCAGTACTCACCCCCCTCCCTCCCCCCAAGCCCAGCAGCTGATCCCGTTGTGAAGCCCGGCACTCCGCAGCAGTACTCACCCCCCTCCCTACCCCCAAGCCCAGCAGCTGATCGCTATGGGAAGCCCTGCACTCAGAAGCAGTACTCACCCCCTCCCTCCCCCCAAGCCCAGCAGCTGATCGCTATGGGAAGCCCTGCACTCAGAAGCAGTACGTGTGTATGTGTGTGTGTATGCATGTGTGTGTATGTGTGCATGTGTGTGCATCTGTGTGTGTGTGTGTGTGTGCATGTGTGTATATATATATATATATATGTGTGTGTGTGTGTGTGCAGACGAAGTGACAGCAATCAGCTGTTTACTTCAGAAATTGGGCGCGCAATTCAAGTCAAGTCTCGCGAGACTGACGAGATGAACTTCACAACTCACTGCATGATATTATCGCCGAATGCAAGTACCTCCCTGTGTAATGCCTACATAACCTCTCGCCATTTCTACACATTGAGATGTTCTTGCCACTATGCTGTTTCTGCATTTGGAAATCTCATAACGCCAAAATTTGGCAATTGTGAAACTATGGAGATTTTTTTTTTCCAACGTCTCTGCATAGGCCCCATAGTCACCATTTATTTATCTATCTTTCATATATACATGATTGTCCAACATAAGTTAGATTCATTATTTAACTAATAAATTATATATTCACTATCGATTTATATACATTATATATATCATTACTATAGTTGTCCACTGTCTTCATTGTCTTATAAGTTTGTTATTGCACAGTGCTGGTTTTTATATTTTGTGTTGTTAAGTTGTTACTTTATACAGTGGTGTGAAAAAGAAAGTACACCCTCTTTGAATTCTATGGTTTTACATATCAGGACATAATAACAATAATCTGTTCCTTAGCAGGTCTTAAAATTAGGTAAATACAACCTCAGATGAACAACAACACATGACATATTACACCGTGTCATGATATATTTAACAAAAATAAAGCCAAAATGGAGAAACCAAACTGCAGTAAGTTATACAATATAAGCATATGCTTTGATATTTCAACCCCTTCTGGGCTTATTTCACATAACACTAGTATGCATTTAGCGTAGGGACCTGCTATAGAGACTAACCTTGACATGGTTAGCAGGCTTGGCATTATTTGTTCAAAGGATGTATACCAAAAGTCTCCTTTTTCTTATAGGTATTTACAACATACATACATACATACATACATACATACATTATGTATGTACTGTACTATATATATATATATATATATATATATATATATACACAGTGGTTGACAAATCACCAAAAAATCTACTCGCCACACAAAAAAATCTACTCGCCACCTAGTACCAAACATGTGCTGCTTGGGCCAATATTTACTCGCCCGGGGGTTAAATCCACTCGCCCGGGGCGAGCATATGTATAGGTTTGTCGAACACTGTATATATATATATATATATATATATATAAGTACTGTACTGTACTGTATGTGTTTGGTGGTGAGGAGGGGGGGGTTGATTTATTTAAATGTAGGACGTTTTATTTATTTTATATACAGGGTTGGTACCTTAGCTCTGCAGGGACCTATGAAGACAACATGAGGACCCCTGGACACCAACGGGTACCACCTGCGGACCCACGGGGACACCTACGGGGAAGAACTGGGGGCCCTACAGCTGTGGGGGCCCTGCGAGGTCGCCCTGACCCCCGTGGGAACCACCCGAGGGCCTCAGACACCTGAGGAAGCTTTTTTGAAGCGAAACGCGTAGAGTGAAGACTGAGCAGGCCACGCGAACTCCTGTGGCCGTCCAGCACCTGCGGCACCGAAAACGGGATCGTCCATAACCGGAAGGGACGCGGACGACCTCCGGAAGTGACGCGACGCAGTCAGGGAGCCTAGAGGAATCGGCCCACCTTTAATTTCTATGTGTACATGCCACATTATTGAAATGTTAGTGTGCTACTATTCATTATAATACAACATATATTGAACATACAATGTTGCACTAAGAGTGTGATTTTTCTGGTTTACATTGAGGAAAAATGCGCTGAGTCCACCTGAGCTGACAATCCATTTGGTCATCCACTGCTGTATATTCACTGGGAAAGTGTGAGTCCCCATTTCTGCTTATACCAAAGATGTCTCCCATTTAAGAAACAACTACACTATATATTGTTTATCTTTTCCACATATGGTGATATCTGCGCTCCCCAAATCTGTCTTTGGAGATTTTTAGTGAGAAGCTGGCGAAAAGTGCCTTTTCGCCGCTTACTGCATGAGGCCCTAAATGTGAACTCAAACATTTCCTTTAGTGGACTCATTGGGTGGAAATGTTTTAACATTGTCCTTCTAGTGAGGCCGTAATACCTTGGTATTAAGATATATTCAAGTTTCATTATAATGATATTATTATATATCTATATTTCATATCCATATAAAAATGTATTGTTATCAATATGTAACCCATATTCCCCCCCCCCCCTAGACTCATCTGACATATCTAGGGTGTGTGAGGGCGGATTACATGTACTGGGTGGTGCGTACCTGCATGGAACAGGAGGGCCTGAGTCTCCCGCGATGGTGTGGGGGATAACAGGACCAGGCTTCTGGGGTAGGAGCCTCCATTCTTTTAGTGGTGGTGCAGCGCCTCCATCTTCTATACCTTCCCAGGGATGTAGGATAGGACCCGTATAGAACAGCCGTCCCTGGTCCCAGGGTGAAATGCCCGAATCACACAACAGTCTTTGTGGTTAAAAGGTAAAGTCTCTCTTTATTGTTCCTAGCTGTGCCCGACAATAGCAGCAGCCATCAGCTACAACAACAACAGCAAGCTCCTCAGCCCTCACGACTCTCCCCTCGGTACAGTCCTTTCCTCCTCTCCTTCCCGCCAAGTATGCTCTCCGTCAGGATGGACTGTGCTGGGGCCTCAATACCCCACTGCCCACCTCAGAGGATATACTCTGGGCGGGGGATGGAATCTCCCCATCACCCTTGCCTCGGGGTGAGGGGCATTGGTCCCACCTGAGCTTGGCTCGCTCTCCGCATGTAATGGCCCAGCTCTCTCTCTCTTGCTAGCTCCCAGGACGGAGCTTGGTCTATCACTCCAACTCCTTGGACAGACCCGCTCTAGAGCCGGGTGAGAACAGACAGACTGTCACAGGACTTGGCTGCTAAATAGACTCGGCCCCACCTCTTATGATGTCAGCAAGACCTCCCCTCTGGCCTCTGCAGCAGAGTCCGAGGCCTGCATCTATCACGCAAGGTAGGGCATGAAGGGGGAAAACCCATGATTACTACTGGCGCCTGGTCTTAACAGGACTTACCACAGTAGGAGGAAGATAGGTATAGCCGGTACAGGTTAAAGGGGGCTACAAATACATCAGGTATTTGAATGCCAATCATTAGCCTTAGGAGTCAATTTGGTACTCATGGTGCCACCTACACCAAACACTGTGATTTAACATTATTGTGCTACATCATTTACATGTCATGTTTGTACATTCATTTAGTGGTTTTTATATCTGTTTGACATTAAGTATATATATATCTATACATAAAATATTTTGTTATTATCAGATTTTTCAGTACTCATCATCATTGCTTTCTAAAAATATTTTTATTATTTTTCATTTTAGTTTCCCTAACTTTGGTTCAGATATACAGTATTGATTGTCATTTATTCGTTGATTTTTGTTATGAACATATCATGTACATTTTTATAACAGATTGTACTGTATACAACTGATTCAAGCAGACAGTTGTTAAACATCAACATATTTTTCTGAACCTTCAGCATTGGCAAGTTCATATGGTTTCAGCTATATTGTTGCAGATTGCCAATACATTGGTTGTCTCATACTTTGTATGTGTTTCATGTTTGTATGTCCACTTTAATAGCATAGATCTCAATTGATTCAGTTGATACTTTGTATCCCACTGTGTGGTGGACCACATTTGTTCAGCACTAGAGGTCATTATCCTCTTATATACACTTCACCCTGTGACAGCTGAGACCCGTTCATAGGGATACAATCCCTCAACCCTGTCTTTGTTCAGCACTCATTTGCTTACGTGCTGACCAGTAACCACTATTTAAGAGCTGTTTTAATCAGGTGAAATCACTTTTTGATAAAGTACCATTCGGTATGAAACTCGTCAGAGGATTCACGCTGGCCTGCTATATGATAATTTTGAATAAATAATTTTTACGATTGCTGTACTCACGTCCTCCAATTTCTGCTGTGCCTAGTTAGTCTTCCAATTTTTTCGACACTAACCTTTGGCTGGAGCATGAATTTCGAAAAGGCATTTCAACAAACGGCACTGCAGCTCGCTTCTGAATAGTATTATTACTTTTATTTGCCTCTACAAGTCAGTATACAGCCAGTGCTGCTAGCTGGTGGTGCTTCGTGGCTTGCAGAGAGAGGCAGGAGCTGGATGACTCGTTCATTGCCTGGCCCGCTAGCTATCCCCCTCCTCCCCTTCCCCATCACAATGTAAGAATAAGATTCCGTGACTGCGCACATCTATGGGCTTGATTGACTATTTTTGCACTGAACATCAAGTATCCTTTCTGTGGACCTAAGGATTTATACACAGCATTTACCTATGGACATTATGATGACAAGGTTCTTAATTGACTGAGCTACAGTATGTACAGTAGCACCATACAGTACATGGGACATTGTCCTAATATACAGTTTACTAATCAATGCAGCTCCGAGACTTCCTTTTCATGGAGAAAAAAGCATGAATTTGCAATTTTTTCAGCCGTCAAAAAATAAAAGATCAGCGGGTGAGTGTCAATAAACCACTTAATGGCAGGTTCTGAAACTCGTGCAATTCTAGTAGCCTCAATTCGTTTTTTTTAGGATAAACGCGGCTCTAGAATGGCGAGTTTCTAACCAAATATTCACGTCAGGAAAAGTTGGTGTGAGGCTGGGGAGAACATGCTGAGAAGGCAGCAAGAGAGGACTTAGAAAAACAAAATGCTTTTGTCCTGCATCAAATTGATGTTGGGAGTCTCCCGAGGTGATACCCAATAATATCAGCACTGGAGACTCCCAACATGAATCCCATTCAATAAAATGCATTTATTGGCAACTTCATTACCTTAGCGGCTGACCACTAAGGCAATGAAGGGGTTAACTACCAGTGCCATGTTTATTGTGGGTAGCGGGGGTGGGTGAAGGTGGTATTTGGCCCTTGGTGGGTGGGCCTTGCGGGGAGGAGGTTGCGGGTGTAGTTAACCCCTTCATTACCTTAGCGGTTAATACCACTAAGGTAATGAAGGGGTTAACCCCTCCCGCTACCCACTTGGTAGGTATGAACACCTACCAAGGGACAAATACCAACTTCACCCATCCTTGCTACTCACAATAAACATTCCAAATCACAACAACATTACTACCCACCTCCTCTACCCCCAAGAACCCCCCACAACACATACAGTACAGTAATGGGCAAAATAACTATTATCCAGGTATTATAATAGCTAATTTGCCCATTCAAAATAAAACATTAGCCAGTCAGCATAAATAAAGTAAATAAAACTTTCTACTTACCACTGCCATCATGAAGGGTGGCCTCATCAGCAAACTGCATGTCCATGTCCTCCGTTGCCAGCAAGAATACATAAAAAAATATAATCTAATGGCCTCTAGCCCCTTAATCACCTTAGCGATTATTAACCATTATAGTAATTAAGGGGTTAATCACCATCCCTGCTACCCACCTGGGAGGCCCAACCACACACCTAAGGGCCACTATACCCACCCTCTACCCATTGATTGGCACAGTGGTAGATCATACACATATAATAGGGGCATGATAAGCCACTATATCACTCAGTGGTTAATCTAATACAAATCATTAATGCCAAAAACACCCAATAATAAAAGAAATGCACAAGCACCTAAACACCCTAACAATAAAGGAATTAAAAAGCATAATAGTACACATGAATAAAAATTATCTACCACCAAAACAACAAAATAATAAAAATGGTGTTATTCCAAAACATAAGAATTAAATAAAATAAATACCTGTCCAACAAATTAAATAAATAAAACCACTAGCCAACAAATCAATTAAATAAATAAAACCACTAGCCAACAAATAAATTAAATAAATAAAACCACTAGCCAAATAAACAATGAATTATTTTAAAATGCTAACCAATCCTAAAATGTACTAAAAACAAGCCATCCAAATTCCAAACAAATTAATCCTAACACTAACCAGAAACAGAAAAAATAATAATCAATTCAAAACAAGCATTTGCCAAAAAATGCATTGCCTGTCACTAGATTTATCTGTACCCTGAGCACAGATTAATACATTAGCAGTCAATGGGCAATCAAAAAAAAAAAAAAGACATTTACATGCATTCAATATTTTACTTACCTTTAGAAAATTTCACCCTCCGAATCCCGGCGTATCTGAAAACTCTCGACCCGCAGCGTCATCACCCGCAATCCATCTCCATTCTCCTTGAAGAACAGCATCAGCTAAAAAATCTTCTTTCTTTGATCTTCTGTCACCTTCTTCTACAGTATCTTCATCTGTCATTATTTTATTATTTTCTTTAATCTTCTTTATTTCAATCCAAAACCCCATGTTAAATCCACACCGGATGTCTTCTTGAGATAAATGAGACGGAACAGGCCTTATATAGGGCCTGTGATGTCACATTTTAGGGTCAGATGGTACAGCTCTAATCCAATTGGACGCTGTATCATGTGCTCGACTGTTTTTTTTTTGTTTTTTTTAAAGGACGTGACGTCATCTCCAAGGGAGGTACGTCTCATCCTTAAAACCACATGTCTCATATTGACATTTCACATTAGTTAAAAAGGATGTGACATCACTTTAACGGATGATGTCACATCTTTTAAACTAATGTAACATATCACATGGTACATGAACCAATGGGATAGTCTTCAATCCCATTGGCTGTAATACCATGTGATATGAGACATGTGGTTTTAAGGATGTGACGTCCCACTCTTGGCGATGACGTCACACCCTTAAAAAAAAATGAGGTGGGAGAGACTTCCTGTGACGTCAAGAGGAATGGCTGCCTGAGTGATTAGCTCCAGAGCCCCTTGAAAATAAATTTACAAGATCAAGCATTTTCCAAAGAAACCCCTGCCCCCCCCAAAAAATATATAGAATATAAATAAATCATACAGAAAAGGGCCCCAGTCACTTCTTGATCTCCGGAGCTGCGCTTTCCTGCCACCCAGGATGAATGGTCAGCGTTCTGGGAGGCTCCCTGTGAGCACCGGCCGCCGGTGAAAGACACCATACCCCTGCCCTGCTCTGCCCTGAAGAATTAAAGGACTGCTGGGAGGATATAGAAGGCGGGCGAGGAGACGGAGCTCTGGGAGCCACGCAGGATCCGGATTGACACAGAGACGATGGAGCCCCCCGGCGGAGTGTGGAGAGCGCAGACACACCTTCCGCGGCCGCGAGGTAAGGCGGGGACTGCACCACAATGCAGCGGATCCCGTTCCCTCCCCCAGCACATATACGGGGGGAAGGAAAATACAGGTACCAACCTGCCCCAGAGCGCTCTAGGGAGGGGAGAACGGCGCACGATCACCCCCTGTCTAGTCTCGG
Organism: Ascaphus truei; assembly: GCF_040206685.1. Lineage (NCBI taxonomy): Eukaryota > Metazoa > Chordata > Amphibia > Anura > Ascaphidae > Ascaphus > Ascaphus truei. Next base: position 236,108,874 of record NC_134486.1, on the reverse strand, counting down.
TGGTGGGGTTGAGGGGAAGGGAGCTGCCATTTTAAGGAGGCACTCCACGGAGGAACCAGCAACCTATTTGGTCTGTTAAGACAGGCGGGCACCCTGATCAGTAGGAGCCTGTCGCTGATACTTGGACCACAGGGTCCTGTCATCCCCCATCTCCCCAGCGGCACTGAAGGGAAATAAATAAATAAATAATTTCAGACAAAATGTCCGGTGCTGGTCTGAGAGAGAGAGGAGTTTAAGTGAGGAGAGAGAGGCCATGGGAGTGAATTAAACACGCTGGATCAGAGAGGCCCCTGAGTGACTAAGACGCTTCCACACCCCCTCACCCTCCCCCTCAGCAAAAAAAGAAATACAAATGAATAAAGAGAAAAGGATAGAAAGAGAGAGGCCAGCGGAGGACCCTCGAGATCATTACAGATCATCACCGTATTGGCTGCTTAGCTGAGGTGCCACTTGAGTACCCTCCAAAGAATATAAAAAGAATAAAAACTTTCCACCACGGTAAACGCCCCAAAACACCCCCAAACCTACACCAGGCATGGAGGCAATGGCAAACAAAGCCAAACAACTACAAAACCAGGGAGTTACCCGTTTTTTCTCTCCTGCGAAGCGCCTGCCGGAACTAACAATTGAATCCCAAGAGGGGGACGAGGAGCCTACGCGGGTTGAGGCGGAAGCTTCTCAGAGCCTACCCGACTCTGAATTACAGCGCAGGGTCTGGGCAAAGAATTGTTTGAATCCCACTTCCTAAAAATGAGGAAGGGCTTCCAGCATGATTTATCCACGTCCCTGGAGGGACTGAGATCAGATATTTGTGGCCTTACCACACGCACGGAAGAACTGGAGACAAAAATGGGGAGGTTCTCATGAATCAGTCAACGCTGAAGACGAGGTGGTTAGACTAGGCCACGCTGTGAACGAGCTCAGGGAAACTCTGGAGGACCAGAAGAACCGGGAGCGCAGACAGAATATTCTCACTAGAAACATCCCTGAATCTGTTTCGCCTGACGCCCTCCAGGACTACCTCCACAGAACCTTCTTAACACTGGTCCCCGAACTCTCGGACCACGACCTGCAGATGGACCGGGCTCACCGGGGCTTAGGCCCCAGATCAATAGAGAAAATCACTGACGAGATGTACCGTATTTCCTCGATTGTAAGACGCCATCGATTGTAAGACACACCATCGATTTTGCCCTTACAATCGCGGAAAATTACTTTTTCACTTACCATGTTTCAGGAGATGTCCCATGTCAGCAGAGGATGAAGCGGGTGACAGCGGCAGGAGAGGTCCCACGTCTGCAGATGTTTGAAGATGGACAGCGGGGCGGGATTGCGGCGGCAGGACAAGTCCCAAGTCTGCTGGTGAATGAAGATAAGACGGCGGGCGTGCGATGGTGGGAGATGATAATAGCAGGAGCAGAGCGGCATAGAGGAACGGCTTGGGAGGTGCACCGGTCAACTTCCGGTGTTAGTGTGCACCTCCAAGCTGTTCCCCTATGCCGCTCTGCTCCAGCTCAGCTCTCCTGCTATTATGATCTCCTTCCGCCAACGCACGTCCGCCTGCTGTCTTATCTTCATTCACCTGCAGATTTGGGACCTGTCCTGCTGCCGCACTCCCGCCCCCTGTCCATCTTCAACCATCTGCAGACGTGGGACCTCTGCTGAAACATGGTAAGTGAAATGAGGGGGTTAGTACTGTGGACACTTCTTTTTTTAACATTATTTTAATACATCAATTCTAAGACTCACCCCGGTTTCAGACATGTGAAAATCGGAAAAAAGGCAGAGTAAGCCCAGCTGATCAGATGCCAACACTCAATCATCCCCTTCCCTCCCCTCCCCCCCTCTTACCTCTCTCCCACCCCCACCCCCCCCTCTACCACCCTCTTTCCCCCGCATCCCCTCCCTCTCTACCCCTGGATTCCCCACACCTCAAACTCACCTGAGAGGAGCCCTTACACAATGCTCCAGTCTCCCCCTGATGCCTGCTTGCCCCCCTTCGTGCGAGGATTCCCACCAACACCAAAGTCGGAATCACCAAAGTCTGAGGGAGGAACCTATCAACCCACCACACATCCTCTTCCCTGACCCAGAGCCCACCTTTTTTCTTTTCCCAATCCTCCCGCCGTCGCTGAGGAAACTTCCTGCTCGAACATCCAGCAAGAGGGGAGTCGGGCAACTTGGTCCCGAATGGTTGTGTGAGAGACTTTATTCCGATGCTGACTCTCTCCCTGGACACTGGCTCATGCAGCTACCAACGATCCGAATGTGAAACCTGCAGGGTGGAAGGTCGTATAAACCCCCCCCTATGCACCCCCGAAACCCTCAAGTAATCTATCCTTTCTTCCCTCACCTCGATGCCCTAACACCCCCTCCTTCTCCCCCCCATGAACAGACACCTAGACTGAAGCAATCCACTGCCCCCCACAGGCTCCCTCTCCTCCCCCCGCCTTTCCTCCCCTCTTCCTCCTCCCCCCCTTTACCTCCCTTTCCCTCCCCCCTCCTCCACCCCACCTCCTCCCCCTCTCCCTCCCTCCTCCCCCTCTCCTTACCCGCTCGCTGCCACCTCTCCCACTCCCCCCTCCCCACCACCCACAACCCTTCCCCCCTTCACCTCCCCTAGTCCAACGTACAAAGGCCCTCATCGAGCCTTGAAAAGTTTGCACTGTTAATAGAACTTGAAATAGGATCTTCATTCACCCCCCCCCCTCGCCCTCCACCACCCCCAATCTCCTCTCTTAGGCCTCCTCCCCCCCCCCCATCAGGAGTAAGAGATCTCTAAATCCATCCCCGAACGTGTTCTCAAAGAAGTTTATAGGTAAATCAAGCTGGTCGAAATGCATGAAAGTTAATTCTGTTGACCGCAGTTGTTAAAGAATATAATTGTTTGCTATGCTATTCTATGTTATTTGCTATGTTAATCTATGCGCTATGTGATTATATGTAAAATCATTTGAGGGGTCTGGGCCCGAGGATTCCGACCTGTACCATGCTCTTTGACCTAGAAAAATCCCCAGGGGTATTTACACCCCTTACCTTCCTTACCACGGTCTCTGAGGTTGTCTATGTAGATCTCCCAAAGAGCACATTCACTCCTCCCCCCTTGGTGTTTATCTCTCCCCTGGTGTTTTTTCCTCCCCCACCCACACCCTCCCCCTGGTGAACCTCTCTCGGACATCATCCCGCCGTCCCCCTCTCGACTCCCCCACACGCCCACATCAAGCCCCCTCCATGGGAAATTAAAGGGGCGCAGAGCCTTTAACTCCGTAAATATACAATATAGCTAATGTCTTCCATAAATAAGCAAAATGTTTCCACAGTTTGATTGTAGTACTAAAAGAAGAGGGCTCTGGTTCTTCTCTGGAGGTGCCAGTGCAGGGACGTACAGGAAGTTCTCACAGGGCAATAAGCCCTTTTCCTTCGCTATTAGGGTATTGAAGGATGGCATGTCAGGGCTCCTTAAAAGCCCATCTGTTTCTCTCTATCATTTTCTCCTCCCCCCCCACCCTGTCATTCCCCGCTCCATCCTCGCCTCACCCCTTGAGGAGCCTCACCAATCTACTCCCGGGCGACTTCTCCGGGGCTGTACGGTAGTTGGGGCCCTAAGAGCCCAGTAGGGAAAGTGGTTCAAGGAAAGAAGGCCGGCCACCCTGGGAAAGTGGCCCAAAAACTGGCCTATGAAATAGTCAGAACACCATGGCGAGTACATCCCAGATAAAGCTTATCTCAATGAATGTTAAAGGCCTTAATTCGGTGGGCAAACGAAGACTAGCCCTACAAGAACTGAACAAACTCAAAGGGGACATATTCTTCTTACATGAGACCCACTTCAACACAGACACACCCCACTACACTTTTTCCAGATCATACCCGCATGCATTTTATGCCCCAAGCCGCACTAAAAAGAGAGGGGTGGCAGCTCTTTTTCGGAACAACACCCCATTTGCCCTAGATACAAAAATAGCCGACCCAGAGGGGAAATTCTTAATTCTTACGGGTTCTCTGTCAGGAACACAGATCACCTTGGTGAACATTTATGCTCCGAACGAGGGCCAAATCCCTTTAATTAGGACAGTAATGGAGACCGTGAGTAAGTCTCAACCCAAGTCGATCATTATTGCAGGAGATTTTAATTTAATAAGCTCTCCAGATCAAGATAGAACTAACGCTCTGGGCACCAACCCGCCCAAGTCTACTCTCCTTAATGCTAGGAACTTCAGAGATATTCTGAGGGACTTCTCCCTATTTGACATTTGGAGATCCCAGCATCAGGGACAAAGAGACTACTCATTCTTCTCCTCCCCACATCAGTCCTACTCAAGGATTGTCCAGAAAAAAGGGGAGAATGAACTCCAATGTCCCATATGCTAAACAATCATATGTAGAAGTATACAATCACTGTCCAGGTAGAGCCAAGGATTGGAATCTCCAAGCAGGTATAAAATATAAAGTGCATGTACTATAAACATGGGGTGGTGTATGATTTTATAAAGGAATCAGTCGGAGGTTAATGAGCAAATGTGGACAAGGGGCACAGAAAAAATGACCACCGTCAACCTAACTGTGACCCATGAGAGTCCCAATAATGCTAACCTTACCGACTGGTCTCACATACCACCCTTTCCAGCCATGTGAAAGCTTGATGACGTGCCCCGTGATGAGCCATAAACAGCTACCGGGTATGCCGTGGCTGGGAAAAACACGTGTGTATGGCGTTCCTGGGAGAGACGCCGGCCGTGGAAACCGCCACTCCGCTGTAGGCTTGTGAGCCTGCCCCTCACCTCCCCGATGTATGTGGAAGCTGTATGGGAGCTGTGCCTCTGCAACCGGCTGCGCTGGTCTAGGAGTCCACGTGATGGTGCGTGCGCGTGCACTGATCTTCCTGGGGCTGTGCGTAAGAACCAACTGCGGCGCTGAGACCGGGGATCGGTGTGTGGTATCCTCCGGCGTCTGTCAGCTGGATACCGCCTTCCGTGGATAGATATCACCTGCTGTGTTTAGAGATGCCTGTGTGCTCCATTCGAAAAGGCATAGCGAGGTTGTAGAGGGAAAAGAATGGTCACTACGTCCTGAAGCACCGATCACAAGCGTGATGAATTAAAAGTTCTTTATTGCAAAAAGCTGGACATCAAGACACAAGCTCTGACGCGTTTCATCCCGTGCAAGGGACTTTATCAAAGTCCAGCTTTTTGCAATAAAGAACTTTTAATTCATCACGCTTGTGATCGGTGCTTCAGGACGTAGTGACCATTCTTTTCCCTCTACAACCTACTCAAGGATTGATTTTTTTTTGGGTACCTGAGATGTTCTCCAGGCGTCCACCCAGTCAAATATTGGCTCAATATTCTGGTCTGACCATGCCCCCATTGACATGGTGCTCTCTCTACCGTTTGCCAAAAATACCCGCTACCAATGGAAATTAAATGATTCCTTGCTGAATTCCCCGGAGGTAGTAAAAACAATCTCTCAAAAGATATCAGAATACTTCGCTCTAAACAAAGGATCCGTGAGGTTGCCAGCCACGTTATGGGAAGCCCATAAGGCCACAATTCGAGGTTCCTTCATTTCCATAGCGACATTTCAAAAGAAAGAAAAGCAAAAAATTCATAAAGAATTGATTCATAAAGAATTGGCCCTAACCAAATTCTTTTCGGCTAACAAGGTTTCAGCAAATGATCTAGGAGAGGCTCCTGGCATTGTTGAGGATGTTGATTTGAATGTATGTGATATTAATAGAGAAACTCTTTCTTATAGGGAGCACTGTGCAGTAGCGGATTTGGAGGGTCTCCTTGATGACCAGGCGGGTAACCTACCCCCATGTGATCTTTCTACGGATTTTTTCCAACACGAACATACGGGCTTTAAAAGAAAGTCAGTCTTCTGTGCCAATAACTCTAAGGGTCCCTTTATCTCTACCTTTGAGAAATTAGTTGAGAGGGACCTTAGAGTGCTGGCGGAGGGGTTTATGTTTGATCACCCAAAAGGGGATAATCTTTCGAGGGCTGAGCGACAAGAGCTTGCTAATTTACAGCGAGACAAATCACTTGTCATAAAAAAAGCAGACAAGGGAGGAGCCATTGTTGTCCAGTCCTCGGAAGATTATAATAAAGAAGCGCTTAGGCAGCTAGGAGACATTGCCTCATACAAAAAACTTAGCACCGACCTCACTAAAAAATACCTTGACCAACTTAAATCACATTTAGAATTGGGTGAAGTCCTCTATATCTTAGACCCAAAGGAGCTGGGCTTTCTGTACACACCAGATCCAATTATACCTATTTTTTATCATCTCCCAAAGATCCATAAAACCCTGACGCAGCCTCCAGGTAGGCCTATTGTGTCGGGAATTGGATCTTTGGGAGATGCATTATCACGTTATGTTGATTTCTTTTTGCAGCCTCTAGTGCTCAGTTTGCCTTCCTACATAAAAGACTCCAGACATTTAATTGAAGATTTAAAAACAACAAAATGGAACACTAACTGTATCTGGGTCACAATGGATGTACAATCACTGTACTCCATTATAGATCATAGACAGGGCATAGAGGCTGCACAACACTTTTTGAATAGATCTGATCTCTCCCCTGCACTTTGTGTATTTTTGATTGAATCTATCACCTTTCTCCTCACGCACAATTACTTTAGTTATGACTCACAATTTTATTTGCAACTCACGGGCACTGCAATGGGTACGTCTTTTGCACCATCTTATGCAAATCTTTTCATGGGATTTTGGGAATCACTTTTTATTTATAGTGATTTAAATTTGTTTAGGCAGCACATTCACTTTTTTCGTCGGTATATTGATGACCTAATTTTCATTTGGGAAGGTGACACACACACTCTGGATTTGTTTATCCAGTCGTTAAATTCTAATAACTATAACCTACACTTCACGTATGAGCACAGTAGTAATCACATACACTTTTTGGATATTTTTATTTATATTGACATGAGGGGAGAAATTCAGACTGATGTGTACAGAAAGCCCAACTCGAGAAACACCTATCTGATGGCGAATAGTAACCATTCTTGGCCCCTTAAAAAAGGTATACCTAAGGGGCAATTTATGCGCCTCAGAAGACTGTGTTCCACAGAGGATAATTTTGACAAACAGGCAAAAATGCTGATTACTAGATTTAAAAATAGGGGATACCCAGAAAAGGATCTAGTGGAAACTTGCACACTGGTCAAGGCAATGTCAAGGGAAGAGCTTCTTTTAACAAAGGTTAAGAAGAATAGGGGTAACAGCCCTCAATCCGTGCCTCTGTTTATCACAAGACAGAGTAGTCAATCAAATGACATTCGTTCCATCATAGTTAAACACTGGAACACACTGAAACTAGACGGGGATTTACATAATATTACAAGTGAAAAGCCCAAATTCGTCTTCCGTAGAGCCAAACCCCTATCATCATACCTGTCACCAAGCCTTTTTACAACACAAAGTACGGATAAAATCAGGAATATCCCTACGGGCTTTTTCCAATGTGGACGGTGTAATATGTGCCAATATGCCAGACCTACTAAAGTTATTGATTGCCTTAAACCTAAGGTTCAAAAAACAATACAATGTTTTATTAACTGCAATAGCAGTCATATTGTGTACATGATTAGATGCGGGTGCAACAAGACATATATTGGCCGTACAGTTAGAACTTTAAAAATTAGAATACAGGAACATGTACGGCTAATAAAGAAAAAGGACTTGTTGCACCCGGTCCCTCGACATTTCTCCTCTTGCCCATATGGGGGCCTAAAAGGCTTTTCCTTTTTGGGTTTGGAACACGTTCCCAACCCGACAAGAGGTGGCAATAGACTTAAAACATTAAATCAGAAAGAAATGTCATGGATCTTTTGCATGGACAGCCTCCACCCACAAGGTCTGAATGTGGATTGGGAGCTGTCCCATTTTTTGTAAACTGTATATCATATACCCTTTAGTTAGATGTTTGCTAAATTGGATGAAAGCACTGATCCTGCTGTGTCTATTCGGTTTACTGTTTATTACTATCCTTGTACAAAAGTCGCAATTATTTGGGTCATATTTTGGCATTATCAGATGGAAAACTGTATGGTATTAAATATTTTCATTACTTAAAATACTCAAAATATTTCTATAATGTAATATTCTAAACTATTGTAGTCAGCATCATCCTTATATTTAATATAAAATTATTCTTACGGGTACCTTAGAATTGCAGTACCTATACTGTATCTGCTGCCAGAATCATGCTATATGATTCTATTTCAATGTCCCTAAATAAGCTTCTCCTGTTTTAATTGACATTTGATTTATAACATGCTTTTCACATGTTTTTTTAGTTTTCTTAATTTATTTGCACTAGGTGATATGATTATATTTAATTAATTTTTTAAAATAGATGTTTAGAGGTCTATATAGTTTAATATGATAAGGTAGCTATTTATGTCTGTTTGGTATTATGACTCTATGTATCACTTATGTAATCTATGTTTATCACTTATTTGTTTATTTTCTGTAAAGTCTGTTGGTTTGTATTGTAATGTACTGTCTCCCATATACCAGTTTGCTTTAACAGCCAGAAGATGGCTCCTGGTACAAATACCCATTTACCTGACACTTATTGAGATATTATATCACTTGCTGCATTCGGCAATAGAGGGGTTAAACCCTTCTGTATTAGGCCTTGTGAGCCGCTCCCTCCAAATTTGCATAATCACTAATTGGTCAAGATCACATTACAGTGGGCGTGTAATTTCAAACACTCGCGCGCGGGAGCATATGGGTATTTAAGGTACATCTATGGCTGTAATATAGCACTCTTTGAAAAAGTCGCTCAGACGAAACGCGTCAGAGAATTGTTCTGTCATTTTAATCAGGGCTTTTATGCCGCATTAAAGTTTTTTTGTTGCACGCCGCCGCCAGCCTGGTATTTTTACTGCAGTGCTCCAACATCTCCCCCCTCCTCTTCACTTACCTGGTTTTCCATTGCTGGGACGGATGCACGCCAAAGAGAACAGTGGTGAGGTTTCTTTCTTCCCTGAACGAACAGCTCAACAGGCACAGGCTGAGACAGCCCCGTGAGTCTCTGCACTCCCTGCTCAAGGACCCGCTGGAAACACGTGACCCGCCAGAGAAGGAACCGCCGGATGGGACAAGCACTCCGGTCAGGTTAGAGGTCTCTCTTTCCCCACAGCGGTTTACTCTATGTGCCTGAGCTTTACATTATACATGTCTGTATACGAATTGATGCACTCAATGGGGGAACCTTCACACTGATCATGAATCACTAATAACCACTGACCCCTGAAGACTGTGATAACGGTCTTCAGCAAACATCAATTTGAAGCACCCTTTTAGGGTTTACTCCCTTACCAACCTATAAAGAATTGATGGAAAGAGTCCATCACCTGGACATTTCTCCGGTAACTCTAGGCAGGAGAAGAAAGCTGCAGCCCATTACTAAAATCCTCAGGGACAAGGGTGTGAGGTATCTCTGGGCCTTTCCCTTCAGTTTGCTGATAATCATAAATGGCAGAGCCTTTTCAATAAAAGATTTTGCTAAGGGAGAGGATTTTCTAAAAAAATGTGAATAGACGGAGCTTTCACCTACCCGGTTGAAGAGAGGCCATCCCTTGAGCGGTACTGGAAGAAAATGTGCAGCCCTGCACGTGGAGGAAAGGGCTGTTAATTGATGCTAATTGCACAACGCAAACATGAGTGAGGTCTTAAAGAGTTTCTTTGCTGACTCTGCCCTGCTTTGTTGGACGGGGTGGAAAGGGAGATGTTACATAAAGATTTTATGCTAGAAGAACTACTACAAGTAGATACAGTAGGAATCTTAAGTCATCCAAAGTGCCAGGCCCAGATAGGTTCTCTAATCTATATTACAAGAAATGTATTGGAATTCTGGCCCCCCACTTGCTGCGGATGTATTAGCATGGGCTCCGTTCCCAGAGTAGATGCTCCAGGCGTCCTTCTCGTTAATTTATAAACAGGGCAAGGACCGAACAAATTGCAAAAGTTACAGGCAGATATCATTGGTAAATTCAAATATTAACATATATTCCAAAATGCTGGTCAACAGATTGAGTCATGTCCTGCCTAAGCTGGTTCACCCGGTTCAAGTTGGATTTATTAAGGATAGACAAGCAGTCGACAACACAAGATGAATTATAGGCATAATTGAGTTTGCCAATATAAATAAGATACTGGGTGTATTGTTAAGCTTAGACATGGAAACGGCGTTTGACATGATATGATAGACTGACAATATCTTATGCCATACTTGGGGCTTTCGGTTTTGGGGGGAGAATATTAAGAGCAATCAAAGTAATATACTGTACACCAATCCTGCAGCGAGAGTAAGTCCCTCAGACATATTCGAAATTAAGAGTGGCACGAGACAGGGTTGCCGCCCTCGCCCCTGCTATGCGCCTTAAGCATGGAGCCACAAGCTGTCCAAATAAGGAGCAGCCCTGATATACAGTATCATGATTCCAAGTCCATTCTCAGGCTCACAAAGTGGCGCTATATGCGGACGATGTTATATTAACATTGTATATTAACAAAATCACGGGTCTATCAATTTTACCACTAATAAAACCCCAGAAAGTGAGTGGGAATATTGGGGAAGTTGAGTTACATTTAACCCCTTCAGTGCTGCTGGGGTCAGTGCTATAGACTAGATAAAATATGTAACTAAACAAAATTAATTAACTCTGTCACAAGCATTGATTAATGTTGACTTTTCCGCTAAATTACCCGTAATATATTTTACAATAGCGTCTATAGTTTCCTAAATGAAAGCGATATACAGAAGGGTTGCAAATGTAAATGATATCTCTAATTCCAATTTAAAGAGTTAAAAAGGTCCAGGGAAATTTGCAGATGTCTGAAACCTTGCAACCAATGCAGACAGATTCCCTTCACGGCTTCATGTTTTATAAGCACTTTGCTCTGATCATAGCATTGTAATCTGCAGCTACATGAGTCAGCATTAAACTCCAATCTTAGCTGCATGCGAAACTATGATAAACTTTGCCAGATGACCCCTGCAAGCTTCTTGGAATTCTGCAGGATCAGTTCAGTATAGTCCCAACTGTTCTATATCTGTGCTAATGAAACCCTTGACATTTTAATGACTCTTTGTGTTATTATTTCCAGTTGTTCTTCATTCAAAACTATCAATTCTAGTAGTTTGTTTGTGGGATGGTGCTCAGAAAGTGCTGGGACCGTATGTGATGGAAGGGAGCGTAAACTGGGTATAATGAATAAATGTAGCAGTACTAAGCCTTAAGAGGGCATAATGTACCCTGAAGGTTGGGGTGGGTTGTCCAAAGACACCCCCCCCTTCCTCATTGGGTACACCCCCCCCCCTTCCTCATTGGGTTAGCCCCAGGTAATGTACTCACGATATTTGCTTCTTCCCAGTGCCTCCCTTCCAGAGCGTGCAGCTGAAGTGGGATAAAGATTCCAAAATCCAGGGTGTGCAGCGCACAGCAAAGATAGAGAGAGCAGGTCTTGCAATAACAGTCCTTTATTGATGGGTCATATGGATGTGGGACAGCAGCAAACCTTCAACGCGTTTCGTTCAAAGAACTTTATCAAGAAGTTTGCTGCTGTCCCACATCCATATGACCCATCAATAAAGGACTGTTATTGCAAGACCTGCTCTCTCTATCTTTGCTGTGTGCTGCACACCCTGGCTTTTGCAATTCTAGTAGCTTGAACTGTAACTGAATATAAATGCAAGACAAAACTACTGGAGTCCCATTTACAGGCTCAACCCTGGCCTGGCATACCTGCACCAATGTTTCCGCAGTAGAACAGATCCTTCTACTTTAATGGGGTACCCCAGCTCTCGATCCTCCTCCTACTACCCCACTAGGGAGCAGGTACCCTGCTCACCGGCGCCACCATTGGCTGTAGGTCCCAATATCGTATTGGATTTGAGAAGACCTCCTTTCCCCCTTTATTACCCTATTTAATAGAGATCATAGTATTGCTTTTATGTTTGTATAAAGGTAGAGAGTATATACTATGAACAAGTATGCACATGTTCAAGGATTACTATATGTAAGTATGATGTATCTTTGCCATGCTTTTAGTAATGCATAAATGTCCAATAAAGTGACTTACTGTATTTGGATTCTTAACGTCCTTTTCCTGCTCAATTATTCTGTTCATTCAGCATTTGTTGTTACTAAAACCTGTTTATAGCACAGCATTCTGAGCTGACTGCAGATTGCCTCACTAAAAGAAGCAAAATAGCTACTACTGTATGAACATATACGTTATTTATTTGGCAACCATGCTATTAAACTTTGAACTTAAACCTTCCTGCATCCAGATCACAAACTTTGACATACGGCTCCAATTGGCCATCCAGGGAGAATTAAAATGGGACCTATGCAGACTCATAGCTTAATATGTCTAATCTTTTCCCACATCACCACAGCCACTAATACTCTTACCAATTAGTTGGTACTGTGGCAGACTGATGGTGAGATATTCTCCCTCAGGTGGGCCACATGGGAAGAGGCCCGCCAACTAGCGCACCCACTCCACCTCGGCCCCTTCCCCATTGCATCATCAGCTCCTCCTCCCGGCTTATCCACACAGCCTCCGCCGGAGGAGTGGAGTGTGACAACGCCGATAAGCCAAAGCAGAGAGTGGGAATCGAGGGAGGAGGGAGGGCTTCACACCAGCCGTGAGGCTCCACCTGAGTGCAAGGGGCTGACTGTATGTAGGAAAGTAATACTAAAGAACTGTATGGTACATAAGAAACTGCCATCTTTTAGCAGGTAAGAAAGATGGAAATGACAGTGATGCCCTCATGATACGATACTGTTGAGAAATATGCTATGGGCAGTAACTCCCTTTATTGAAGGCTTAGCAGCAGGTATTCGCATCTACAAGAAAGCCGCCACAACAGAGACCAAAGACACACTGAACTGTTTTTTAAAGATTTGTCCGAGATCTGTCAAAATTCCCAAAAACGTGTACTTGCCAACATGACGATTTACAAATTGCATATTTTTAGAAGTACTTTTAATTAGTTTACACAACAATTAGCGCATGTGTGGACTGTAACCCTGGTAATACATATTTTGGACGAACGGCCTGTGGTATTTGAAATTGTAATAATTCTACGTTTGAAAATATTTTATAATATCTCTAGATGGGGGCAATGAAATTAACACAGCACGGTAATGTGAAACTAAAATGGTTTTGGAAAAATGTTGGGGTCTAAATTCTGGCAATTTTCAAGGAAAATACTTAGGAAGAGCTTTCCATTGTATGTGTGATATTTGACATGGCCATAAGGCAAAATGATTGCAAGATATAAAAAGCATAACAAATATATGAATGGTGGTGCAAAGCACAAGAAAACTCCTCAACTAGACTGCAGGTACTGAGTACAAAAACTTTATTGGCACATAAAAACCAGGGAGAAAAACACTCTAACACGTTTCGCACGTACTGTAGTGCTTTGTCAAAGAGTATGTTCTCTGACCATCTAAACCTCCTTATATAGCCACTCACCACCTGATACGCTGCTCCCTGTTCTCAGAAGAATCAATGTGCAATGAAAGAAATTAGGACTCTGTTTAATAGCGTGGCAGCAGAACAGGTGCTGACCTGACCAATCATACTAAAATTCTTTGATTTAACGACTAGAAATATACCTAAGAATATACCTAAGAATAGGAACATCCATAGTCACCAAACTAATTAAAAACAGCAATATCAACTTAGCAATTGAACATTAGTAAAAGATATATGTATTAAAACGCCTCTATGTACTGATATCTATCTATGGTTATCACAACATAAAAGATATACAGTATCAATTTGAATGTATTATGACACATTGAAAGTGGCTAGGAATTTAGTATATCTTAACTGTGCTAGACTATAAATGCAGAAATACAAGCAGCAAAAAGTTAAGCCGCGTCCATGGTGTGAGAGTGCGCTCTACCGTGCGCGTGCGTGTGACATAACGTGCGCCTGTACCTGCAGTGATCTGTGACGTGGGTAGATGCAATGGGGAGGCATGTTTGGGGGCATGGCGTGACATCACAGAGCTGGTTCGTCCTCATTGGGCGAACCGCTCGTGTGACCCGGTCGTTGCGTGAGAAAACAAATGTATTTGTTTCCTCGCGCATTGCAAGCACTGGCGCTTCAGATCATGCACCCTAAAGACCGCTCGGGGTTGCGATAACCATGGACTTGGCCATATAGTTACAATAACAAGTCTAAATAGCAGATTTAAGTATGACACACATAACAGAATTAGTATACATAAGATGAGCACTGTAACTCACAATGTAAAAGTGGATGATACAGAAATATTTTTTAAATGAGAGGGACTATATAAATATATATTGATAACTGTTGAATTGAAAATGTTTTGTTTTTTTATATAGACCATATAACAAGTATTGTATATTGAGATATTTAGTATATCTAGATATACTTTATATATGATGTTAGTAATTTGACAATGAAGCCAAGTTTTTAAATCTCTGTGGGTAACAACCCAAAGTTCCATCTAAAAGCTGAGTAGTGTATTGCTTTCCTTTACTCTGGTATTTGGTATGGGGATTCTCCTAATTTCTCTCCCCCCCACCACCCAATTCTGTACACTAGGCTTCATTTGTCAGACCAATATGCCTTATCAAAGTGGAAATTGCATTTCATCTAGTCTTCTGGTAACAGTACCGGATTATGGGCCTCATGTAGTACAGCCCAATAGAAAAAATTGCCACAATTTTTAATTCACCATTTTTGACAGCGTTGCTATCACGGTACGCAGAAAGTCTCGATACCAGTGATAGCAACATTTGCAAACATGGTGAGTAGCTGGTGACGAGATGCTCGGCCCTCTGAAAAGGGCTCATCCGGCGGGTTGATTCTGCTGCAGAGAAAGAGAGACGCCTATATCTGCGCAAATCTCGACCGAAATAAAAACCCATGTTAAATCCACAATGCTGACCCGTTGGATTCTTGAACTCAAATGAGACGTCACATGGTAATTTAGCCAATCAGATTGTGAGAATTATATCCCCAATCTGATTGGTTGAAGTAGACCATGTGATGGCAGCCATGTTGGATTTTGTGATGTCATGTTAAAGAGAAATGAAGCACAGCCATTCTGATTGGCTGGCTTCAGTCCCTTTACATAATGTCACATAAAAAAAAAATTGGACACATGATTTTCACAGCCAATCAGATGGCATGTGAACCATTTACCGCCCAAATGTGATGTCACAGGCCATATTTAAGGCTGTGATGTCTCATTTAAGTTTAAGAAGCCGACGGGTCAACATCGTGGATTTAACATGGGGTTATTTGATTAACAGATGAAGAGAGAAGATAAAGAAAAGAAAAGATGTAGAAAATAAAGAAATAATCACAGATGAAGAAAGAAGAATTTGGTTACCTGTCCAGGATCTTCACGATGGATGACGTTGGATTGAATTTCATGACGTCACAGTATGAGAACTTGCTGATTCCCCAGGATTCGGAGATCCAACACATTTAAAGGTGCTGTAAGATAATTATTGAATGTATGTACTTTTATTTTTTACAAGTTTGTTGATTGGATTTTTTTTTAATGTTTTTCATTGCCCATTGACTGCTAATGTATTAATCTGTGCTTGTTTAGGGTTCACATGAATACAGTTGTAGCGAATGCATTTTTGGCCAAATGCATTTCTTCTATTGACTGTTATATTCTCTATTTCTGTTTAATGTTTAGATTACATTGTTTTGAATTGTGATGGCTTGTGTATATTTGTGGGGACAGATTGGTTATTGTATTTATTGAATGATGTATTTTGTTGGCTACTGGTTATCATTTATATGTTGCCTAGTGATTGTATTAATTAATTGTTGTGTTGCTTACTGCTTTTATGTATTAAATGTATTGTTTGGCTAGTGGTATGATTTATGTAATTAATTGCCTAGTGGTTTTAATGATTTTATTGAATGCCTAGTGGTTTAATTTCTTTGATTGTTTGCCTAGTGGTTTTAGTTAGGTAATTGATTGGTTGACTAGTGCTTTTAATTTTTGATTTTGGGGGTTTAGGTGTTTGTTGTATATGTTTGATTATTGTGTATTTTGGACATCCATGCTTTTGTATTAGGGTGACCATTGACTGCTATAGTAACTTATCATGGCCATATTATATGGGTATGATGTACTACTATGCCACTCAATGGGTACAGGGTGGGTAAAGTGGGTCCGGGATGGGTGGTTAGGCCTCCCGGGTGGGTAGCAGGGGAGGCTGGGTTAACCCCTTAATTACTATAGCAGTTATTAACCGCTAATGTGATTAAGGGGTTATGGGCCATTAGATTATATTTTTTATGTATTCTTTCTGGCAACGGAAGACACGACTATGTGAAACCTAAGGTATCATTTGAAAGAATCCCTATTATTATGCACTCTACCTATGTGGTGATGGATGTTGTAGAACTCAGAACAAATCATAACGACTAGGGAGTATTATAGATCGCAAGAGACCCCATAAATATAAAACAAAAAAATAATAACATTTTATTAACATCTAATTCAGTATAAAATGTGACATACAAGTGAATATGTGTAATGTAAATAAAATCCTCTCAGTGAAAACCGGACATGATGTAGTATGCAATCAATAGGATAAGATAGGTGTAAGTAGTGAGGTCATTGGGTAAACAAAAACCTATGAGTCCCACACAGTGGCACAAATGCCAATTACTGGTGGCGATGTGATACCTTAGGTTTCACATAGTCGTTACAATATAGTTGTTTTCTTCCCTTATGCACCCCCTTTACTATTTTTTAATGTACAGGTGTTTTACATAGGGTGAGCGGCAGGCCCAGTTTGTGTTTAATGGAAGACATGACCCTGCAATATGATGATGATGACACCCTTCAAAATGGCAGGAGTAAGTAGAATGGTTTTATTTACTTTATTTATGCTGCCTGGCTAATGTTTTGTTTAATAACGGGCAAATGATCTATTATCCATATCTAGATAATAGTCATTTTGCAAATTACTGAACTTTATGTGTTTGGGGGGGGGTGGTTTATTAATTGAAATAGAGGCCATCTTTATTTTTTTTACTTCACGAATGGTACCGCAGGCAAGCGGGGACCCACGGGGACTACCCAAGGCCCCCCAGACAGCCGTGGGGACCACACGGGGTCCGCCACCGGCCTGTGGTATTAATCCTTTGTATGAAAAAATAAATTATGGTTTTACATGGGGGCACAGGGGGTTGGTGGGTTGTGTATTGTTGTTTAATACATATTGTAATGGTTATAGGTAGCCTATGAGGTGGGTAGTAGGGCTGTTGTGTGTATTTTTGTTTATTGTGGGTAGTGGGGGTGGGTTAAGGGGGTAGTAGCACCAAGGATGGGTGTTTAGGCCTACCGGGTGGGTAGCGGAAGGGGTTAACCCCTTAATTACTTTAGCCATTTCAATGAAGGGGTTAAGTCCACCTGCAACCCCCCCGAAAGTCCTAAACACCCACTGAGGGCCAAATACCACCTTTACCCACCCCGCTACCCACAATAGGCACAGCACTTCATTGCCATAGCGGTTAGCCTCTAAGGTAATGATGTTGCCTGCAAATTCATTTTTTTTGCATGGGATTCATGCCTGGGGTCTTTGCTGGTGATATTAATGGGTATAAGCTCCAGAGTCTCCCGGCATCAATCCGAAGCAGGAAAAATGCATTTTTTTCTAAGTGCCGTCTCGCCTCTTATTGGCAGCTTCTCACCACCTTCTTGCCAACTTTTTGTAGCGGGACGATTTAGAGAGGAAATCTCAATTCTAGAGCGGTGATCAGCCTCGATAAGCTGATCGGGACTACTAGAATTGAGCGAGTTTGAGAAACTGTCGATAAGTGGCGACAAGTGATTTATGGCCACGCGTTTGTCGATTTTTTTTTCTCTACAAAAAAACCCAGCGATTTTTGCTCTTATTGCCCGCTTATCGGGGTTTACTGAATCGCTGTCGTTTTTTTGGCGATAAGCTGACGATATGTGGCTTATCACTGCTTACTGCATGAGGCCCTAAGTCTGGAATTCATTAGCATGTTTGTGTATGTTTGTGTGTGCTAAAGCCAGACAGCAGACTCTATTTCTTGTGTCAGCCTAAGAGATTAGTACTTTTCACTGCTTAAAATCACACATTCCTGGAAAATTTAACACAATATTTTTAAGTAGGAGAAAAATTCCTATCACCACCACCCCCCTTTAAGCTTCTAGTCTTCCACTCTGCTCAAACAATGACATAGCATGAGTTGAGCAAACAAATCTCCCATGAGATAATAAAGAACCATTGCTTTAGTTTAGTGCTTAGTCATATTTCCCTCCACAGCAAAAAATATATATCTAAAGATTTATTAGAAGTGAATAAATGGCCTCTTTTTGGGTTTCCTCCAGCACTTCTCCTTACTGATAATTTGTAGACAAACTTTACACCTTAAACCTTGCTCTTATTATAACGTCTATTCTAAGAACACCTGAATCACAATGTATTTTCATGTTGAATGTTGCTTCAGATTCATCACCAGGTAAACTGCTTCATCATCAAGAAACAAGTCTTATTTTAAAATCTATGGATGTTCGAAAGCAAATACAGGATATCAAGGATGACAAGGAATGAGTTCTCTTAACTTTAAATATTTAATTTTAAATAAAACTGCACAATTGTAGCATTAAACAGCTCAGAATTGCAGAATGGGGTGAAATATAAACACTTCTTGTTTTGTAGTCAAGAAATTAAATTGACACTTTCATCATTTGTTTGCAAACCTCTTCTAAATTTCTAAATTCAGACACATTATAATCTCATTGGTAATTAATGTACAGGAGCTAAGTTTTTATTGGTTATATTATTTACGTAACCTCCAAAGGGCAGGGCATTACCTGGCCATTAATGCTGTGTCCTGGGGGAATTGTTACTATTATAACATTTCTTTAAGTATTTTTCATTTAAAAAAATACTGATTACGAACAGGCTTTTCACATTTATACTTTTAAACTTATTCTGTTGTGTTAACAATACAGGAACTAAAGGGGTTAACTTGCATTTTAAAAATACATATGTGTCTCCTTTGAAGGTCACCTGGGTTAACCTGGTGTTTGCATTAATGGGACAATTAAATAAAATGTTTATAATAGTAGTGACTGATGAGTGTACAGATGTACCAGACTTGATCTGGCCATAAGTATCTACAAAGGCATCATCAAAATTCCTGAGACTACGCCTGTTAGCAGACAAAAGGCGACAAAGAGGACATTCTCTATTTTCTTACAGGTCTAAAAATGTATGATAAATAAAATCTGATATAATTCACAAGGATAAAAAAATATAGACTTGTGGTGGGCAAAGTTAAACGTATGTAAAAATACCAGATATGACAGGTTGTCTGTCTTGCAAATATCATATTTTTGTTTCCCCCCCAAAGATTAAAATTAGTCCTATCAAGACAAATGTCCAGAAGTGCATTAAAGTCATATGAATGCAGCGGTGAAGGTAGCATTATTCTAGCAGTTATAGGGAGAGAGTTATAGGTTATTTTATACTGTCAGATTCATTTGAGTTTAAAATCAGTCTCTCTTCCAACCTTAAATGGCACAAATGATTTAATGAGTGGAAAATAAGACACATACACACAAAAGGTTGGCCTGTCCTTATGACAGGAGCAAAGTTTTGAGAATAAAAACAATTCATTTTGGTATCAAAACTTGACTTCAGGGGGTGTAATACCAAATAACATGGGAATTCTCATATTTCAATCTCACAATCTCTTGAGGAGTCTAATAGGTGTTACTATATTAGAGTTTTCTGCGTTTATCATTTTATTTTATTAAACTACGTTTATATATTGTATGTCTTTGTAACACTCCTTTTCTGTAAACAAGCATGGTACCATTTTTTGTATATTAAATCTAAAATGTAATAAGTCTTTTGGGCTCTAATATTGCCTAGTACCTTTGTGAAGATATTAACCGCAATTTTAGACATATTTTACTACATTGGGTTTTAGTGTTAATTATTTTTTTTTTACAATATTTCTATTGGCGATCTTACAATCAAATATTTCTGAGATGCTTGCACGACGGCTAAGTGGATGGCAGCTAAGAGTGTAAGTTCCATCCCTCACGGCACTAATTAAGCATTTTAACCGGCGCAACTGCATATAAAAAAAAGAGTACCAAAACAATAAACAAGAACCGGGACCCTAAGAGATGGCAACGAGGGCAAAATCGCAGCGAACGCCCTCCGTTTTAATGGATTATTTTAATAAAGGGGATTTGGCACGAGCGGGACACTCGAGGGCCCCGACCCCACGGGATGAATCGGATTCAGAAGGGGACAGATCAGAAGATGTGGGGACAAAATAGATCAACAGCTGGTCACAAGGAGCGACAAAAGAATTCTGTGGTGTAATAAAAGCATTTTTCTAAAGAGAAATGGCAGAGTTAAGAAGGGATAGGAGATAGGACTGATGCTATTGAAAAACCTAGATTCTACCATTAAATCACTCCAGAAGAATGAAAAAACAACGGCCCATCTAAAGTCCCAGATAAATGATCTGCCTGACAAACAAGAAGACACAGAGAATAGGGACAGGCGTAATAATATTTGTTTAAAAGGGGTGCCAGAGGAAATAACTGAAGATTACGTCTCAAAATGGCTGACGCCCATGTTGCCAGATAAGTTTGAAGCGGACCTACACTTAGATCGATGACATAGAGCTCTTAGATCCAGACCCCAGCCAGGAGACCCCCAGCGTGATATAATAATAAGATTCCACTTCTTTTGTGTGAAGGAAGAGTTATGCCAAATCACAAGGGCCTCCAGTAATGTGGAATTTGAAGAAGTCAAATTAATTGTCTTTCAGGACTTGTCCCTGACCACCCTGTCTAAAAGGAGAAGTCTCCTACCTGTGACAAAATCCCTAAGAGACAAGGGGATCCGGTATCGCTGGGTTTTCCACTTCGGGCTTCTTGAACTAATAAACGGTGCTGCCATCACCTTGAAATGCCCAGAGGACAGCGAGGCCTTCCTGAAAAATGTAGGCCTAAATATAGATTCAACTAACCAGCAGGTTGAAGAGGCGTCCTCCTCTGATCAGCGTTGAGAGAAATGAAGGCAGCAGCGCAAAATCGGAAGTATAAGTTCCTTAATTGATACCAATTAAGATCAATTAAGCTCTTAAAGGGGTCTTACCACATATTGTCCATTTTGTTCATATTCTGCCAATAAAGTTGCACCACTTCAACAAAACCTCCAGACACAGCGGCCATCTTAGATTTCCAGCAGCTCCGGGGGCGGCAGCCTAGTGGAGAGGAGGGATGAGAGACCCGGCTCTAGATCATTTAGACACAGATCATCACTAAGATGGTCCTTTGGAGGCAGCTACATGGAGACGGATCAGCGACAGGGTTTTCTCGGAGGGGGTGCCCGGAGTCAGAAAGGGTGGGGAACTGGGTTACATCGACGGACACTACATCGCCTAGGCAAGGCTGCTCAAGTACATCCATGGGAGATAACGGAAGAGCAGGGAGCTGACTATGTTTGATGGGGGGACTTGGGGCTTTGATCCAGCTGGCAGTCCCTCTCCCTGGTTCTGATCGTCGAGGTGTTGCCCAGTGGTCTTTGGAGGGGAGAGAGTCAGAAAGCATCAATATAGGCAGAGGATCCTAGTCAGAGCAGCAGTCTTCCCTTCCCTCAGCCTTTTAGAACCCCTGGGTATAACTGGGGAGAAGCAAATGAGTTAGAGGATAAAGACCACCTCTCCACAAGGACACTGTAAAGTGGGCTTAGTTAGAAAAAGGCAGAAATTAGTACTTAGCCTTTAATAAGTTAGACAGTTAGGATTTTGCTCCAATACAATAACTTTTTTTTAAAAAAGAGTCAGGGTGGAATCCAAATATAGGGTCAGTGCCTGGGGTCAGTCTTAATATGAACATGATATGTGCTGGATAATTCACTGACTGGCAGCACACTTTGGGTCCCCTGAGACACTGGGATTAAACAAGGTAATATTTCACTCTGGACTCAGTTACTACATGTGTTTGGTTCATTTAACATTGTTATTCAAAATGCTGGTTGATGTTATATAGATGTATATAATATGCAGTGCCAGAGGTGGGCTCACCCCGGCCGTTAAGCTGTGCCTCATGATGAGCGACCTGGACATTTCCCAGTCTTGACCTTTGGGAAACTGGGGCCCGAATCCACAAGGTTCACTGGGCACCCCTTTTTGGTGCTCTTGTTACCAGTCATGTCCCAAAGGCAAGAGAACCAAGTTCAGTGACTAACTTTGGTTCCCCAAGTTTGCTCCCCTCCCTTCTTCACCACCCTCCCCTTCTCACCTCCCTGGAGGACTGGTCGTTCTCTCCTAGTATCCATGGCTGGATCGATCCCTGGAAAGAACTTTGTAAGGTAAAGAAAAACTTGCACAATACAGAGTTCACTACAACAGTAAAAAGTAGCTACCTAACTAAATTAAGATGGTAATAACCATAATTTCCCACAATGTTAAGGGACTCAATAGTCCAGGGAAAAGACGAGTAGCAATAGCGGAATATAATAGGAGGCAAGGTGACATAGTTTTACTGAAAGAAACATATTTTCGTAATAAAAGTTCCCCAGAACATTTTGATAAACATTATTGACAATTTTATTTATCTTCCTCAGCCAAAAAGAAACAGGGAGTTGCAATAATCTTCCATAATAAATGTTCATTCAAATTAAACTCCATAAAAAAAGACAAGGAGGGTAGATATTTAATACTCGCAGGTTCAATTGACAGCCAATTTATAGCCCTAGTCTCCATATAAGCTCCTTGCGAACACGAGCCTTCCTTTTTCACCTCAATCTTTAGCATCATACACAAAGTAACAAAAGGACAGTTGATAGTAGCCGGTGATTTCGATATAGTCCTGAACCCGAAATTAGACAGGTCTGGTCCCTTGGAATGAATAATAAAGATAACCCAGCCTCCTTGAGGCCTAAAACAAAATAATCTCGTAGATGCATGGAGGTTGCTCCATCCCTTTGATAGCGATTATACCTTTTTTCGCACCCCCACTCAGTACCGGGGTCCTGTCTTGGTAATGGGCAGTGCAAGCGTTACAATGCCACCTTGGATCTCTGGGAAGGGAAGCGAGAAAGCATGATCTCGAACTGGTTGAAGCATTGGTTCAAGAACCCTCGGCATCCATGCGGATCTCTAGCATAGCGGTTGGGAGTCGGGAGTCGGGGTTCAGAAGTCGTAGTCACAGACGTAAGGGTAGGCATAGAGGTGGAAGGACCCGATGGGATGGATTAGGAAGAGAGGCTTGCACCTGGACAGAGAGAGAGAAGGTTCTGTTGTAACAGGTCCATACGTCGGTCGTTCTGCTCTAGATATTTCTCTATTTTGGAGAACATGTTGGCGTGCATGCTCAAGACTCGCCCCACCTCAGCGGGGTCCATGTTTGTAGGGCTAAGCATACTGTGCTCACCACAAACAAGGCGTGACCGCGGAGCCGAGGTGGGGAAGGATATGAACATCACCCACAGCCGCGTAGGTTGGTCGAGGTAGCCTGGTCAGGGTTGGAGAGGTATGGATACTCGATATACATGCCGAGGTCTGGGTTGGAAAGGTACAGATCATTGCAGGTACTCCGGGTTGGAGAGAGGAGAATAGTCATTGTGCGGGTGCTGAGTTCGGGGTTGGAGAGGTGCAGATTTTGATAGATAGCCGGGGTCAGGAGTACAGAAAAGCAGAGTCCAATACAAGCCAGGTCAATAACAGAGAGCTGCGAACAAGGAGACAACTGCGAAGGCTTGGAAGCAATGAATACAAGGGAACATAGGATTATGCTCAGCCAAAGAGCCCGTGGGGCAGCAGAGCATAAGTAGGGGAAAGTAGCCAATGAATGAAGGTGATGAGCACGTCAGCAGCAGTGGCTGCGATTGGCCATTCTGACATGAAGGGCAGGTGTGGGGAGGAGCCCCGGTGCTGAGTGATGATGCGGCTCATTAGCGCGTTGATCATGCGCTGCGTTCGCGCGCCACGCACTGATGGTGCCGCTGTGCGGGCGGAGTCTGGAGGTGGGGCCAGAGGCGGACGTACTAATGGCCGGTTGAGGTGCGTGCCCAGTGCGGGAACCGGAACCAGGGGAAGAGGTGCCACGAAGCGCAGGTGGAGGACAGGTCCCATTCACGGGTTTAGATATATGGGTTAGGCGGCAAGGCTGACGTGACCCAAGTATCCTCACAGGTTATAACAAAATTAAATCATTTGAACAAATTAAATCTGACAAAAATATCCTTCAATCTGAATTGCATAGATACCTCCAGATCAGGGCATTTTATAACAAACACAATCCTCACCCCCATTGGCCACTTTTGAAAAGCTCTGTCTTACATTATAGAGACTGACATACGCGGACTCACATCACAAATGTTCAGAGAAGTAGTTGGTTCTTGCCCTAAAGTAACCCATAAACTAGAATACTGTATATGACGAAATGGGAAACAGACCTTGGAGAAGTCTTAGAACCAGATGAATGGACCCGGATCGTTACGGTGGCTGCACAAAGCTCGATATGCATGACATTAAAGAAGAATGCATACAAGGTACAAATGAGATGGTATCTCACCCCAATTAAACTATCAAATTTTATACCAGGATACTCCCCATTGTGCCTGAGACAATGTGGAGACTCCACAGACCTGTTACACATACTGTGGTCCTGGCCTCGGATTGCCATCCTATGGGACAAAATCAAAGATTGGCTACAGATGATTTTAGACCTCACAATTCCCCTAGACCCATGGCTCTTTCTATTGAACAGACCAATACCGGATCTAGCCAAAGTGTAACTTAAACTAGTTGCTCACAGCAACGAGGTGCGAGATCGCAGCATTGTGGAAACAGAACAAAATTCCTTCAATCCCCAAAATTCGGAATAGAATTTGGTAATTTCGAAGAAACAATGTATGCTTTGTTCCTGACCTGTTTTGAAAACAAATAAAAATCGAAGTTCTAAAAAAATATATATATTTATTTCTCATACATTTACATCTGTACACATGGTCACATTTGTCATTGCATATACATTTTAGTCTATTTTGTCTTTGTGTCCTTACTTCTGTTGTTGTAAGTTCCATATTTTTTAACTTTTTAACATCACAACATCTTGATTGGCTTGGTTGAGTCTTGAAAGCTTTTTGTACTTTCAAACTTTTCTCGCTTTTGATACCCCGCAAATGGCGGGTCAAATGAATATCCCGTCTTGTTCCCAACTACTGTCTGTCAGTCCTGAAACTCCCTGAATTTACATCTCCCCTCACTCCTTTTCTTAGATTTATAGTCCTCCTGATTGCCAGCTTGCTTATCTGTTGCCTTTGACTTCCTCATCACTTTATGAGCATAGTTTGCTCTATCTCCCTCCTGACTCCATCCTCAGGCCTATTTTCTTGTGTCTTCTAGATTGGATGCCCACTTGTATCCCTGTGTATGTGGCCAAAACTTTATCGAGTTTTGGTGGAGTATATAGCTTGGTCTTGTCTTGTTATTTCTTTTCCTTGTTATTTTGTGGTTTCTTCCTATTGCACCATAAATGGGGAATTTCCAGTAAGTGTACGTGTTGCGAACCATGCGGTATATTGGAAATTGTCTTTAATTTTTATGTAAATTTGTTGGGATTGTGTGGCAATTAAGTTCTCCCAGATTTGGAACAATTTGCCTACCTTTTTTGCTTTTTCTGTGGTTGCTTCTACACAGTCCAATGTGAATAGGCCAAACATTTTTCACTACATAACTCTAGTGATGGGGGAGTATGGTGTATTCACTGCTACAGTATTGTTTTCCTGATAGCCATGGCATTAATTTGTCTGAATCTGTTGTTTACATATTTTTTTTCTAGTAAACAGGGGGCCAAGAACTCCTAATGGTAACTCCTTAAATTATTCTTGGTTGTGGCAGCGTATTGAGGTGCAGTGTGACGGTATTTGTAGAGATAGTGTTCATTTTTGTGCACTGCAGGGAGGTGAGTCAACTGGCTGTTTTAACCCCTTTTGCATGCACAATTCACAAGCACAAAGGTGTGCAATTTGTGACAGGGCCACTGGATCTCGTCTTTTACAGCCCAAGATCTCTCCTCCTTCCCCAGGATGAGCGCTCTGGTATCCGGATGATTTTCCCCCCTTGCCACCTACACCCAAAGTGATAATGTCATCTCTCCCTCCCTCCCACACCCTAGATAATAAAAAGTATCCTCTCCCTCTCATACTCTGGATAATGTCCCCTCCCCTCTTCCTTCCCCACTCTGGAAAATGCCATCTCCCCCCTCTCTCTCACACCATGGATGATGTCGCTGACCCCTCCTCCACCCTCTCTCCCACACCCTATATAATATGACCTCGTTCCCCCTTCCTTCACACCCTAGAGATGATGTTTCTGCCCTTCCACCTCTCCTGGCCCCCTTATGATATTGATGCCTCCCCTTCCTCTAGTACTTTGGAAGATATCATTGCCCCCCCTGCCCCATATTTTCTTTCACAAAACCATTATAGCTATACTGGGTCTTGCAATGAATGGACTGTAGTGTGCTCTACAGCTAGCGTGGATATGTAAATGAGTTCCTAAAAAATGTGTGCTGCAACTAACAGGATGCTGAGGGTAGCATAATCTCAAGACTGCTGATCTACAATGTGTGTCTTTACAAATTTGCAGCACAAACTGACCTCTTTTTTCCTTTGATGTATTTTCAGACAGACATGATGATTTCCATTACGTTTACTATCATTTCCACATATTTACAATAAAAAATGCAGATGATACAGTACAGTACATGCAGGTCATTGTTTCCTACTTTGTCACAGTTTGCCTACTTGTGTTCTCTCTCCTTCCTGTTAGTCAGTCTTGGCATCAGGATATTAGACAAAGAACAGAGCTCTTCACAGAATTCATGCAAAGACCCCTTCTTCATCATAATGGTCACAATATCCTTATGTGAAAAATCACAGGAAAAGAGATTGTAGAAATGATAGGAATGTAGAGATGAGGCGAAAAAGGGGAAAGAACCAGAGTGACCCCATCCCTCATTGTCAAGACCAAATGAAGCAGAGTAGAAGGACATTCTAATCAGAGTGAAAATAAAAATATACACTAATTAAGCATGTTCCTATTTAACATGTTGTAAAGCTGCTTCTCCATGTTGGAG
Organism: Ascaphus truei; assembly: GCF_040206685.1. Taxonomy (NCBI): domain Eukaryota; kingdom Metazoa; phylum Chordata; class Amphibia; order Anura; family Ascaphidae; genus Ascaphus; species Ascaphus truei. The sequence continues at coordinate 236,081,653 of NC_134486.1, read as the reverse complement.
AAATGTTATTGTGAACAGCTCAAGCAAACATATATTCTACTTATATCACCCTAGCACCCCCAGTACTAAGCTGTATTTTTAATGGTAAAAATGCAAATCCTTTTCTTTTTATCTTGCTTTCCCTCAGTCTTCAGATCTCTATGTCTCATTCACAGTCTCTCTCTACTTCCTATCTAAGGTATAAAAAATAGTTAGAAAGGGGGAATATTTCCACAAACCATAACTAAGCTCAGATGATATTGTTAGGCATGCAAGAGACCTCTAGCTACTAGGATAATACACAATTCCAGCGCTGTACACCATACTCTCACATGTATAAGTGATTAGTGTAAAAATCAAAAGTGACCAATAATATATATAATACAATTATCACAAACAAAGATACGAATATATTACTGGTGTTCAAAAAAGTCCACCTCTGTGATGAAGTCCTGCAGCTTGGAAGTCCCTACGATTGTTCAAATCATTTCTAGAAATGTTCGAAGAAATGGTCCTCCTTGGCGCTGCTCCTCGTGAGTTAATGCTCAGTGCAATATATGAATGGAGAAAAAAAGAAAAACTTAAACAGTGTATAGTATATACCGTAAATTGTGATAATTCAATGTTAATTACATACACCAGTATTCCTGTGGGATATTGTATTGCGTCTTCAGAAACCACCTCATGCAGTCAATGTCACCAGATATCAAAATAACCTTAATGTGGCTATATCACCACGTGATGTATATTTAAAAAACCTTATAGTGAACAAACATTAATATGAACAACCACAGAACTCATATGATGGAATAGTGGAATATAAGGATGAAATTTCCTTGGAGGATGAGGTATACTTCAGTCATGAGGGATTGACATCATGTATATATGAAAGAGAAAGATAACAATAGTACAATGTTTTAAAAAGTAATAAAAACATGCAACATAAACTTTTGAAATAAAACTCACGGATTAATCCTCTTTTTAAGTGCGTTGTATAAATGTGAGGGTAACTCTCAGTAATTGCTTCTGCTCTGGGGGTCCATCACCATCCACGCGAAGCCTGTTGCTGTATCTCAGTGTGTCCGCAGGTGTTTCCACTCTGATCCTCGTGTAGTCGGCACTTTCAGGATTTCCTCACATCTCAGTGTATGACGTCACACGCCACACATGCTGGGAGGTACACAGAGGAGCATTAACTTAACAGTGCCAAGAAGGACCATTACTACGAACACCTCTAGTTACTGTATGAATTCCTTAAGATACTGTGAAAAGCCATATCCTCAACAAGGCATCCAGAAGAAGGGCATCTCAATATGTTGCCAGCATTATGTAAAATGCCATATCAATCTTGACATTTCAACAAATTGTCAATTGTCTGTAAATGTGACCAAATCCTTCTGCCCATCAATAGGGTAATTGTCCAGTGGTATGCCTCTGCAAACTAATAAAAATCAATATACTCTAAAGTACCCCGGCATTCAATTTTTTTTTTTTTTTGTATAAGATTTGTTACTGATGTAGCCCTGTGTAATTTTGGGGTTGCATGCCTTTCTCCTCCTGTGCAATAATCCCTGTTAAAAGGGCAGGTTTGCCAGGAGCAATCATGGGGTTTGCCCTCACCTCCTGTGATGTTTATTGTTCAGTGAAGGAAGTGACATCAGACTCTGTGTCCACTAACAGTGACACAAGGGTGGTGCCTACTGAAGCTATATAATATGCAGCACTTCCTCAATTTAGTGTGTGTGCCTCACAATCTGAGTGAGGTGCGTCTGTCCAGCAACCTGTCAGGGCTCTGGCAGTGTTTGTGGCCCTCCCTTCAGGGAGTGGTGAGGAAGACTATACCTCTTACTTCATTAGGGAGTAAGGGAAGAGTTAGACCTGCTTTCGGGGCCCTTGCCTGGGAGTGTACGGTCAGGGACTTCCTTTGGGTTGGCAATCTGAGAATGAGTGGCTAGACGACCTGAGTGGCTAGACGATGGGCGGCTGTCCATGTCTTCTGTTAATAAAGGATGCCAAAGAAAGATATCACTTCTGTCCTGTGTGTGGAGTCACTAAGGAAGAAGGTGCACATAGAGGTTCTCTTTCAGAGACTCTTACCTGCTACGCTGGGGATCTGGAAGAGATGGAGGCGCTGTACCATGAGTGAGTATAACTCAACATTACCTCACAATCCAGTCCTGATGCTATTTCCCTTAATACCATCAAGCGGGAGACTCAGGAGTCCTGTAAGCCAGCAGGTGCACCACACTATAGCCATGTGTAACCAGAGTAGTATTTCCCTTGAGGGGCCAATCTGCGATTGGGGGGGGGAAACCCGTTACATTTTGGAGGCACTGCTGAGATCGGCAACAGGACAGGCTTTCAGCTAGGCGAACTGACGTAGGAACATGTATGCTTCCACAAAAGTTCTGCGGAGTGGAAGGGAGCTTAGGGGTAGTCAGGGGTAGATTGTCTGCTCACAAAGCACACCCTAAATGCCCCTGATTGGTGTGATATAGTTCTGGAGACAAGGCTATTGCTTGGGTCACCTGGAGGAGGGTAGTGGTTTGATGCCCAGGGTTAGCCTCTTAACTTGGTCAGGAACTTCTGGTATGGGTCAACGCTATGTATAACCGACAATAGGTGACATGTTAAGTACAGTGGGGCTGATCCTCTTTACTTCTAGCCAGTAACCAGATTGTACACCACAGAGCACTTACACTGGACTGATAACGTGTGCAGCATACAGAGATGAGACGCACGTGCTGTGTGGACAGCGGAGGAATCGGGCGCAGAGACGCCAATACTGAGTAGGCTGTGGAGTGGCGCAAAAGCTGTGCCCGCACCCTTTCTGTCCTGTTTGAATTCCCAAGAGGAGTTAGTGAGGAAATGGGATGAGATCCAGAGGGGGATAGTCATCCCTAAAGGGTCATCTATTTTGTATGACGTTATTGCCCCTGAAGAACCACTGTCCTGGGTACTGCCAGGTAAAGCAGGAAACAAGAGACTGGTGAGAGTAAGCAGGGCTGAGAGAGCCATAGTGGCTAGATATAAGCAGTTTCACCACTTTGAGTATCCATATGTTCCTGAGCCCATAATACAGGAAATTGAGGACAATCGGGATACCTGGTTAAGGGAAGCAGTGGAGGACTACCTTGAATCAAAGTCTAGTCATTCTGAGTATCGAACAGAGGCTAGAGCAGTGTTTCTCAAAGTGTGCGCCGTGGCGCACCAGGGCGCCGCAGCTTGGCTAGAGGGGCGCCGCGATCAGGGACGCCAGCAGCGGGAAACAAGGGCTGCTAGTTAATTAAAAAAAAAAAAAACCTCTGAAGCCGGCGCCGGGTCTCCCTGGCAGTGCCTGACCCTCTGCATGCGCGCTGATGCGTGCGGAGGAGGAGAGACTTCCCCAAGAGAGGCAGGTTTGAAATTTGCCGCTCGGGGAAGAGGAGGAGCGGTCACGTGACCGGTCCCATCCAATGGGGCTGCAGCCTGCCCGGCATTGCAACTACAGAGCCACCAGACAGAGGCAGCACCAAGGTGTGTGTGTGTGTGTGTGTGTGTGTGTGTGTGTGTGTGTGTGTGTGTGTGTGTGTGTGTGTGTGTGTGTGTGTGTGTGTGTGTGTGTGTGTGTGTGTGTGTGTGTGTGTGTGAAAAACGGGCTGCAGGGGGTGGGTGGGTGTGAAAAACGGGCTGCAGGAGGTTGTGAAAAACGGGCTGCAGGGGGTGGATGGTTGTGAAAAACGGGCTGCAGGGGGTTGGTCGATATGAGAGAGAGTGTCCGTCTGTTTGTGAGAGAGAGTGTCCGTCTGTCTGTGTCTGACAGAGAGAGAGAGTGAGGTCAGAGAGAGTGAGAGAGGTCTGAGAGAGAGGTCTGAGAGAGAGAGGTCTGAGAGAGAGAGAGAGAGAGAGAGAGAGAGGTCTGAGAGAGAGAGGTCTAAGAGAGAGAGGTCTGAGAGAGAGAGAGGTCTGAGAGAGAGAGAGAGGTCTGAGAGAGAGAGAGAGAGAGGTCTGAGGGAGAGAGAGAGAGAGAGAGAGAGAGAGAGAGAGAGAGAGAGAGAGAGAGTGAGGTCTGAGAGAGAGGGTGAGGTCTGAGAGATAGAGTGAGGTCTGAGAGAGAGAGGTCTTAGAGAGAGAGAGAGAGAGGTCTGAGAGAGAGAGAGAGGTCTGAGAGAGAGAGAGAGAGAGGGGGTGGGTGGGTGTGAAAAACGGGCTGCAGGGGGTGGGTGGGTGTGAAAAACGGGCTGCAGGGGGTGGATGGTTGTGAAAAACGGGCTGCAGGGGGTTGGTCGATATGAGAGAGAGTGTCCGTCTGTCTGTGAGAGAGAGTGTCCGTCTGTCTGTGTCTGACAGAGAGAGAGAGTGAGGTCAGAGAGAGTGAGAGAGGTCTGAGAGAGAGGTCTGAGAGAGAGAGAGAGGTCTGAGAGAGAGAGAGGTCTGAGAGAGAGAGAGGTCTGA